>NC_086317.1:69722987-70322987 GCF_036172605.1 Pelobates fuscus | reverse complement strand
TAGTCGTCCCTTATTCCTCGGGCCCAGCGCGGCCTGGTCACCCTGCTCTGAAGCATTGTGGTTGGGACCTGTCTTGGCCTATTTCTCGTCCAGGTGGCAGTTAGGGCCCATAGGATTGCTGGAGGAATGATCTGGCCAGCCATTTGGAGACCCGAGCCGCTGGGAGTCCCAAGGTGCGCATGAAGTTCGGGACATCTCCTGATTTCCATACTACCAGTGAGTCTTGACCACGGCGCACCAGCAGGGAGTAGGGATATCCCCAGTGGTATTGTATGCCTGCGGTTTGCAGGGCCGACGTCACGGGGCGCAGGGCTCTCCTGGCCTGCAGGGTGTAGCGGGATAGATCTTGGTAAAAAGAGATGTTTTGGCCATCGAGGTGAAGTGTGCCCATGCGGCGGACCGTGCGTAAGACATATTCTTTCAGTTGGTAATTGTCTAGACAGCATACAATCTCTCTGGGCTGGTTGTCTGGTGCCAGTGTCGACCTCAGGAGCTCAGGGATGTTTTCAGAGGGATAAAAACACACAAGTATTATTATGGCGCTGAATTATAAAATAACAATAATTACTAATAAGCAGCACTATATACAGTGAAAAAGCTCAATCACCTATACTAAGACGATACAGAAATAAAGTGCGCTGTGCCTTTAAGACCCAAAATAATTTTTAGACAGTGAAGACAATAAGTGCAATATTGTACAAATAAAGTGAGTAAGTGCATCAGATGTGCAACACACTTACAAATATAAATATAAGTATACAAAATGTGCAAAAATCTTTTAGTGCAACAATTTTGTGCAGTAGAAAACCAATACTTGGCTTTCCCAATTATGGAATTTGCTTTAAAACTTCTGTCAGCAATCCAATATGTGTCTCAAAAAGAGAAGGGAAAATGCACAATAATAGGATAATATGTTAAAATATAAATATTAAGAAAATATAAACCAAAACACTCACAAGGGTAGAGCAATCAAGTCTGCTCTAAACTATGATGGCTTCTCATGCAATGATGCAAACTGGAAACTGTGGTAAAGTTGAAATCCTTTATTGACTCTTTTAAAAAAAAAATCGCTATATCTGGCAGGTAAGTATGCTGTGCTATGCAGTCTCTCCTTCGGTGCCGGCTTTACAGAGTCTCTGTGTGCCGAAAAGACTTCCTGGTTCCAAACACTTCCGGGAGGCGGTGCTTAGTGGCCGTCTAGCATAATGACGTCAGAGCGTGATGACGCGTTTCGCCGAGGGGTTCGGCTTCATCATATTGGATTGCTGACAGAAGTTTTAAAGCAAATTCCATAATTGGGAAAGCTAAGTATTGGTTTTCTATTGCACAAAATTGTTGCACTAAAAGATTTTTGCACATTTTGTATACTTATATTTATATTTGTAATTGTGTTGCACATCTGATGCACTTAATCACTTTATTTGTACAATATTGCACTTATTGTCTTCACTGTCTAAAAATTATTTGGGGTCTTAAAGGCACAGCGCACTTTATGTTTGTTTTCGGAGGGGCCTCCCTCTCTCACTACCCAGATGCGTAGATTCAGTCTTCAGCCGCGGTTGTCAAGATCATCAACCCACATTGTGAGGTGGGCCAGAACCGTTTCATACCCTGTCGTTGCTGTTTGAGATCTGTGCAGAGCAATCTAGTCTCAGCCTCTACTACTGACACTCTGGCGTCCATGTTGGCGAGGTCCGCGCACAGCTAGGCTACCTCCTCCCGCACCACGCGGCCCTGGCGGTCGGAGATGGCCTCAAAATCTGCCTTATTCAGTAGGCTTTGGAGAATGGCCCTCAGCTCCCCCTAAAATGTCGCCAGTGCCTCCGATGATTGGAAGGGTGTCTGCGAGAATCTTGCTGGGGTTGTGGGGAATGAGTCATGAATAGGACTTGCGGCCTCCATCTCAGGCTGCTCTGCCGGTTCCCCAGGTGCTGTGAGGAAGGAGCGGATGGACGGTTCTCCGCCGGACGCCAATGGTTTTGGGGTATTGGCGGTATCAGTCTGCCTCTTTGCACGACCCATCGTCAGGGTTATGCGAGGAGAGGTTAGCGTTTTGCAGGCTTTTACCGCGGCTGCCACGAGGAGCAGTTAGGTTGTGCGGCCATCTTGTCCAACGGCTAGACACGCCCCCTATTTGCTTATGTTTGTAACTGGTCAGAATCCTCAGACATTGCATCCACAATTATGTGGCATCTAAATTTCCCCTCTACCTGATATTACAGCAAATGCTGGTCTCCTGTCTCCAAACCCCTGCTCAGTCGGAGATGTACTGTTCAGTTACATTCAGAAATTCAGACAGAGCTCCAAATAACACAAAAAACAGGAAAGGTTATGCGTAATTTGTACACCCCATATGCAAAGAAGGCCCTGCGGATCTGTGGTTACCTTGGTACTCTAGGTATGTTTGTCTGGGGATTTCGACCTAAGAAAAAGGAAACAACTAAATAAATAAAGCTATTAGTTCACCTATGCTCCAGTGTCCATACATGAAAAAAACAAGAGCAAAGGAACTTCCTTTTATTTATTTTTTAGGCAGGATTTCGAGTTAGTTGAAAATAATGCCCAATAACATTTACTAAAATCGTTAGAAATCAACTAGGCCTTTGAGCAGAATTTGGAACTGAATTGCATTTGAATTGAACTGAGAAGTGGTTCAATTTACAAACTTTTAACTGGCAAACTCCATAATGAATACATAGAAAAATCCACACTAACGCTAAATTATCTGCATGTTTTATGGGGGAAAAAATCACTTTCTTCCCTTATTATAACACAGTCTTGCTTTGTAAAGAGATTTACATAGTGGCAGCACTGTGTTTCGTCGTGATATGCTAATGTATGACAATTGAATTTGTTCTGGTCAGTTTACACAGAGAAGCAGGCATCTGTAATAAATTAGGATCTGATCCTTAGGGACATATGATCCGTAAATTTGCAAATACTAACCAATTTACTTCCACATTTTAATGGGTTCAAAACATTTATTGGTGTACTTTCATGGGGTTAAAGAATGAACATGAGAAGGCTCTCCATGATTAATTGCAATAGTTGGTCTCTCTCATTATTTTGCTGTCTTATTTGTCTCAAAGCTCTAAGAATGAATTTGTTTTTGAAGGGCCTGAAGACATGCTCGTGTCAGTCAACAGACTACTTATTAACGGTTCATATTATATCTGCTACAAATGTAGACACGCATTTAAAGTGGCTCCGTCACTTATATAGATATAGTGATGCTGACTGCATTAGAAATGCCAATGCAGAACTTTTAACGCAATAAGACAGAGTAGAGACCCATTCCTGTGGACAAAGTAGAGACTACATTGTCTTATGGTAAATCTGAGGTTGACAAAAGGCAAAGTTCTGCTGTCAACTTTTGTTTATTCTTAGCAGCCATCATTTATTTGTGGTCTAGCTCTCATCTTTGGAGGCTCCTGCAGTCTGACGCGACTCCTGACAAATGGACGCATTGGGTGGAAATTTTCCAGATTATCCTGAGACTCCTGGCAAAGGCTGCTACAGTACTTCCCAGCCGTGATTGTGTTAGCCAGGATATAGTTCTACAATAGATTAATTGGTGATGTATTACATTATACTTATAAAATTCTTGTAATTAGGAAAATTATACTATATCATCCTTAATAACTTGTAATTATAAATATTATACAGTTTTGTCCTTAATAAATTCATTTTTATCATTTAACCCACTCAATTGGTGTCATATCCTGCATCCTTGAATCTTTCCTCCTTAGTGTTGCTACTCGTGTTTCTGCCTCCCTCCATGTAGGATCGCTGCCTAGGTGTTCTCTTTGACTATGACCTCTCCTTCACGCCTCATGTCAAGTCAATCGCCAATTCCTGCAACTTCCATCTCAAAAACATTGTGCGCATCTGCCCCTACTTAACGCTGGATGCGGCTACGGTGCTGCTCCATGCCACTATCCTCTCTCGCCTTAACTACTGCAATTTGCTTCTCAGTGGTCTTATGTGCTCCAAACTTGCGCCGTTACAGTCTATTATGAATGCAGCGGCGAGGCTCATCTTCCTGTCCGCCTGCACCTCCCATGTCTCACCCCTCTGTCAGTTCCTGCATTGACTTCCCGTAAGATATAGGGCTCAATTTAAAATTCTGATTCTTGCTTACAAATCTCTACATAATGCTGCTCCAACCTATCTATCCTCCCTAATACACAAGTACAGACGGTCTAGGCCCCTTCGCCAAAGAACTACGGCTATCCTCTATTTGTACTCCCACGTCTGATGCTTGACTTCAAGTCTTCTCTAGGGCTGCACCATTCATGTGGAACTCCTGTCCCTGCTCCGACACTTACCCAATATCCACTCATTCAAAAAATCACTAAAACCTCACTTCTTCAGGATATCAAATCAATAAAACTGTTAATAGGTCCCCCACACACCCTGATTCCTTTCCTGCAACTGTCATTAAAAAACAAAATACAAAACACTGATTCCTTTCCTGCAACTGTCATTAAAAAACAAAATACAGAACACAAGTCTTCAGTGAATACTATTCTACCAACCTAATTTTCTACCTTACTTTTTGTGTCACTCTAGCATGTATGCTCATTGAGCAGGCCCCTCAACCCTTATATTTCTGTGCGTCCAACTTGTCTGGTTACAATTACTGTACATGTTTGTTAGTCCACATGTTTTTTTAGCGCTATATAAGTAATCATAATATTAATAATAATATATCCTTTTTTTTAAATTTAGCATTGTAACCAACTATGAAAAGGCAGACAGGGCCAGGGGGCTTAACCTCAGATGCATCAATTGCTAGAGAGCCCTTAAGTATCACACAACTTGTATTTTTCTTGTACTACAAACTGTTCACCGTATGGTTGACAAAGATCAGCCTTGGATGAAACGTTGTGTTTGCAACAAAAATATTTATAACTTTTTCACACATGGAGGAGAGTGGATATTTTTTGATACTACCTGGCTGTATGTATTTATTTACCAGCTTAACAAAACCAGGGCATCTTCACCTTCCTATAAAGTTAATGGTGAGTGTTTACTACATTTTATCCAAGTGAATGGTACTTGGTTTTATTCCACACTTGTGAAGTGTACTCAGTTTATAGAATTGTGATCAGATAGCTGGAAATAGAACTGTTACTTGTCATCTGTTTGCTGTGCAGAACGTTCCATTTTTAATGCAGTTATATTATTTTTGAAGAATAATCAAGTGAACAATAATACAAATCTGCAATATGGTTATAGCATAGCCCAAATAAAAATAGGACTGGAATATTTAGCCTGGATGCTATATTCAAACTATTGCATCATTTTAATGATTACTGCTTAGCAGTACAGCAATTATTATTATTAATATTATTATTATTATTATTATTATCATAGAAGTATTTTAATTTTTGCTTTTCACTTATCGTTACATAACTGTTCATGTCAGCCCTTGGGCCTGTGTTTGCTGTTTGCGAATAATAAGAATGAGTCTTAATAAATATCTTATAACTAATTAACCTTTTTTACTGCAAAGCTATTAAATTGCCATGCTCATGCTTTCTGTGGAATCTTTTTATGGGACTTGGAATGTGCAGTGTGTATCACCAAGAACTAACTACAGCAATAGAACATACAGCAATGTGCCATGTGTAAGAGTGTATTGTAAGAGATAATGACCCACTCAAACTATTGCTTTGGGAATGTGAACAGAATGCAAAACACTAAATACATAGATATTTACTATTAAAGGACCACTATAGTGCCAGGAAAACAAATTTGTTTTCCTGGCACTATAGTGTTAATTGGTCCCCCCACCCTCATGGCCCCCCTCCCGCCGGGCTCAAGAGGGGTTAATCACTTACCTTTCTCCAGCGCCGGGCTCCCTCAGTGCTGGGGACTCTCCTCCCTCTTCCGACGTCCGGCAAGAGCCATGCGTGCATTCAGTCAGTCCATAGGAAAGCATTTCTCAATGCTTTCCTATGGACGCTGGCGTCTTCTCACTGTGAAAATCACAGTGAGAAGCGCGGAAGCGCCTCTAGCGGCTGTCAATGAGACAGCCACTAGAGGCTGGATTAACTCTAATGTAAACATAGCAGTTTCTCTGAAACTGCTATGTTTACAGCAGCGATGGTTAACCCTAGATGGACCTGGCACCCAGACCACTTAATTAAGCTGAAGTGGTCTGGGTGCCTATAGTGGTCCTTTAAATTAGGCTACTCTTACAATTTAAACATGTAAAAATTGTATTAAACCATAGCTCTTTCACTTAATTAAAAACAAATGTATTTTGATTTTGCATTGATTATATTTATATGATTATATTTATGGCTGTTCCTGCAGTGCTTTCATCATATCTCTAATATTACCTTCCCCGATTAGTAATATTACTATTGTACTTTATTTTTAAGGCGCCAAAGCATTCCACAATCTTGTACAAGGGTACGCCTCTACTCTATTTCTCTATATTTTCTATGTTCCTTTAAGCAATTCCTGCAAACCTGGTCTACAGGTGTCATTAATGGGTATAATATACACCACTACAAACTACCCTTCATCCTAAAATACTTTATGTATTCTCACTAATTTCATTACCAATAGGTACTAATAGTTTGAGATAATCATTCAGTCTTCTATGTGTGGTTTCAAGAAAGATAGATTTTCTTGAGCGCTATCTATAAACTAAAGCTTAAAGGAGGTCTAAAGGGCTTGTACCTGTACGGGATGACGATGACTGAATAGAGGGGCACCCCTCCTGCATTCAGTTAGATCTAAAGACCGTGCTACCGATTTTCATTATAGAGGGCTGCCTGATCATGCAGGATATACAGATTTAGACTGGATCCCTCTATTTCATCTCCTGTAATGGATCTACTGGATCAGAGGTATAACCGGGTGAGACTCCCGCTTATTTACACTCACTCCTGGTGACGGTACGGCTAACGGATGAGTCTCAGGTATTACAAGAGTGCAGGTTTTGGTATATTCTGCGCCATATAAAACAGACAATTGCATTCTGTTTTAGATATCCGGACCATTGCGAACAAACTGCGCAGACAGTTTTTCCCATATCAAGATGACTTGAGATACTGATCCTTTCGTCTGTATCTTCTATCTTAAACAGCTATACCCCTTTAATGGGGGGCTGGAGGGAATCAGGCTACTTCTGGCATCATTACCACTAAATCGCTCTAGTGGTTATAGTGCTTGGCCTGTTCCTTTAAGGCTACTTACAAGGGAATTCTGTCTATGTCAGTGCACATCCACAGTGCTCTGCGTGTGTAACTCTTGCTGACACTTTTTATATCACTATTTTATTTATTTTTCAAGAGTTAGTAACAAAGGCACCAGTTGCCATAGACAATTCATACAGTAAACAATATATGCTGCAATAAAAACAGTGCATTCAGAAATTATTCGGACCCCTTATTTTAATGCAAAAAATAAATAAAAAATAACACATTGGCTTAGGTATTTGGCCCCTTAAGTCTGCACGTTACTGCACCACTTAGTTGAAGCACCCCTTATTAGTGATTACACCCTCAAGTCTTTTTAGCTGTGATACGACAAGCTTTGCACAACTGGATGTAGGTGTCTTCTGCCATTCATATCTGCTGATCCTCTCATACTATGTCAGGTTAGCTCGGAACCGTTGGTGGACAGCCATTTAGAAGTCTCTTCAGAGTGGTTTGATTGGATTCAAGTCCGGGCTCTGGCTGGGCCTCTCAAGGACATTCACAGAGTTGTGGTTACTATGTGCTTAGGTGTATTGTCCTGTTGGAAGGTGAACTGTTGGACCTTCAGCCCAGTCTGAGGTCCTGAGCAATTTGGACCAGGTTTTCATTAAGGATATCTCTGTATTTTGCCGCATTCAGCCCTGACTAGTCCAGATGACATGTTCTGCTGAACAGCCTGTCATCCTACCATACATGTGCACCAGCATTACACAACACCCCTCCTTTAGAAGTGGTCACATGATTCTTGTTGCATTTAGCCCAGTGATGGCGAGCCTATGGCATGCGTGCCACAGGTGGCACGCCGGGCCCTCTCTGTGGGCACGCGGCCATAGGTTCACCATCAATGCAGAGTAGGCACCAGCGTGGAGCATTGCTGAGCGTTACCATGGCAACGCTCCACACAGTATCGCGCGGGAGGACAGGGGAGCTGCTTCACAGATCCCTCCCCCTGCAGTACTTACCACCACCGGACCACCAGGGATGGCTGAGTCCCACCACCGGACCACCAGGGATGGTTGTGTCCCCCCCTACTTCAGTAAGGTAAGAAGGAGGGAGGGGGGATATTGACACATAGCACCCCTACCCCCCCAGAAGTACCCCTACCCCCGCAGCAGTACCCTTACTCCCCCTCAGCAGTATCCCTACCCCCCACAACAGTACCTCTACCCCCCAGCACCCCTACCCCCCCACACGCAGTCCCCCTACCCCCCACACGCAGTACCCCTACCTCCCCACACGCAGTACTCCTACCCCCCAGCACCCCTACCACCCCACACGCAGTACCCCTACCCCCCTACACGCAGTACCCTTTACCCCCCCACATGCAGTACCCCTACCCCCCACACGCAGTACCCCTACCCCCCTACACGCAGTACTCCTACCCCCCCAGCACCCCTACCACCCCACACGCAGTACCCCTACCCCCCTACACGCAGTACCCCTTCCCCCCACATGCATTACCCCTACCCCCCACACGCAGTACTCCTACCCCCCAGCACCCCTACCCCCCACACGCAGTAACCCTACCCCCCCAGCTCCCCTACCCCCTACATGCAGTACCCCTACCCCCCCACACGCAGTACCCCTACCCCCCACACGCAGTACCCCTACCCCCCACACGCAGTACCCCTACCCCCCACAGCACCCTACCCCCCACAGCACCCCTACCCCCCACACAGCACCCCTACCCCCCACACACGCACCCAGGGGCGGGCTGGGAAGGGGGCAGGGAGGCAATTGCCCCCCAGGCCGCTCTAAACCCAGGGCCATCCGCATCCAGCAAAAATTTGAAAAATCTGAATCCCCTGCCTCTGGCCGAGGACTCAAATGTTTCAACTTACCTCTCTCCCTGCAGTCAGTGGAGTCGGCTGGCCTCTCCTGATGATGTCAAGAGGAGGGGGCATGACTTTCACTGCTCTTCTCCCAGGACCGCTGGGGAGTCTGGGAGAAGAGCAAAGGAAGTCACGCCCCCTCCTCCTGACATCATCAGGAGAGGCTGGCCGACTTCACTGACTACTGGCTGCTGTATGCTGGTTGCTGCTCCTGCTCCTGGCCACCCCTCCCTGGCCTATGGAGCGGGGAAATACACCTTAGTTTGTTTTTTTATTCCCCTCCTCAGCCCCTGTCCCCCTCATCAGCCCTGTCCCCTCAGTCATTCCCTGTCATCCTTCCTCAGCCCTGTCCCCTTAGTCATTCCCTGTCATCCTTCCTCAGCTCTGTCCCCTTAGTCATGCTCTGTCCCCTCCTGAGCCCCTGTGCCCTCCTCAGCTCCTGTGCCCTTAGTAAGCCCCTGTCCCCCCTCCTCAGCCCTGTCCCCTTAATCAGCCCCTGCCCCCCCTCCTCAGCCCTGTCCCCTTAGTCAGCCCCTGTCCCCTACATTAGCCCCTGTCCCCTTATTCAGCCCCTGTCCCCCCTCCTCAGCCCCTGTCCCCTTAGTCAGCACCTGTCCTCCCTCCTCAGCCCCTTTCCCCTCCTCAGCCCCTTTCCCCTCCTAAGCCCTGTCCCCTTCCTCAGCCCCTGCCCCCTTCCTCAGCCCCTGTCCCCCTTCCTCAGCACCTGTCCTCTTTTGCCCAGCCCCTGTCCCTTTCCTCAGCCCTGTGCCTTTCCTCAGCCCCTATACCCTTATTTAGCCCCTATCCCCTTCCTCAGCCCCTATGCCCCTTCCACAGCACCTGCCCCCCTCTCAGCCCCTATACCACCATTTCCCTGCTCCTTTCCCCCTCTCAGCTCCTGCCCCCTTCCTCAGCCCCATGCCCCCCACTACAGCCCCATAACATCCTCACTACAGCTCCTCTCCCCAAATTGCAATCCATATCACCCACACCACAGCCCCTTTCCCAAATTGTAGCCATCAACCTGCTTCAGCCGCTATCCCCCCCCCCTACATTTCCTAAACCCCCAATTACAGCTTATACCCTCAACTCAGCCCCTGTCTACTAGTTTTAAAAGTGTAAAGTTTGGGTGTATGTGTGTGTATGAGTATGTCTGTGTGTGTCAGTATGTCTGATTGTGTGTGTCAGTATGTCTGTGTGTGTGCGCGCCAGTATGTCTGTGTGTGTGCGCGCCAGTTTGTCTGTCTGTCTGAGTCAGTATGCCTGTAACAGTGTGTTTTTCTGTGTGTGGTCTGTGTGCCTGTCAGTGAGTGTGTGTTTTTTAGTGTGTGCCAAATCAGCAAGTGTGTGTGTGCCTGTCATTGAGTGTCTGTTTAGGTGACTCTTGTTTTTACTCTCCTCTTGGTGCAATGGGCCACTTGACTGGATTTGCCCCCCAGGCCTAAGGCTGCCAGCCCTCCCCTGCACGCACCCACCACACGCACGCCCCACCCACACGCACGCACCCCCCCACACACACGCACCCCTACCCCCGCAGCAGTACCCTTACTCCCCCTCAGCAGTACTCCTACCCCCCACAACAGTACCTCTACCCCCCCAGCACCCCTACCCCCCACATGCAGTCCCCCTACCCCCCACACGCAGTACCCCTACCTCCCCACACGCAGTACTCCTACCCCCCAGCGCCCCTACCCCCACACGCAGTACCCCTACCCCCCTACACGCAGTACCCCTACCCCCCCACATGCAGTACCCCTACCCCCCACATGCAGTACTCCAACCCCCCCAGCACCCCTACCCCCCCACACGCAGTACTCCAACCCCCCAGCACCCCTACCCCCCACACGCAGTACCCCTACCCCCCCCCACACGCAGTACCCCTTCCCCCCTACACGCAGTACCCCTACCCCCACACGCAGTACCCCTACCCCCCACAGCACCCCTACCCCCCACAGCACCCCTACCCCCCACACAGCACCCCTACCCCCCACACAGCACAGCACCCCTACCCCCCACACAGCACAGCACCCCTACCCCCCACACACATACAGCACCCCCCACACACACACACAGCAACCCCCACACACACACACAGCACCCCCACACACACACAGCACCCCCCCACACACACAGCACCCCCCACACACACAGCACCCCCACACACACACAGCACCCCCACACACTTACACAGCACCCCTCACATACAACACCCACCCCCCCACACACACACACCCCACACACGCACCCCCACACGCACGCCCCCCACACGCACATACCCCCCACACACACGCACCCCCCACACACACGCACCCCCCCACACACACACGCACCCCCCCACACACACACGCACCCCCACACACACACACACGCACCCCCCCCCACACACACACGCAATTGCCGTGTTGGCACTTTAAGGGAAAAAAAGTTGGCATGTATTGCGGTTTGGGCACTCGGGCTCAAAAAGGTTCGCCATCACTGATTTAGCCTTATGGACATGCCTATATAGTGGTGCTGCCCCACCCACCACTCTTGGTCTCCTAATTTCAAACCTGCTTAATTAGACTCACAGATTTGGTATACATAAAACAAAGAGCAGAGGACAGTGAAGAACATAAAAGACCAGATTAGCAATGAAGAGAGAAATTGATGCTGCTGAGGAGAGATAAAAAGGGGCACTACACAGTCATCTCATCCAAATTCCAATGGGTGTCTAAATTGTTATCCTTCAGTCCAAATTTAGTTATAATGGTCCATAAAAATCTTGTTATAGACTCATCCATAGACTTGTGGCCCACAGGCTCATAGCTTTAGGTAATTAGGTGTTCGACAAAGATAATTTACGAACGTTTAGGGGGGGTTAAGTGAAATGAGTGAGGAGTGAACCTTTCTGCTGTTTTGGCATAGAAATTCTAGTTGGTGTACACATACAGTCGGTATACTTTAAAATGATTTTAATTACAGACACTGAGAACATATTCATCCTTTGGGACTATAATCAGCATATATAAATGCAGAAGGCATTCTTTGCCCAATACAGCCGTAAACTATGCATTTTCTATAAGAATTCCTGATTAAAATCTAAAATCCTACTGCTTACTCGATTAATTGTGTGGTTGAAACAGCCTCAAAGAATGGCCAGCAGACCTGTGATGTAAAGCAGCAAGTATATTTTCCTTATGCCTTTGTAGATACCCAAACTAGCAATAATCATGCATAAGATATATTTGTTTGGAGTTGTTTATCCCACAGGCTTTCCCTATAGGTCTGAACGTGTGTGGGTGATGTGTTTTGGGCTTTATGCCTATCAGTCTGTGCGTGGGTGTGGGTGTTTGGGTTGTTTCTGCACTGCACTGCGTAGATAAGAAAATATCACAGTCTCTAACCTGGCGAACAAGTTGCAGGTGTGTGAGTCACTTGTTTACATGGACCCAGTGGGATCACTAGATATTGTCTCTAATTAACACTTTGTTCGACAGACATGTATTCTGTAGATATAGGCAGTGAATGGGTTAAACAAAAAGCTCATCAATGTGTTTACATCGCTGATTTACTCATAAAATATAGGAAGTTATTACTTACAGTGGAAAAAAGGGACATACCTTCTACAATTCAAATGATCACAGAAGGACCCTTTAATTTTAGAGGGTTGAGGCTGGACGCATAAAGGGGGGAGGAAAGGGGGAAAGGTTTTTGTAGAAAAGTTTAAATCATGGTGGCCAAAATGTAGAACCCAAGATGTTGTACCACTGCAACTCTTATGATGCTTTGCTATTTTAGGTGTTTTGCACATTTGATTTTATATATATCACATATGCAAGATGGTTATTTTCTTTCACTATAATCATCTTAAGTCATTGGGAACACATCTCAAATGGTTTTAGTCAAACAATATGACTAAATTTAAAGCATTCTTAAAGGAACACTGCACCGACCAAACAAATTATTTGGAAACAAATTGGTTTAGTAGATATACTCCAATAAAAACATGCATTCAATTATTATTATTTTTTTCTATTGGGATATATCTAAAAAGATCTTGCAAAAGCTGCAGGTCTCTTGCCTGCTGCTTTCTTCCCCAGTCCAGATTTTCTCACACAGACTTGAAGACTTCCCAATGCAGCTCAATGACAAGTATTTGCAACGCAGGTGCTCTGAGCAAGTGCTGCCTCGTGAGCTTAGCTCCACTGAGCTAACCAAACCAGGAAATAACAGGACCCTTTGTCTGATTGACAGCCAATGGGGTGTAACAAGGTTAATTTATAAAAGTGCCAATTTATATTGAAAAAATGAAAAAAGATGACAAACTCTGCAAACATAAAGCCCTTCAACAAGCAGGTAAAAGGTCTGCAATGTCCCTTTAATTTTTAAGATTTTTGTCTGTCTTAAAGGAGCACTGTCACTTTTGTGTTTTACTTGTGGAGTCCATGCCTCAACTCATCAGGAGCTGTTTTGGCAGAATGAGCGGGACCTACATAACATTAGTCAGGTGGTTTTAATGTTGTGGTTGTTCAGCATACATCTCCAACTTGACAGATTATTTTCAGACTTTGTATTTCTCCAAAATAGGTCTGACCTAGCAGGTGACACTGGTCAATATTACCAGTCAATCCTGTCCAGCGGAGAGATATGATCACCTAGGGTCAGCACTGACGCATTGTTTATAAATTAGTAGCTGGATGCCATCGGTGTGCAATCTCTTTGTGTTATGATGAAGCTTAGAGCTTATGATTGATGATTCAAACAACTAGAAACAAAAGCCAGACTGAGACTGACAGTGACTATCAGGGGGACTAACGGTATATTGATTGGAGAGATCTGTGATGTTGGTTCCACTCCCAATCATACAGAACATCAGCATGTATCAAATCATAAAATACGGAGTGATGGTGAAGCGCTATATTAAACTCAAGGTGTGGAAACAGGAGATAATTCTAAAGGAGTATAAATGTACCTGAATATAAACGTTTCTTGGAACCTTAACCTTGATATAATTTCCTTAAAAATATAAACATAAAAAACATATCATAGCGTAAAACTGTAAAATACACAATGTAGTATGTATAAGAGAATATTCCCACTCACACTCTGAAGAGCTAAAAGGTTTTAGCTCAATTCTTGCGCCTGCAGGGTCCGTAAAGGCGACCCTCTCCCTTCTTGGGGAACCTTTATCCTTCTTATTTCCGATCTAGGATACAGAGCATATATAGTGCAGTACCTTTAAAGTTCTTTAAAATAAGTAAAATAATAGATGTGGTACTCACAAACCAAGAGCCTTCAGAATAGGCTCAATGGAACAGCATATGTGGTTAAGGACCACAATCCTTCTTTCTTGTAGCAGGAAGAATTGCCCAATAGTATTATGGTAAAAAATATATTTATTATACTATTACTTTAAAACATAATCTAATACAAGTAAATACTATATAGGCAAAAATAAAAGAGTCCAATAATTGTAGTCTCCAGGACGCGTTTCGCCTAATAGGCTTCCTCAGCTGGATCAAAAAGTCTTTATGAAGATCCTTGGACTGGTTCCTGCTTTATATACCTTTTTCTTTGTTCAAATACTTGTTTTGTGGGCTCTTTAATTTCGCGGGCTATCGTCATGGCAACGCCGACGCCCTGCGTGTCAAGCCTCTTTTTCGTTTCGCTTCCGTGTTTGTCACTTCCGGTGTGACGTGTTTCCGGTGTTTTCATGCGTTCCACCGTGCGGTTCATACGTAGGTGTTTCCGGATCGGCATGGTTATAGAGAGAGAGAGGATGAGAATATATTCCGAAAAAGTTCACTCATATGTTCTTTCCTTTTAACTTTATATCAGTATGGTATACATTAGTCTTTGTTTCCATATTTTATAATTCGTTCTATTTAACAATGGTATACATTATAATATTTTAGATTTTATTAATGTTCGTCTTCCTAAGTATATATATATAATTTTATTCCACTTTGAATAAAGATTGTAAGCTCTCATTCTGAAGTTCTTTCTATACGTTTTGCAAATCTTAAAAGTGTCCATTTATATATTTCTACATCTTGATATTGAAAGACTCCATGAGAATAAACCACTTGAAGTGTATTTTATGTACTCACAATAGTACCAAGTTAGACATAAATCATTCATAGGCACCTGAGGTATTCATAGATCATGCAGATCAAACTACTAGGGTGATTGGGGTACAGTATATCGAATAAAACATCACTCAAATTGCTTAAATTAAAACAAACCACTTAAGGTGCTTAGCATGAATTTAAAATACAAAATATTAAAAAGTAAAACCGTGATGACCAAAGTGACATATATAAGATTGAAATACTTCCCCTAAAATGCTTCATAAAAATCAGAGTCGTCAGCATAATAATATAAAACCATAATATAAAACCATATAGGTCTAAAAAATGTCTCTCAGCTTACGTTGATATTGTTAAGAATATGTGGATACCATATTAGGTGTATAAACGTTATTTAAAAAAATGTATCCAAAAGTGTATAAAAAATTGTATAAAAAATATATATATATGAGTAAGAATGTAAAATGAGAATAGGGAAGAGGGGACAGAGAGGTGGGGATCTATCTGAGGAAATGGCACATCTCAAAATCTGCGTTCAACCCGTTTGGAATTAGGGTATTAAGTCTAAAAATCCACTCCATTTCTTGCTTGCTCATTTTTGTATCAAAATTGCCTCCCCTCCAGTCCTTATCTACTTTTTTTATGCCTAGGAATATCGTGTTTATAAACTCACAATTGTGGAAAGATTTATAATGTAATGAGACACTATGGTTCTCAAATCCTTTTGTAATATTCCGGCCATGTTCCTCTATTCTAATGTGTAAGGCTCTAGTGGTTTTTCCCACATAGATTAGGCCACAGGGGCATATTAGTGCATAAATCAAGTTTTTCGAGTGGCAGGTTAAAAAATCTTTAATAGGATACTCTGTACCATCTTTCTTCACAAACGTTTTTATATGTCTTTTTTTGTTTGTGGTTCTTTTGCAGGCCAGGCATTGGCCACATCCAAAGAAACCTTTATCAGAATTTAAAAATGAGTTCTCTGTTTTTTTCTTTCTTATGAAACTTGATGTCAGGGTTGTGCGCAAATTTTTTACCCCTCTATGTATAAACCTGGGCTTCTCTGGAAGAATTGTTTTAACACTCGGGTCCTGAAGTAGGATTGGCCAAAATTTAGAAATAATCTTTCTTACTTTAAAATTATCCGTACTAAAATTGCATATGAAGGGTATTTCTTTCATGTTGTTTTCTTTTTTCTTTTTATATACTAAAAGACTGTTTCTTTCCACTCCCTTCACTTCCTCTCTAGCTTTTTCTAATTTTTGTTCTTTATATCCCTTTTCTAAAAAATCGAGTTTTATCTTGTCTGATTGGGCTTTAAAAACATTCAAATCCGTACAGTTCCTCCGAATTCTTAAAAATTGGCCTTTCGGAGCGTTTTCCAGCCATGGTGAAAAGTGGCAACTTTCTCTTTCTATATAACTATTTGCTTCTACGGTTTTAAAATGATTTTTGGTTTTGATGGTGTTGTCCTCTATATAAATTAAAAGGTCTAAAAATACCACTTCTGATTTACTCCAATTGCTCGTAAGTTTAATTCCCCATGAGTTAAAATTCAAGAAATTTAAAAATTCTATCAGGTCTTTTTCTTCTCCCTTCCAAATGAAGAGAATGTCATCGATATAGCGGCCATAGGTGACCAAGTTCTCCCTCCAGCTATGTGGGCCATAAATAAACGTGTCTTCCCAATGAGCCATAAACAAATTAGCATAGCTGGGGGCAAACTTGGTCCCCATGGCCGTTCCATTAATTTGTAAATAAAATTCTTCGCCATACCAGAAAAAATTGTTGTTTAAAATTAGTTCAATCCCTTCTAAAATAAATTCCATTTTTTCTTCGGTTAAATCTGAAAAATTGTTTAAACGGTATTTTACTGCATTGCATCCATATTTATGTGGAATATTACTATAAAGTGCTGCTACATCGCTTGTCACTAAAAAGTAATTTTCATTCCAATTACATTCATTTAAAAGATTTAAAACCGTGATCGTATCTTTTATATAAGAAGTGGTATTTTTTACTAGTGGTTGGAGATGTAGATCTACGTAATGGGACAGTCTACTGGATATGGAGTCTATCCCTGCCACTATAGGTCTGCCTGGGGGATTATTGACATCTTTGTGGACTTTGGGTAAGAAATAAAAAACCGGAGTTTTTGGGTACTTAATATTCAGAAAGCTAAATTCTTTTTCGTTTAATATGTTTGACTCTAGACCCTTATTTAAAAACTTCTGAAACTTAAAGTTCATCTCCTTTCCTGGATTGTAGTTTAACTTTTTATATGTAGCGGTATCTGCCAATATTCTATCTGCTTCCTTCTCATAGCTTTCTTTAGACATAAGGACTGTTCCCCCTCCCTTGTCTGCTGGTTTAATAACTAGGTTTGAATCTGTTTTTAAATCTTTTAAGGCTTTTCTTTCCTGTATGGTCAGGTTGTGACTGAAATTCTCTTTTTTATCCAGTTTTTTGATCTCAGTCATGACCATAGTTTCAAAGGTCACCATTTTGTCTGAGATCATCTGTTTTGGGTAAAATTGAGATTTTTCTTTTAGCATTGTATGTCTTGATTTATCCTCATCATTTAGTTGGAGTGCTATAGGGTTTTTTCAAAATACTTTTTTAGGCATAGATTTCTTTTGAATTTATTTAGGTCAATATAAAATTCAAATTGATTTAACGGTTTGTTTGGGGCAAATTTTAATCCCTTAGTTAATACCTTTTTGTGGTATTCTGTTAATGTTTTTTGACTTAGGTTATAGATGCCTTTCATTTCTATTGGTTCCTCTGTGATTTTTCCCTTTTTCCTTTTTTGGACATATTTTCCTCCTCTAGTGCCTCTATGCTCGAATCTCTTCTTCTTTTGTATGGTGTTAAAATGTCTATTAAATCCTCTCTTTTGTGCCTGTCTTTGCCCTTGCTTCTCCAAAAATCCTGGTCATCGAATTCGTCCAGGACTTGGAAGCGGTTTCTGGTAGCCAGGGGTTCTTCTTTCCTGTATTCTGTGAATCGGCTATATGGTGTTTTTTCTCTTTCTACATTTTTATAGTCTGTTTTTCTTTCCTGCCTCTCTCTCTCATATCTCGGTCTTCTTTCATATCTATCTCTTCCAAAATATTTTTTGTTTTCTTGATCTCTATCTCTATATTGTGGATATGTAGGTTTAGGTTTGTAATTCCAATTTCTATGTGGGCGTTGTTCATAGTGATTTCTATGTGTCGGGTGATACGAATGGTACGGTTTATTTACCCCTTGTTTATTAGAGTAATTTTCTCTTGGGAATTCTGAATCGGGGTTTCTTTTATAACCCATAGTTTTTTGCATATCCTCTCTATTTTCTAAATGTGTTTCTTGAAAGTTATATTTAGAAAATGATCTCACTTGTTTAAGCTTATAATCTCTGGTGTCTCTGAGATATTTGCTTTTTTTAATCTCTATCACATCTCTTTCTATTTTGTCTAAGTTTTCTTTGATATCACGTGTTGTGATGTCAAACTCTTCTTGATTAAGAGAATTTAAGATCTCATTCTGACATTTATTGATTTCTAGATCTAGTTCTTTAAGGTTTTCTTTCCTTCTTTTGATAATAAGATGCATAGTAGTAATGGTAAAATTTTCCAACATTACATTCCATTCATCCATAAAATGAGTTACTTCTTTGTCAAATGTGGGGGTTTTAAAATATCTTAGGCCTCTTGGAGTGATTCCTTCTTTTAAATATTTCTCAAAGGTGGCTATTTCCCACTTGATTTTTAGTTCTTTCTGTAATAATTTCTCTAGTTGCTCACTAGTATTATTTTGTCCATTTCTTCTCCTATTTATTGGTTGGTCTGTCCAGTTCGCAAACTCTGTTTCCATTTCTATATATGTGTTTTTTCTCTTGTCAAATAGTGACATATTGTTAACAGCTGCTAGGTACAAAGGTATAAAGATAAGAACAAATACCAGAAAGTAGAAGTCAAAAAACGGGTGGGTGTACCAGCGCTAATGTGGATAATCAGAATATTATGTACCAAATGGCTAAAAATTAACACGAGAAGCTGCTAAATCACCAAAGGTCTTATCTTAAAAACTAAGGAATAAAATACGGAGTGATGGTGAAGCGCTATATTAAACTCAAGGTGTGGAAACAGGAGATAATTCTAAAGGAGTATAAATGTACCTGAATATAAACGTTTCTTGGAACCTTAACCTTGATATAATTTCCTTAAAAATATAAACATAAAAAACATATCATAGCGTAAAACTGTAAAATACACAATGTAGTATGTATAAGAGAATATTCCCACTCACACTCTGAAGAGCTAAAAGGTTTTAGCTCAATTCTTGCGCCTGCAGGGTCCGTAAAGGCGACCCTCTCCCTTCTTGGGGAACCTTTATCCTTCTTATTTCCGATCTAGGATACAGAGCATATATAGTGCAGTACCTTTAAAGTTCTTTAAAATAAGTAAAATAATAGATGTGGTACTCACAAACCAAGAGCCTTCAGAATAGGCTCAATGGAACAGCATATGTGGTTAAGGACCACAATCCTTCTTTCTTGTAGCAGGAAGAATTGCCCAATAGTATTATGGTAAAAAATATATTTATTATACTATTACTTTAAAACATAATCTAATACAAGTAAATACTATATAGGCAAAAATAAAAGAGTCCAATAATTGTAGTCTCCAGGACGCGTTTCGCCTAATAGGCTTCCTCAGCTGGATCAAAAAGTCTTTATGAAGATCCTTGGACTGGTTCCTGCTTTATATACCTTTTTCTTTGTTCAAATAGTTGTTTTGTGGGCTCTTTAATTTCGCGGGCTATCGTCATGGCAACGCCGACGCCCTGCGTGTCAAGCCTCTTTTTCGTTTCGCTTCCGTGTTTGTCACTTCCGGTGTGACGTGTTTCCGGTGTTTTCATGCGTTCCACCGTGCGGTTCATACGTAGGTGTTTCCGGATCGGCATGGTTATAGAGAGAGAGAGGATGAGAATATATTCCGAAAAAGTTCACTCATATGTTCTTTCCTTTTAACTTTATATCAGTATGGTATACATTAGTCTTTGTTTCCATATTTTATAATTCGTTCTATTTAACAATGGTATACATTATAATATTTTAGATTTTATTAATGTTCGTCTTCCTAAGTATATATATATAATTTTATTCCACTTTGAATAAAGATTGTAAGCTCTCATTCTGAAGTTCTTTCTATACGTTTTGCAAATCTTAAAAGTGTCCATTTATATATTTCTACATCTTGATATTGAAAGACTCCATGAGAATAAACCACTTGAAGTGTATTTTATGTACTCACAATAGTACCAAGTTAGACATAAATCATTCATAGGCACCTGAGGTATTCATAGATCATGCAGATCAAACTACTAGGGTGATTGGGGTACAGTATATCGAATAAAACATCACTCAAATTGCTTAAATTAAAACAAACCACTTAAGGTGCTTAGCATGAATTTAAAATACAAAATATTAAAAAGTAAAACCGTGATGACCAAAGTGACATATATAAGATTGAAATACTTCCCCTAAAATGCTTCATAAAAATCAGAGTCGTCAGCATAATAATATAAAACCATAATATAAAACCATATAGGTCTAAAAAATGTCTCTCAGCTTACGTTGATATTGTTAAGAATATGTGGATACCATATTAGGTGTATAAACGTTATTTAAAAAAATGTATCCAAAAGTGTATAAAAAATTGTATAAAAAATATATATATATGAGTAAGAATGTAAAATGAGAATAGGGAAGAGGGGACAGAGAGGTGGGGATCTATCTGAGGAAATGGCACATCTCAAAATCTGCGTTCAACCCGTTTGGAATTAGGGTATTAAGTCTAAAAATCCACTCCATTTCTTGCTTGCTCATTTTTGTATCAAAATTGCCTCCCCTCCAGTCCTTATCTACTTTTTTTATGCCTAGGAATATCGTGTTTATAAACTCACAATTGTGGAAAGATTTATAATGTAATGAGACACTATGGTTCTCAAATCCTTTTGTAATATTCCGGCCATGTTCCTCTATTCTAATGTGTAAGTTGAGTTTAATATAGCGCTTCACCATCACTCCGTATTTTATTCCTTAGTTTTTAAGATAAGACCTTTGGTGATTTAGCAGCTTCTCGTGTTAATTTTTAGCCATTTGGTACATAATATTCTGATTATCCACATTAGCGCTGGTACACCCACCCGTTTTTTGACTTCTACTTTCTGGTATTTGTTCTTATCTTTATACCTTTGTACCTAGCAGCTGTTAACAATATGTCACTATTTGACAAGAGAAAAAACACATATATAGAAATGGAAACAGAGTTTGCGAACTGGACAGACCAACCAATAAATAGGAGAAGAAATGGACAAAATAATACTAGTGAGCAACTAGAGAAATTATTACAGAAAGAACTAAAAATCAAGTGGGAAATAGCCACCTTTGAGAAATATTTAAAAGAAGGAATCACTCCAAGAGGCCTAAGATATTTTAAAACCCCCACATTTGACAAAGAAGTAACTCATTTTATGGATGAATGGAATGTAATGTTGGAAAATTTTACCATTACTACTATGCATCTTATTATCAAAAGAAGGAAAGAAAACCTTAAAGAACTAGATCTAGAAATCAATAAATGTCAGAATGAGATCTTAAATTCTCTTAATCAAGAAGAGTTTGACATCACAACACGTGATATCAAAGAAAACTTAGACAAAATAGAAAGAGATGTGATAGAGATTAAAAAAAGCAAATATCTCAGAGACACCAGAGATTATAAGCTTAAACAAGTGAGATCATTTTCTAAATATAACTTTCAAGAAACACATTTAGAAAATAGAGAGGATATGCAAAAAACTATGGGTTATAAAAGAAACCCCGATTCAGAATTCCCAAGAGAAAATTACTCTAATAAACAAGGGGTAAATAAACCGTACCATTCGTATCACCCGACACATAGAAATCACTATGAACAACGCCCACATAGAAATTGGAATTACAAACCTAAACCTACATATCCACAATATAGAGATAGAGATCAAGAAAACAAAAAATATTTTGGAAGAGATAGATATGAAAGAAGACCGAGATATGAGAGAGAGAGGCAGGAAAGAAAAACAGACTATAAAAATGTAGAAAGAGAAAAAACACCATATAGCCGATTCACAGAATACAGGAAAGAAGAACCCCTGGCTACCAGAAACCGCTTCCAAGTCCTGGACGAATTCGATGACCAGGATTTTTGGAGAAGCAAGGGCAAAGACAGGCACAAAAGAGAGGATTTAATAGACATTTTAACACCATACAAAAGAAGAAGAGATTCGAGCATAGAGGCACTAGAGGAGGAAAATATGTCCAAAAAAGGAAAAAGGGAAAAATCACAGAGGAACCAATAGAAATGAAAGGCATCTATAACCTAAGTCAAAAAACATTAACAGAATACCACAAAAAGGTATTAACTAAGGGATTAAAATTTGCCCCAAACAAACCGTTAAATCAATTTGAATTTTATATTGACCTAAATAAATTCAAAAGAAATCTATGCCTAAAAAAGTATTTTGAAAAAACCCTATAGCACTCCAACTAAATGATGAGGATAAATCAAGACATACAATGCTAAAAGAAAAATCTCAATTTTACCCAAAACAGATGATCTCAGACAAAATGGTGACCTTTGAAACTATGGTCATGACTGAGATCAAAAAACTGGATAAAAAAGAGAATTTCAGTCACAACCTGACCATACAGGAAAGAAAAGCCTTAAAAGATTTAAAAACAGATTCAAACCTAGTTATTAAACCAGCAGACAAGGGAGGGGGAACAGTCCTTATGTCTAAAGAAAGCTATGAGAAGGAAGCAGATAGAATATTGGCAGATACCGCTACATATAAAAAGTTAAACTACAATCCAGGAAAGGAGATGAACTTTAAGTTTCAGAAGTTTTTAAATAAGGGTCTAGAGTCAAACATATTAAACGAAAAAGAATTTAGCTTTCTGAATATTAAGTACCCAAAAACTCCGGTTTTTTATTTCTTACCCAAAGTCCACAAAGATGTCAATAATCCCCCAGGCAGACCTATAGTGGCAGGGATAGACTCCATATCCAGTAGACTGTCCCATTACGTAGATCTACATCTCCAACCACTAGTAAAAAATACCACTTCTTATATAAAAGATACGATCACGGTTTTAAATCTTTTAAATGAATGTAATTGGAATGAAAATTACTTTTTAGTGACAAGCGATGTAGCAGCACTTTATAGTAATATTCCACATAAATATGGATGCAATGCAGTAAAATACCGTTTAAACAATTTTTCAGATTTAACCGAAGAAAAAATGGAATTTATTTTAGAAGGGATTGAACTAATTTTAAACAACAATTTTTTCTGGTATGGCGAAGAATTTTATTTACAAATTAATGGAACGGCCATGGGGACCAAGTTTGCCCCCAGCTATGCTAATTTGTTTATGGCTCATTGGGAAGACACGTTTATTTATGGCCCACATAGCTGGAGGGAGAACTTGGTCACCTATGGCCGCTATATCGATGACATTCTCTTCATTTGGAAGGGAGAAGAAAAAGACCTGATAGAATTTTTAAATTTCTTGAATTTTAACTCATGGGGAATTAAACTTACGAGCAATTGGAGTAAATCAGAAGTGGTATTTTTAGACCTTTTAATTTATATAGAGGACAACACCATCAAAACCAAAAATCATTTTAAAACCGTAGAAGCAAATAGTTATATAGAAAGAGAAAGTTGCCACTTTTCACCATGGCTGGAAAACGCTCCGAAAGGCCAATTTTTAAGAATTCGGAGGAACTGTACGGATTTGAATGTTTTTAAAGCCCAATCAGACAAGATAAAACTCGATTTTTTAGAAAAGGGATATAAAGAACAAAAATTAGAAAAAGCTAGAGAGGAAGTGAAGGGAGTGGAAAGAAACAGTCTTTTAGTATATAAAAAGAAAAAAGAAAACAACATGAAAGAAATACCCTTCATATGCAATTTTAGTACGGATAATTTTAAAGTAAGAAAGATTATTTCTAAATTTTGGCCAATCCTACTTCAGGACCCGAGTGTTAAAACAATTCTTCCAGAGAAGCCCAGGTTTATACATAGAGGGGTAAAAAATTTGCGCACAACCCTGACATCAAGTTTCATAAGAAAGAAAAAAACAGAGAACTCATTTTTAAATTCTGATAAAGGTTTCTTTGGATGTGGCCAATGCCTGGCCTGCAAAAGAACCACAAACAAAAAAAGACATATAAAAACGTTTGTGAAGAAAGATGGTACAGAGTATCCTATTAAAGATTTTTTAACCTGCCACTCGAAAAACTTGATTTATGCACTAATATGCCCCTGTGGCCTAATCTATGTGGGAAAAACCACTAGAGCCTTACACATTAGAATAGAGGAACATGGCCGGAATATTACAAAAGGATTTGAGAACCATAGTGTCTCATTACATTATAAATCTTTCCACAATTGTGAGTTTATAAACACGATATTCCTAGGCATAAAAAAAGTAGATAAGGACTGGAGGGGAGGCAATTTTGATACAAAAATGAGCAAGCAAGAAATGGAGTGGATTTTTAGACTTAATACCCTAATTCCAAACGGGTTGAACGCAGATTTTGAGATGTGCCATTTCCTCAGATAGATCCCCACCTCTCTGTCCCCTCTTCCCTATTCTCATTTTACATTCTTACTCATATATATATATTTTTTATACAATTTTTTATACACTTTTGGATACATTTTTTTAAATAACGTTTATACACCTAATATGGTATCCACATATTCTTAACAATATCAACGTAAGCTGAGAGACATTTTTTAGACCTATATGGTTTTATATTATGGTTTTATATTATTATGCTGACGACTCTGATTTTTATGAAGCATTTTAGGGGAAGTATTTCAATCTTATATATGTCACTTTGGTCATCACGGTTTTACTTTTTAATATTTTGTATTTTAAATTCATGCTAAGCACCTTAAGTGGTTTGTTTTAATTTAAGCAATTTGAGTGATGTTTTATTCGATATACTGTACCCCAATCACCCTAGTAGTTTGATCTGCATGATCTATGAATACCTCAGGTGCCTATGAATGATTTATGTCTAACTTGGTACTATTGTGAGTACATAAAATACACTTCAAGTGGTTTATTCTCATGGAGTCTTTCAATATCAAGATGTAGAAATATATAAATGGACACTTTTAAGATTTGCAAAACGTATAGAAAGAACTTCAGAATGAGAGCTTACAATCTTTATTCAAAGTGGAATAAAATTATATATATATACTTAGGAAGACGAACATTAATAAAATCTAAAATATTATAATGTATACCATTGTTAAATAGAACGAATTATAAAATATGGAAACAAAGACTAATGTATACCATACTGATATAAAGTTAAAAGGAAAGAACATATGAGTGAACTTTTTCGGAATATATTCTCATCCTCTCTCTCTCTATAACCATGCCGATCCGGAAACACCTACGTATGAACCGCACGGTGGAACGCATGAAAACACCGGAAACACGTCACACCGGAAGTGACAAACACGGAAGCGAAACGAAAAAGAGGCTTGACACGCAGGGCGTCGGCGTTGCCATGACGATAGCCCGCGAAATTAAAGAGCCCACAAAACAATTATTTGAACAAAGAAAAAGGTATATAAAGCAGGAACCAGTCCAAGGATCTTCATAAAGACTTTTTGATCCAGCTGAGGAAGCCTATTAGGCGAAACGCGTCCTGGAGACTACAATTATTGGACTCTTTTATTTTTGCCTATATAGTATTTACTTGTATTAGATTATGTTTTAAAGTAATAGTATAATAAATATATTTTTTACCATAATACTATTGGGCAATTCTTCCTGCTACAAGAAAGAAGGATTGTGGTCCTTAACCACATATGCTGTTCCATTGAGCCTATTCTGAAGGCTCTTGGTTTGTGAGTACCACATCTATTATTTTACTTATTTTAAAGAACTTTAAAGGTACTGCACTATATATGCTCTGTATCCTAGATCGGAAATAAGAAGGATAAAGGTTCCCCAAGAAGGGAGAGGGTCGCCTTTACGGACCCTGCAGGCGCAAGAATTGAGCTAAAACCTTTTAGCTCTTCAGAGTGTGAGTGGGAATATTCTCTTATACATACTACATTGTGTATTTTACAGTTTTACGCTATGATATGTTTTTTATGTTTATATTTTTAAGGAAATTATATCAAGGTTAAGGTTCCAAGAAACGTTTATATTCAGGTACATTTATACTCCTTTAGAATTATCTCCTGTTTCCACACCTTGAGTTTAATATAGCGCTTCACCATCACTCCGTATTTTATTCCTTAGTTTTTAAGATAAGACCTTTGGTGATTTAGCAGCTTCTCGTGTTAATTTTTAGCCATTTGGTACATAATATTCTGATTATCCACATTAGCGCTGGTACACCCACCCGTTTTATGTATCAAATCATGCTTAATTGTCTTCCTTTTTCCTAAAATACACATACTTGCAGTATATATTAATCCTGTGAGCATCTAAACAGCGTGTAGATGAAATTATGTTTCTGCTTCTAACTAGAGACTTTGAGCCCTTTCTCTCAATGAAAAATAATCCATGTTATTGTTTTTAAAAATTATTATTATTGTTACTCAGAACAAGTTAGATTGTAAGCTTTATTGCCCAGGCATTTCATATTCCTCAAACGTGAGTGGTCAGAGCTGGTACAAGAAGGAAATATTCCATACATTTTTATCCCAATTGGTAATTGCTTTGAAACTGTTAAAGTTGCATTTTTTTTTCCTACATAGAACAATATTTTAGTCTTTCACTGGGCCAGACTGGCAGTCAAGGTGCTAAACTGTGATGCAATCTTCATTTAACAGCTTCTCTGCTATGCAGTTCTTCAGTGAACTGAGGCTGATGAATTTCTCAGCACCTCTGAAATTTGTGCATACCTCCATCCCAAACACATTCCCAAGATCTAATCAACCTACAGAGTGACTGATCACCCACCTTACACCTTCAGCTAGTCGTGTGTGTTATAGCAGCAAGCTGGAAAGGATACACATTTCCTTGACTGATCTTCCTCTTGCAATAGTGTTGCTGTATGAAACTGTAGTTGAATCCTATTGAAAACTGTAATGCCTGGCTATTGAATCCCAAAGGGTCTCCAGGCTCGGGACCCTCGCATTACATTTCCATGGTGACGTGTTATGAATAGACAGTGATGTTGCATAGTTACTAATTGTATCAATCTCATGTGGATAATTTAGAATTGGAGACTGGCTCTAGCATCAAATCATCTGCAGTGCATTTTTGGCAGTAAAAGGGCTCCATATTTTGCTGGTTTTAGAGACGTGGCTTCTCATGCCACCCTCTAGAACAGAAGAAAGCGAAATATTAGAGCACAATTGTCTGTTCTTCAGGGAAATGCAAACTTATTGGTATAAAACTATAAATACACAACAAAATGAGCGATGTCACCAGATCTTCCTTTAAAGGAACACTTTAAAAATCTATAAAATACATACATGGTGTTTTAGTGCATAATGTATCACTTTAAAGGAACACTATAAGTTAGGAACACAAACGTATTCCTGACCCTATACTGATAAAAAAAAACACTATCTATCTAGCCCTCCCTGTCCCCTAAATATAATTCTTACCTTTATTCCAGTCCGCTGATGCTGGCTCTGCCCCTGATCTGCCTTCTTGGCTGAAATAATCAGAAGTGGTGATTTGAGCCAATCACAAAGCTTTCCCATAGGAAAGCATTGGATTGGCTTAAACTGTCAAGGAGGCAGAACAGGGGCAGAGCCAGTACAAGCCAAACACAGCCCTGGCCAATCAGCACCTCCTCGTAGAAAGGCATTGAATCAATGCATCTCTATGAGGAAAGTTCAGTGTCTTCATGCAGAGGGTGGAGACACTGAATGTCAGTTTTGCACAGTGTGTGGCACTGCCCCAGGAAGCACCTCTAACAGCCATCTGGGGGTATCCCTAGACTGTAATGTAAATACTGCATTTTCTCTGCAAATACAGTGTTTACAGCAAAAAGCCTGAAGGGAATGATTCTACTCACCAGAACAAATATAATAAGCTGTAATTGTTCTGGTGACTATAGTGTCCCTTTTAGCACTAGAAGTCTGTAGCTCACATTGTAGAGCAATCTGTTGCATTGAACACTTGGTTATGCATTATGTGACGTAGAACAGGTTTTTATAGATGGACAGGATGTGTTAAATGTCGGTAATATTTTTCTCTGTTATTATTATTTATAAAGTGATGATGAATTGCCCAGCACTGTACAGTGTTCTCGTCTCTACTATGTTTTCAGACTAGTCCAGTAGAGTGTAAAGCAATCTCTGGGTTTTAACTACCCTCAAAGATATAATTCCCTCTATATTTAGCAAAGTTTATTAAATATTTGATCTAGTGCGATGTTAAGAATATAATATATTTATTAATGCATGCATGCTTGATCAGAAGGATAATTTGAAAGAACAGAGCTTTGAATAAAAGGTCATAAAAAGTGCAATATTCAAAAGAGGAAAAAATACAAAGAGAAGTTTAAAAAGCCATGAATGCATTGCCTATAAGTACAGACTGTTATTGACTTCTTGGTATGTGGATTGGGAGAATAGATTTGATTAGGCTGTGTATTATCAAAAAAACTTTATACACTTTTGTCTACAATTCCGCTGGTTTTGTTTGTGTTTGTTTTTTTTACCATTATATTCAGTACTTGAACATGAACTAAGTAGAGTAGGTGAGCGAGTTTTGGATGAGGTAACATAGATGAAAGAAGTTAGTGGCAGGAAGAAACATGGATGAAGGTGGTTTAGGGAGATTTAGAAGAGGAAGCATGGCTGATGTATAGGTGAGGAAGATCAATTGAGTAAAGTTTGGAAGAATGGTGATTGGTGATATATAAGTTTGGAGAGGAGAGAAAATGGATTTGAGATGTTTGCATGAGGTGTGGTGTGTGGAGGAAAGTGGATAAATTATAGATTAGGGGGAATGAGATTTTATGATAGAGGATTGAACGAGGCAATAGGTTGAGAGGAAGCAAAAAAAAAAAGACTTTTACTTAAAGGGACACTCCACTGCTCAAATTCATAGCAAATACAAATTGATGTTTAGAAGATAGACCCATCAATGAAACATGCATGCATTCAACTATGGAAATTATTACTGGGGTATTTCTAAAAACAGCTAGCAAAAGCTGCAAATCGCATATGCAAAATCTTTGCAAGCCCTCCCCTTCTTATCCTGCCCAGGCATTCTGTGACTGTCCAATCACAGACTTTCTAATGCAGCACAATGAGAAGTCTTTGCAAGGCAGGTTCTCTGAGCAGTTGCTACCTCCTGAGTTGTTTAGAGCTCAATGAAAACACAAATAATTTTGAATAATCATATGATTTTAAATAGTTTTGTGTTATTATGGCTATTGTTTAACTTTCCAAATAATGTTATGCATGACATTTATATCACCTAAACCGTATCTTATATGCAATTACAGTAGTCCCAAACAACATTAATAATGTAAGTACTATAATTGTACTAGGTAGTTGAAATACTTTATGATATTTGATAGTGAATGTTCAAAAATGACCCACAGAAATGTGGCATATTAACATCATAAAGAAAAACGAAAAATAAATGACCGGGAGATTTCACATCAGTAAAACATTATGCAAGAAAAATAGACTGAGATACCAACTTTACTGAACTACATGACACTGCAGTACATTTGATGGGGGAAAAAAAGCACAAATATATTTTTTCAGATATTTTTTTCATTTATTGTTCACAACAAATTCTCTCTAGGTGAGTGAACAATGGACATGGTTTTTGACAGATAAAAAGGGTGTTTTTCTATTTATATATTTTTTTCATGCACCTTTCAAGGACAGAGAGTGGGTTATATAGTGAGAAAAAAATAAAGAGGGCTGAAAGTAGAGGTTAGCAATAATGTAGAGTCACTTTAGAGTTTATTTTACTATATGGTCCTCAGACTCCTCATTTGTTCTATCTGAGAGCAGAATTTCTCAGTGCTGCATCTCCTGTGTCGATGATAACTGAACTCCTTTTTTGTTATGGTGTACTACTCTTGCCCCAGTAGGTGTTAGTTTTTAAGACCTATGGGTAGGTCATTGCATTTACACAGTCCATCGCTGCAGGTGTTGTGATCTGTTGAGGTGGATTTTCTGTGGACTATGGTGTCAAAGCCGTACACATTGCACTGCTGTATTATAGTGTGGATCACAACACGTGCTAGTATATGCTTTTGTCAGGTGCACTCATATGAGAAACAAGAGTCTGAGTATTCTCTGCATCAGCCGAATGTACACTTTACAGATACTGTAAAATTGAAAGATGTTCTGGCCCTGTTATGACACAATGACACAAAGTTAATTTGCAAGAATCTACAACAGTGTGTGATCTCAAGAGTGAATTCCAGTGAAGAAAGAAACTGGCTGTAAATTTCAGATTGAAATATTCACGCTGTGATTACAACTCAATAGGATAATTTTTCTAGATTTGTAATTTTAAATTAAATTTAAGTTTTAATTCACAAAATTCCAATGTATTGTGAAAAAAACCCTTTGTATAATGCTATAATTAGTGAGTTATCCAGTTACTCAGTTATACGTTTGTAAGTTTAGCTTAACCCCTTAAGGACCAAACTTCTGGAATAAAAGGGAATCATGACATGTCACACATGTCATGTGTCCTCAAGGGGTTAAAGAGACCAGATGTGCCCCCAACACTTTGTTGGAATGTTTTGTTTTATTGGCAATTATTGGCAGAATATTTTTTCTTTATCTATTGATTACAATAGTCACGGATGCCTTCCATAGGCTTTTCCTGGAATTAGAAATCATCCAACACAATCTCCTATTGCTCAGAGTTGTAGGAACAAGTGAGGATCATTAGCCATAAAACCGATTTCTTATACAATTGTGCCATGGCATGAAATGCATAGCCACATATTCATTCTTACTGTTGTACCCTGTGCAGCCTTGCTGCTTAATTATTTGTTTAATTTCAGATGGCAGTAGGTCATTCCTGGCATCAGGAGGCTAACGTTGTTATGATGCTTCAAATGTTCCCGTAACAATTTCCTTAACCCCATAAGGATGCATGATGGAAATTTTCCATCATGATTGATTTTTATTTTTGAAGTTGTGCTGCTTTTTTATTTTTATTTTTCCCAACAAGCATACAAATGGTTCCAAATTGTGCTGGAAATATGTTCAGCAGATTGACTTAATATGCCACTTATGCATGCATTTTTGTACCCTGGGTATTGCCGATTGTGTTAGGGGAGTACAGTGAGTGTTTGAATATGTCCTGACATTGTGCTACAGATGTGGCGTTGATGGAATTTAGCTCATACTGATATCTAGAAAGTTGTGTTGTCAGAACAAAGTTTGTGTAAGAATATATGTGGGCACGATGTGGGTTTCATGGTGACAGTGACTAATGAGGCTGGCAGCACTAGAACCATTGTGCCAGAAGAGGCTTTTTATTAATTGATTTCATTTTAATTTGTCATGGCAGGATTAGAAAACAACCTCTCATAATGTCACAACAGCTTATTTTTTTGTTTGTTTTTTGCCATGTGGAGCCTTTTTTTTGAATTCCAAATACCATTGTGTCTCCTGGCCTATTTTTTAAGAGATCTATACAGAAATAATGTCTCTTCGGACTAAATGAAAAGGTTACAGTGTACTCAAAGGGAGGTTTTGTTATATTAGTTTGCTGAAATAAGTTGTGTTTTTTATCTTTTTTTTTTTTTTAAATTAGCAACAAAATGACTATGGCATATACCAGGTATGGAGCTAGAAAGGGGATCCATAACTTTCACCTTTAATGACTCGTAATATATATATATACAGATGTAATCTAAATGTTTCAAACCACATTGGAAATCAAGTTTATTGTCGCAATGTACAGACTTTCATCTGTTTGCAATGTACAAATCAAACAAAAGCAAGTGAAAAAGCTCAACACAATGGATGCTTCAAGTGGTTTCCCCAAATTCAACTGAAAATGTAACGTATAATGTTATGCAGTCTCAAAATTATTCAACCCATTTATGGCAAGCATATTTAGGATGCATAGACAGACACCAGCTTCTGGCAGCCTTCCGGAGGAATCTTAGCCCATTGCTCAATGAGCAATGGGCTCCAGTTCAGTAATATTCTTGGGTTTGCATGCTGCATCCGCCTTCTTCAAATCCCACCAGAGATTTTCTATGTTTGGGATTGTAATGGCCACTGTAGAACATACCAGGCCTTCTTCTGCAACCAGGCCTTGGTGGAATTTGAGGTATGCTTTGGATCATTGTCTTGCTGGAAAGTACAATGGCGCCCAAGCTTCAGCTTCCTCACAGATGGCACAACGTTTTCCAAGGATTTCCTGATACTGCAATGAATTCGTATTGCTTTCTACATGCTGCAGCTTTCTAGTGCCAGATTGCCAGAGTACAACAAGCATACATTAACACACACTAAGATACAGACACAAACTCAGAGACACAGACACACAGTCAGATACACACACACACACGCACACACAGTCAGATTATGCATAAACAGACACACACACTGACACAAATCCACCTTTTAGCTAGATTTCTGTGTGCATACCATTTGACTGCAAGAGAGTCGCTTCCCTTGGGTCCAGTGGGAGCTTCTTGTAGCAGTCTAGCGGCTTTGTGTTTTTGCGCTCTGGGAGAAACATATATGAAATCGCAGTGCATCAATAGCCTCAATAGGAGATAGTGAGCTTAACCAGGGCCAAAGTCAGTACGACTGCTTAACGTGATCCAGTTTGAGGACTTTGAAATAACTTCCCAAGCAAGCTGCACCAATCTGAATAGAAAGAAAGATCCTTGCTCCTGAACACATCGTGCAAATTCATGCCCCGATGATAGCCTTGGCCGTCAGATGTAAGGGAGAGTATAAATCATACTTCATCTGTGTATTACATTAAAAACAAAATAAAATTGTATAGACTTTAAATAAAAACGCCATTTGCCTATTCAGGAATCATTATATATAGAGCAAGAGGAGCCATTGGTGAACTCAAATAGTGGTGTATATTACAGTGCTACTGCAAAATAATGAAGAAAAATCACCCCTCAATGAGAGGCTAAGATTCCTCGAAAACACCACCCCCTATTCAGTGATAAGTATAAAGGCTTACAAAAAAATAATAAACTTTATTAGAGAAATAAGAGTCAAAACACACACAAAAAACCCTAAAAGCTAGGGAGTTAAAATCAAGAGAGACTGCAAAAATAGACCTCCTGGCTAAAGATGACTAAAGGGTACAAATCCCTGACAAAGTAGCAACTGTGTGCACATGTAGCTAATCAGTAATAATAGTCATCTCACATAAGTGAGAATCACAACAAAGTAGCATCTTATGAGCAAACTATATAAATTCCCAGCAGGGAGATGCAGCCTAAAAATTTTCAAAATAGTGCCAGGGAGGCAGACTATTATGCCCTACTGTAATAAGAGAGGGTGGGTCATAGATTAAGTATACATATTTAATAAAAAATACCTTATGTACATATGTATGAATTGGTAATCCATGCTAATAAAGTATATACATCCCTGTAACAATATCACCCAAGATAAATGTATATATAAGTAAGTAATGCCTACCACTCAATCAGCTAGGGTATGATCCCAATAAATAATGATAGACAGTGGGTAAATCGAAAGGATAGAGAGATGTTGCACAGAGGAAAAATAGAGAAGGAAAAACCATATCATAGGGGGTTCTAGGATCAAGAAAAAGATCCCTCCACTATAACGACCCACTCCTCCCTAGTAAACAAAAAACATAAAAAATAATAAATAAACAAGCCAATTGGCTAGTCATCTAAACAAGTAGGGCACCAAATCGGCTGCCACTGCAGTCAGCTAGAGAGATATTAAAAGTGCATCCCACATCAAAAGCCCAGCCCGACGCGCGTTTCGGCGGTATTACCGCCTTTTTCAAGGGCAAGCAAATAGATTCCAGCATTCCCCCTTATCCCTTAAATACCACAAAACCCCTCCTACCTGTCCGTGAGGGGAAGGTTTCATTCTCTATATCACGCCTATCGCGGGAAAAGCGCATGCGCAATAGTATAGCCAAATCGTGCATGCGCAAATAGTGTAACCGAGTTGCGCATGTCCAAGCCTTGCTAGAGATACAAGCACAAAGAGGTTCCTCTAAAACACGTCCCCTTTATTAAGTTTATTATTTTTTTGTAAGCCTTTATACTTATCACTGAATAGGGGGTGGTGATTTTGAGGAATCTTAGCCTCTCATTGAGGGGTGATTTTTCTTCATTATTTTGGAGTTGCTCTATGTCTAAGGGTTATGTCCTTTACTACCCCTGTAACCCTCTTTTCTATCTCCTGGCGGAGAGTTTCCCTGACTGGAGGTAGTTATCTGTATATTACAGTGCTTCAAACAGTTCCAAGTTGTGCAAGAGGCTGCTTGTGACAAGTGGACACTAGTGGTGTGGCGTGGCGTGGGCTCAGGCTGTGGGCATATAATAACCTGCTCCCTTTGACAACCATTTTGAGATTCCTTGTCAATTCTCTAAAATTAACAGTTAATTAACCTCAACTGCATTTTTAAATCCAGACTAAAGTGCCAAAATGTCATTTATGGCAGATAATATACAAACAAAAGAGTATTTAGGTTGAGTTTCCGGTAGTCAAAACATATATATATAGGGTGGCATATAATTTCCTATGGTAAATATACACTTTTATTTATCTAAAAAAAAAAAATCTAAGCATTATTTAAATTTGTGAATGGAAGGCAGTCCTAAAATGTTGAAATAGTTTGCGACATAATAAGTAAGATGATGAGCATATGTTATTTAAATAACAGTATTTGCAATGTGCCACCACACACTGTTTGCATAAACAATATTAAACTTCTGCATCGTGACTCATAATAATGTATCTATAATAATGTAATATTCTGACAAAGCTGCGGGATAGAAATAGAGCCTGAATATATTAAAAAGTATATTTCACCTAAATCTTAGTAACATATGTTGCAATATCCCACACTAATAATGAGAGAGAAAAAAGAGCTATAATATAAATTGTCACACGTTTGCTTTATCTCATCGGGAGCATATTTTATTATTTACAAATGTGCAAATTCATTAGACGCAGACTGGAAAACATATCAAGTATAGAAATTCATTATTTTCATAAGTCATTTTTAATTATCATATTTTTCTATGTGTATGTAATCGCATTTCATTTACCACCATACAAAGAGCGTAGTTGGAAATACTTTGTGCAAAAAGGGCTCATTTTTGTGCTTATCGGTAAAAGGCACCTGTTACGCAACGTTAATACCAACAGCCAGAATATGTTTGCTATTAAAAAAATGATGAGTTTCTATGGCCCATCCAAGGGTTTAATGTGTATATTATTAACATCTCCCTCCATTGAAATGTTCCACCCACTCAGTTTTTACCATTTAATGTAATTCTTGTAATTTAATACTTTTGAAAATTAGATTTCAATTGAAATTATCACTTTAATAAATTAACCCTGTAACACCAGACAACTGGTTCTATTACTTTGTGGTTTGTTTAGCTCAATTAAGTTAAATTCAAGTTACAGCAATTGCCCAGAGCACCTGCCTTGCAAATACTTCTCATTGAGCTGCATTGGGAAGTCTGTGATTGGACAGTCACAGAAAGTCTGGGCAGGGTTATAAGGGGAGGTATTGCAAAGGCAGCAGACAAGATCTTCAGTTTTTTTCTGTAACTCCAAAGAAAAAATGCATAGCTAGATGCATGCATTGTTTATTTGGGGGTGTATCAACTAAGCAGTGTTTGTTTTTTAAGTTATTTTTATACTTGAACGGTGGACTATCACTTTAACTTAAGTTATAGGGCCAATTTTTACCAATCCAATAATAGTAAAAGTCTATCAAAAAGCATAGGAAGGGGACGATTGTGATTAATTCGACATTGTCAACCATTAATGTCTCTATAAAAAGTTCGCTATAAGTTTCCAAACTATAGGTAAATATATCACTTTAATGAAAAAATCCCTTCTACCACCGCTCAACAATTGAAGAAAGAAACACTCTCACAACCTAGAAAATAAAGCCAATCTCCCACCATCCCCAGAACGAGGAACAATGCTCGGGGATAGAATTAGAAGCATATAAAATTTGCCATCACCAGTGTGAGAACAATGGCCATATTTTATTACTCCATGATGTAAGTGTATTAACTTTCCCGAAGAAGTGGCTAAAGGAGTAAAGGCAGACTAAAAATCAATTTTTTTTAAATGAAATCGGCAGTGCATTGAATTAAATTGAACGCTTTTCCTTTAAATCGATTTTATAATACAAACATCATTCATTTTATCTTATTTTCTTATGCTTCTGCTGTTCCCTAGAACATTTAAATCTCAGTTTAGAAATTCAGGAAAAGGAGTTTTATCCAGCTTGTCAGAGTGAGTTTGACTTGCAAAAAAAAGACATTTTCCTATCAATCATACATATGCCTTCTGACTGCACAATGTAACTTGCATTGTGCGTTGAGTATAAATTAGTCAGCAGAATATGTAGCCTATCAAGAAGTGTTGCTCTACTGGGGAAAAAAAAATAAATAAATGGTATTTTGTGTATATGGAATAAGATTATTCTTGACACAGTACATTGAGCACAGAGAGAAAACCACATCATATATCTGCTTATATTAAACAAGATAAAAAGAAGCAGAGATTGTTCTTCATTCCAATTAAAGGATTCAGATTTATGCAAACTGCCGAGATTCCATGTGGAATAAAATGATATGTGACCTTGGGACTAATATTCTAAATGCATAAAGACAGACAGACGTCACCTGATCTAAAATAAGACTTGCGTATTGTATTGAAAATATTTTGAGCTTTACAGGTACAAGTGTGATACTAAAATAGTCGTAGTCTATTAGAAGAGAGGGATGGGATCATACAAAACTCTAGGGACTCGTTCAAAAGGGTGCAGCTAAATTAAATTCACATTAAGCAGTAGCTAGTATCGGCCAATAAGTACTGTCAAGTATCAAAACAAAGCCTACCTCTAGTAACAATTACCACAACTGATAACGATCACCACATAGTGTGAAAACTGAAAAAGTGCATATAACAATGAAAAAACATAGCATAGTGTTGCACTAGATAGCATCTCCTGAGCTCAATGTGTTACCATTCACACTGCTACCAATAAGGTGAAGGGTGGGGTAGGAGCTACTCATTAAGCCCCTACCCAGTAATAAAGTTGCCAAAGGAACCCATACCTAAAAAAAAAAAAAATTAAATTAAAACGGTATTAGTAGAGAGATTAATTCGGCTCTCTGTGTATGATTCTTGATTCTTGTCAGTTTCTACAAGGCAGGTTGTACATTTTGATCTATAGTGGCTGCTGGTAAACTGTAGAGGCAAGGTTGGAAACCAGAGAGAAAAACGGCGCCTGAGAGGGGATATTATAACATTATACAAATATATTCAGGGCCAGTACAAACCATTGTGTGGAAATCTATTCATAAACAGGGCTATACATAGGACACAAGGTTATGCATTTAGACTGGAAGAAAGGAGATTTCATCTAAGGCAAAGAAAATGTTTTTTTATAGTAAGAGCAATAAGGATATGGAATTCTCTGCCTGAAGAGGTGGTTTTATCAGAGTCCATACAGATGTTTAAACAGCAATTGGATAAATACTTGCAAAAACATTACATACATGGATATAATTTCGAATTAGTGGGGTAATAGCTGCGTGATCCAAGGAGATATCTGACTGCTTTTTTGGGGTCAAGAATGATTCTTTTTCCTAGTTTATTTCAAAATTGGAAGCGCTTCAGACTGGGTTTTTTGCCTTCTTTTGGATCAACATCAAAAACATATGTGAGGAAGGCTGAACTTGATGGACGCAAGTCTCTTTTCAGCTATGTAACTAATCGCTGAGTGGAGGTTGGAAGTTCCCCTTATATTTTATGGGAACAGAAACACAATACCTTCAGAGACTTCAGAGGAGGAATTGCTACTCAGTAATCAGAGTAAACTCTTACTCTGCCAAGAAAACTGTGGCCAAGGTTGAAAATAAGCTCTAAATCTGGCATCAATACATTCATGGTTCAGGTCCGGTTTTCTGAGACCATACATTTTATTTTTACTTCTGATGACATAATTTGTTGCACAAAATTGGTTTGTCAAATTTGTATTGTGATTCTGAAAACTGTCGTCTGATACTTATTGAAAGAAGCAACATTATCATTTGTAACTATTGCCTGATTGTAATGAAGGCCACAATGTGCACATCCACAATTTGACCCCACTCCTATATATATGGCATTTCATATATTTTTTTTACATGTAAATTACTCAAGGATGTAATAATGCCAAGTCACATGTACAGTGTGCACCACATCTGCATGGACATTAAAATGCCCGAAAGATGCAAATTCTGTACTTTTTAATGCAGCCTCTAAATCCAGGCCAACTCTATGCATCAAAACAACAAACTACATTGTGAAATAATATTAGAACACACTGAAGAAAAGATCGTCACCAGCAATATGGCTGCATGAAAGGTATTAAAAGATTCATAATATAAATTCTAATATTGTAGGGCTAAACTACCCCCAAGTGTAACACACATTCAGTAAAGTACAAGTGATTTCTGTTTATCATTAATACTTATAATTGTGGGCAGCACTCGTGCATCCTCTTACATCAAATGTTTTCTTCATCAGAACACATACAATCACAGACATACTGGCACATCGACCCCACACTCACACACACAAATACACATACAGAATTGAACAATCAACATACATAAACACACACAAACCAATTTCACCTACATACACAGACACACAATTTTTCCAATCCACAAACATTTTTGCCATGGGGAATATTCAATATGGGTAAATCACTGAGGACTTGGCTTTGCACAGGATTGCGAAAATCTGGCCTGAATTTCGTGGATAGTCTTTCTCAGAGATTCATTTCTGTTAATGGTAAGGTAACACTCTGTCAGTGGATTAGAATATTTCAATACAGATATGCTAATGAACATATTACCTTCTTCACTGGCTGTACTGAGACTTAATGAACTACTTAAGGGAGACAAGAAGTAATATATGTTATATTCTTTTCACATAGTTTGATATGTTTGGGGAAATGTTGTCGCACATTTCTCTGGTTCTAATAGCTGAATTCTATCTAGTCTACAGAGTAGACATAATGAAAACTGGTTAAAACTGTACTTTTCTACATTAGACACTAAAATAGAAAACTGGGCATTTCTGTTATATTTCTTTAATTTTGTTTTGCTTTTGTTACATTTATGTGTTACAGGTAACTGTTAAACTTTACATTTAGATAGCATATTAAAGTAATTGTGAATTATGCAAGAGTACTGCCCATAGGATTTTTTTCGGGCATGACATACCGGTATATATAATATACTTCTTTCAATTACCTGCTTAGTTTTTTTTTAATTATTATTTTTCAAGTACAATATGGAAAAATGGAAAGAATAAGCATCTTTAGTTCTGTCAAACTAAGTTTTGTAATTAATTTATAATAAATAATTACCAAAACTTTTTCATTCCTGTAAAATGCAAGCACGTTCTAATTTCTCTTCTTTTATTGATAAACCACTGGAGGTCTATTCACTAAATTTAGAATTGTCAGAAACTTAAAGTGAAATCATAGTGAATTTCAAATATAAGTATTGCTGGCTTTGATAATTTCAAAATGGGCTATTTTGACCTTAAAGAAACACACACCCCTTGACAATTATTTTTGTTTTTAAACCAGACTCTTGAACAAATATACAAACCAAAATAAAGCAAGAAAAAAGTTCATATTTTTCAATATGACTATAAAGTTAGACTGCATGTTGGGCACGCCTATCAGCTAGGGAAGTTTCTTTAGCATCCCCCTTCTTCCTTTTACCTACCCAGCTCAGTTTCAGATGATTCCACTTATGACAGAAACATGGCATCATTGTGAAGCTGCAGGAGAGAGAAACCTGCATGATCTCCCGCTTTCAGGATGTTTCAAGGTGAAGTTGGGAACTGGGAAGCTGCACAGTTGGGAATTTGTTAGGCCTGCCCAATGCACTTTTTCAGCATTCCTAGGAATAGGACACTGATTGGATAGATCAGTGTCCCCCATGTAGGTGTGGGCTAAAGTTTTTGAATGAGACGGTTTTCTCAATGTCATGCATAGTAGTAAACTGAAGGAGACCGCACTCACCAGGCTACCAAGGTGCACCAGATCTGAGGCAGGGCAGACCCCACGTCAAATGTATAAAATAAAGTGATGGTCCAGGCACTCAAATAGATAGCAAAACAGCTGCTTTATTGGAGTAAACACAGAGCAGAGCAACTTTTCGACCCAACCAGGTCTTTGTCAAGCTGCTCGTTTATTTTATACATTCAAAGTGATACATGTCCCTTTACATTTGAAATTCACATTGAAATCTCGTTGAATTCCTGACAATCCTGTGAATCTTTCCTTTTTATCGATATAAGAAAATCTAGTGAGTTGCTTGTGGATTTTGGCTTGTCATTACATATCTTACCTTTTTCTGATATTCCTTAAAATGTTTATCCAAGTCTTTTTTAGTTTCTTTTCCAGCTTTGTTCATTTGCCAGTGGCTTCATGTATAGTTGGAAAACCACTGCATGGGTGGTTGTATAACATCGACATGAATAACCCAGTTCATTTAGTGGGACTCCTTGATAAGAGCAGGGTGATTTCCTGAATTAGCAGACCTTGGGTGAACCCACTGCCAATTCAATTATCAAAAATAAAAGGATCATCTTCTATTAAACGGAATTGTCATTTGACAATTGTTGTAAAGTAGAAAGCAAATACAGGTTGCCTGGTTCGATGAAACATGTTTTCTTTTAGATCAGGTGGATGGCCGTGTGTGTGTGTGTAGTATACCTGGGGAAGAGATGGCAGCAAGATGTACAGGCTGGTGAATACAATGTTATGCTTTGGGCAATGTTCTGCTGGAAAACCTTGGTTCCTGGCATTCATGTGAATGTTACTTTGATATGTACCACCTAACTAGAGATTGTTGAAGGCCACTTATACCCTTCCATGGCAATGTTTTTCCCTGATGGCAGTGGCCTCTTTCAGGAGGTAAATGCACACTGCAAAAAATGGAATGGTTTGAGGAACATGACAAAGAGTAGAAGATGTTGTCTTGGCCTCCAAATTCTCCAGATATCAATCCAATTGAGCATCTGTGGAATGTGCTGGAACAACAAATCTGATCCATGGAGGTCCTACCTCACAGCTTGCAGGACTTAAAGGATCTGCTGCTAATGTCTTGAGGCCAGATATCACAGGACACAAGTCCTTGCCTCGACACATCAAAGCTGTTTTGGCACCATGAAACAGCCTACACAATATTAGGCAGGTGGTTTTAATGGTGTGGCTGATCAGTGTATATGCTGCCCTTTCCTGTCACAAAACTATCCCTGTTCCGAGCTAAACTTCAAGAACTATCTCTTACTATTTGAATATACAGTAGATTTGAGTATAATTCCAATTTCATTGCAGACTTTAGTGAATATTAAACCTTCTGCCTTAACGTGCCAATAAACTTAAATGTATCCATCTTCCAGTGAATGCAGCTCTTAGAACTTATTAAGAGTGAGCAAACTGAACAAATGCATTTCAGCAAAAACATAGAAACATAGTACAATTTATAAATAATTCTGCCTCCATTCTGCCTCAGTCTCTTCTATATGGCCACAATGACTTATAAAGCACAGTGATACTGTAACCGAGTCATCAAGCTGTCATTTCCTCAGCTCCCCTCTGTTGCTTACATTGAGGAGGTGTCTTTGAAGTATTTTGCACATGGAATTCGTGTTTGTTACTGCCCCAGGCAACTGTGCCGCAAATCTCTTCCAATCTCCAGCTGCTGATCATCCTGGAAGATTTATAATTGTTTTGCCGACATGTTGTGCCTCCTTGGATATTACTGCTCAGTCAGTTTGTCAAACAGAGAAACAGCATGTTCTCAAATTTGTTCCTGAACTAAAAACTTGATTACTGTAAATTGCATTAATTGTGGTACCACTTCCAATGCCACAAGGACATAAAAGATCAAGAATACGATATATCTCACATTCAAAGACATCTAGATGTCTCCATGGCTAAAACTTTTTTTTTTTCTGAAAATGTCTGGTACATTTGAAATATTAAGTATTTTTTTTATAAATATACACAGCCATTTATCTCTGTAGCAATGCATCCTAGCTAGGGAGCTGCCCCCAATCCAAAATTACTTATTTTGTATACATTAATATAAATTGTATTAGCCTTTTTTTTTTCCTTGTAGTAAAAGGTATCTGTTCAAATACAAATAGAATTTAAAAGAGATACGAGAATGCCCTTTCAAAGTGGAGAATTTAAGGAATAAATTATATCAACGGCAAGTAAAATTAAGAAATACATGATTAAATTTTGCTCTAAAGTGGGTGATCAAGGGCATTTTAGTGCTTCATGGGTTAATTATAGATACGGTTGCAGATTAGAGTCTAGATGTGAACTATTAATCCATTTATCTTTGAGCCAAACTAGTGATGACTCACAGTTTCTAATTTCTCGGTTTCATTTTATTCTCAGACTGTAATTGTGGTGTGTCATGTGACAGACGATTCTTGTGAAGGTGCCAGTAAGGTGTGTATAGTGCGGGGAGGGTGGAAGGCTGTTCAGGAGAAGTGTCGCAGATGGAAGGTTATAATGATCAGAATTCTAAGGACAAAATTCAAATGTCCCCGCTGCCAACCTAATGTGAGAAGATCAGACCTTTATTCGGTTTTAGAAGTGTCTATAAGAGTTAGAGTGATTTCACTCTATGTGATAATGGCCAGTATGGACTGCATTTATTTTTTTAAAGGAAAGTTTTACTATCACATGAGATATGATAGAAAGTAAAACTAATCCTGCAGGTATGGCATAGGTTTTTTGAGATGGAGTTGTAGTTGTTGATTCTTTTTGCTTTGATCTATCCCAGCAGTATTTTATCTTCTGACCATCCCAAATCCAGATCATGACAGTTATTTTTGATTACAGTATTAACCTGAGTTAAAGGGACAGTATAGGCACTCAGACCACTTTAGTTCATTGAAGTGGTCTGGATGCATAGTCCCAGGTCCCTTAGCCCTGTAAAGTTAATTATTACAGTGTTTAATAAACTGCAACAATTACGTCTGAGGTCTAAATCCTCCTCTAGTGGCTGCTTACCTGGAGGGATTTCAAGGTCGTTAGGTGACTTTTGGTCGCCTAACTGACGTGCTGGGCGTCCTTTCCGCTATGCATGAGGACTTCCACCGTAATGTAAAACATCATAGGAAAGCATTATACATGCGAGCCTAAAGACGGATCTCCAACCAAAGGGATATCGGTGTTGGACTCAGGTAAGTGACAAAAGGGTTTTTTAACCCTTTCTGCACCACGGAAACGGGGGGACTGTGACGGAGGGGGGGGCACTATAGGGAGCTATAGTGCCAGGAAAACAAATTTATTTTCGTTGTGCTATCGTTTCCCTTTAAATGCACAGAATTACAGTGATTTAGAGTCTTTGACAGTATGCGTTAGATCACAAATTTACAAGCATCAACATTATTTCCACCTATGATCAGGCTTGTTCGAAGCGATTTATATCTCTGCAAATTTCAACCAGAAATATAATTTCTCACACTTTTCTTTCATATTAATGGCACAGGAAGGAAGAATTAAAGCTAATTTATAGACATAAATTGATATTCTTTTTTATTTTATTTTTTTGTTTGATGAGCAGTGAATTGCATTGGTGTTTGACCAGAATAGGGCAAATGTGATAGGGGTCTTGCAGAATTCCTTGGCTGAGGGCATTTGCTCCAAAATTATAATTTACAGGCAAGAAGAAAAGAAGAATTTGTATTTATGAGTTTTTTATTCATAGGAGAACCAATCAATACACAGACTGTGCATGCTACAAGCAAACATTGCACAGTTTACAGACAGCACACCATTTATATCAATGTACAAATGACAAACAAAACAAAATATCGATACAAATCGTGTAGAGAATTGTGTAGACAAAACACAGTATTCACTGATGCAGCATTAACAAAATAGAGCTGGAATATAGTTGAGTCAGTAATTATGAATTAGCTGAAAGAAAAGTCTTTATTCCAGAGTTTAAACACAAGTTATTAAGGATTTTTTTTTTTTTTAACAGAACCAGTCCACAACATGACTAATAATCACAACTTATGTGTGAGAGTCACTTCAGGATAGCTTACAATAAAATGTATACCTAAAAGATTGAGTGCAGTGACGGTCAACAATAGTAAGGCCATATTTAGGAAACTCAGTGAAGGGTCAATGATGCTAAAGCTGTATTTAAGAGAGCAATTGCAGTTAATCATGTTAAAATCAAGCACCATAATGACTACAAACTGTTACCAAGCAGTTTGACAACTTATGCTGATTTGGGAAGGGAATGGACTATATTTAAAAAAGCTCAACGCAGGAAGCCTTGTAGTTAGACTGTGGTTCAGTTAGCCAAAGATACCAAGAATTAAAACAACCATTGCGCCTTGCGCTGGTTTGGGTGCGAAAAGGGTCCCAAGTACCTGTAAACATTGCTTAAAGCTGCAGTAATTTACAAAAATCATGGCTGCACTAAAACCACCCCCTCAAATAAAATACAGGACTTCCTCGTGTCAGTACACTGCGTGGGAAAGTGTACACCTCACAACTCCCTGTCTCCTTTGAGAAATTCTTTCATAAAGGTCTAATCTAAGATTATTTCAAACATCAAAAGCACTGCTGCTTTAGTGGTTAATATGCCAGGAGTACCCTTAGCGATGGTTTGCCCCATTACCTGGGTGACCACCAGACTCAAGTGCTCCCTGGCTATCCAGTGACGTGCTTCTGACTTCTGCAGAGCCATAGATATCGGAAGGCGTGTCCTTTACCATTCATTTCAAAGTAATGGTGCGCACAGGGATGTACCTTCAGCGAGGCAAACAAGGCAGATTTGCCTTGGGCGGCACTTTGGGGGGGGTGGGCGGCAGAAAAAGCCATCCCCAAACGCCCAGGCAGATCCCTTGTTTGCCTCGTGTCCTGGGGGGCTCAAGAGCTGGCCGGCTGACTACTTTTGAGCCCCCCCGGGCAGTGGGGGAGCATGCTCACCTGAGCTCTTCCTGCTCAGCTCCCTCGCGCGCTGCTTAATGAAGCTGGGAGCCGGAATATGACGTCACTCTGGCTCCCGGCGTCACTAAGCGGCACGCGAGGGAGCTGAGCAGGAAGACTAAAGTTCCCTCGCCACCTACTCTGCCTGTCCGCCCCCTGCCTGCCCGACCAGCAGCCCCACTGGACCACAGGTAAGCAATCCACTCCAGCTCTCCCAGGGAGGCTGGTGGATTTAAAATAAAAAGTAAAAAATAATCATTTTGTGAGTGTTGGTGGAAATGTGTGTGTGTGTGTGAATATATGAGTGAATGTGTGTATGTGTCTAAGTGTGTGTGTGCGTGTGTCTGTAAGTTTATGTATGCGTGTGTGTCTGTAAGTGTGTATGTGTGTGTGTCTGTGAGTGAGTGAGTGAATGTGTGTGTGTCTGTAACTGCGTGTCTGTCAATGAGTGTGTGCATCTATCAGTGAGTGCGTGCGTCTGTCAGAGTGTGTGTCTGTCAGTGATTGTGTGTGTGTCGGTCAGTGAGAGTGTGCATCTGTCAGTGAGTGTGAGTCTGTCACTGTGTGTCCAAGTAATAGTGTTTATCTGTCTATCAGTGTGTCAAATCAGTGAGTGTGTGTGTATGTCATTGTTTGTCAGTGTATATGAGAGTGTGTGTCTGTCAATGAGTGTATGCATCTGTCAGTGAGTGTGTGCATCTGTCAGTGAGTGTGTGCATCTGTCAGTGAGTGTGTGCATCTGTCAGTCAAAGTGCAGCCTTGACAGGAAAGGGTGGGGAAAATTTAAATTAAGTGGGGTTGCCCGAGCACCGTCCTGCCTAGGGCAGCACAGATCCTAAATACACCACTGGGTGCGCAATATAAAAAAAAAAACACCCTTTGTGAATATATCTTATAATCAATAAACCTCTGAAAGTGATACTACACAACTCACAAACCTAGGTGTATTCTAGGTGTATTAACAAGTAATAATTAGTGACGTTATGAAACATTCAACCAAACAGTGTGACATATGCATATACTTGCAAACTTGTACAGTCACAACTCTGGTATCTACAAGGGAGACAAAAAATAGAAGGAACTTCTAGTGAAATAGAGTCACAAACATAAAATAAAAGAATAATCTGTAGGAATCTAACTCACACGTTGAGAGTGGTAAGAGCCCCACTCATAGCTATATCACTAAGGAAGAATCAGTCCCTAGAGTGCGTGGGATCCAATGGATGCACTGACGACCAGGATAGCAGGTAAGTAAATGCTTTATTCCAACAATAAGTAAAAACACATGCAGCAATTGGTACACTCCACCGGCCTTGGGGAAGAGTAAAGTCCTGTATGCGGTGTGTAAACCGTACTTGTCTCGCAAATATGACTGGTCTCATCGATGTAGACAGTAAGAGAGCACTTCCGCATTCTTAGCCTGTGACGCGTTTCGCCCCTCCCTTGGGGCTTTCTCAAACGTGCAATGAATCCTCCCATGCTCGTTCATCATTTATATGGAAAGGTTTTCGCCATGATCCAATCGTCGGTTCTTCATGAATATATATATGAAACAGATATATTGTCCCGAAAGCTCTTATATTAAAAAAATAATTTGATCCTCTAGTATTAAATACATCTTATCATTACAAAGAACAGAGTATGCAAATATTTAAAGAGACCTAGAAAGACGAAATGATTCAGAAATGGGACAGTCATATGGTAAATTGACACATTATCCATAAATGTTTCTCTCATAAGTTAAAAATTGTAAAAATCATGTCTTCACAGTTAAAAAATATAAACACCAACATAATACATCAAATAAAACTACTTAGAATTAAACTACACAGCACAAAAAAAGTGAAAAACACCAAAATGTAGAAAAGGGGTAGATCATCTAAACGAAAACCTCATAAAAATGAAAAATACAAAACAATAAAAATATAAAATTAGGTAGTATAAGGCTAAAAAAAAACACACAAGGTTAATACATCAGGCAATATTAATTCTAGGACGTAAAAAAAATGGAAAAATAATACATATAAAAATTGAAAATGATAAAAATGGTGATCGTACGGGGAATGTATATCATAGTATATATAACTTTGGGAAATTAATCAACAATAGTAAAACAATTGTAAAAAAAAAATATATATAGTTATAAAAATAATTTTTTTTTATTCAAAGTCCTTAATAAGACCAGACGGAGCTAATGTCTCCAGTTGGAAGATCCATTTCATTTCCTCCTGTCCGATCTTACAAATAAATTCTTTCCCTCTCCAGTCCCTAGACACCCGTTTGATCCCTAAAAATGCTAACCTACTTGCTCTTCCATTTTCCTACAAAAGAGAGGAACGGCAATGGGCAGTACTTATGCACACAGTTATGCAAATCTTTTTACGGCCCATTGGAAAAATTAATTCATCTATGGGCAGCATGACTGAAGTGCTTGTCTACCGTCGTTACATAGATGATACGATTTTTATCTGGGAAAGGTCCAAGGATGATTTTAGAGATTTTTTACTTTTTCTTAATAATAACCTATGGGGAATTCACCACACCAGTAATATTAGTACTTCATCAATTGATTTTTTAGACCTTAAAATTTATGTTGACAAAGTAGTCCTTAAAACACAAGCCTTCTTTAAAAAAAGTGGATGTGAATGGGTATGTTTCATACAACAGCGGACATTACTCCCCATGGCTAAATAACATCCCAAAAGGTCAATCGATGAGGCTAAAACGCAATTGCACAGAGGAGAGAATATTTTAGCAACAAGCACAGGACCTTTTAAATAAGTTAAAAGAAAAAAGCTATCCAGAAGATATTTGAGATAAAGCCCTTAATGATGTGAAGGCAATCAAACAATCAGAATTAATTCAAAAGGACGTAATAAAGAAGAAAAATCATGAGAATTTTAATGTGGTTTTAGTATTTGATTTTTATAATCAAAAAAAAACATTAACAAATTCTTGCCGATATTAAAAATGGATAGAGACCTAGGGGAATTACTACCATCCAGACCTAAAATTACATATCGAGGGGCTCCGAATTTGAGGAACACTTTGATTCACAGTTACCTGAAAGAGAAAAATAAAGAACCGTCGGGGAATTTTCTGGGGCACCTCATTGGCTTTTCTAGATGCAAGATTTATTACGCATGTAAGAATACACAGCATGCACAAAAGAGTGGGAATCTTAAGTTTAAATCAGAAAGGACATAGAAAGACTATTCCATTAGGGAACACTTTCGATTTTGAGTGGAGACAAGACTCTCTTACTTACTTGGGGGTCAAGGTGACAACAAATACCCACAAACTGTTCAAAGCTAAATACCTTAAAGTGATGCTGAGAGCATCAATAGTCCGCTCTCAGCCAGTGAATGCAATTCTGTGTACGTACAGATTCCAGGTACCATGACCACTTCAAATCACTAACGTGGTAATGGTGCCTGGAGTAACCCATTAAGGGCTCTGTGCTGTGGGTGCATTTATAGTTTCAGTTACGGAAACTATATAAATGAAGTATATGATAAGCTGACAGAAGCTCAAGCAGTGTGACATCCATACTTTTTTATGATTAAGACACCTGCCAGTGATGAACAGCAAATCCTATAAACCTCTCTTTGACATAGGGATGTATGAAATGGGGATGAGAGGGAGTAGGGTGATACCAATAGGATATTGCATGTGCAGTGGCTTGGAAAAGGGCAGCCACTCATTCATTCCCATGTGCGGAGTACTGCAGAAATGCTTTCACTTGGAACCTATTTTTTGGGGTAGGTGGACAAACTTGGGGCTGGGGCAGAGGTCCAAACTTTGGACTGGGGCAGGGGTCCAATCTTGGGATGGATGCACTGCATCCAGGATGCTGAGAAAAATATTTTATAAATGGAAGATTACTTCTCTATTATGTACATTATAATCTCTGTAGAAAGCAACTCCAAGAGGCAGAGCAACAAAGATAGGTCTCACTGCCCCTGACACCCTTACCTACGTAAGACAGGGGTGACGAAATTTACCATTAGCTTTACTTGGATCCTGATACTAAATTGCCAGGGCAAGGATTTAATCTGATTGGCTGAGTGTATAATATGGTTTCTGAAGTATTTAGACTGTCTTTGTCTCCTTGCAGGAAGGAGATTCACTTGGGGCAATGGAGAAAGTGTGCCGGCAGTTGACATACCACCTCAGCCCTCACTCACAGTGGAGACGTCAAGGTCTTATGAAGAGAAAGCCTCAGGCTTGGTAAGTCATCATTTGGGTAATTGAGCAGCTTTACATGGCTCATAGACCTACAGTTTATGTGGGAGCTTGAATGTGTTTGCCTTGGACGTGTATATTCCCTTTCCTTGAATACTTGCACTTGCCGCACACATTATGGTTTGAAAGCCCAGGACATTTAAGTGACCCATTTCTCGAAATTAGCCCTGTTCAGAATTAGCATTTTCCTTACAGCAATGTCTCTCAGAGCAGTGCTCGCTCTCTTGGCTGCATCAAGCTGCGGCCTACACAATAGATGTTCTCTTTTTATCTTAACATTTTTATTTAAACCTGTCCTAATTACAAAACACAATCCTATCTTTCACGTTGATTTTTCATCCACAGATATACGAATGACTAATTTGTTTACATGTTAGCACTGTTATAGAACATATATTTTGTCCTACACCACAAGTTGAAATATGTAACGAATACTTAAATCAAGTTTACTGTAAATGTGCCTCCTGCTCGTTGTATTTCGTTGGGGGTTGCTAGATCACAAATATAAATGATTATTTATGTGACCTGATTAATAATGCTCTCGAATAGTGCTTGAAGATTCTGTCAGAAATCATGTGTAATTTATTGGCTCCCAGTGGTTAATTAAGGGGACACTCCAAACACCATAACCATTTCAACTTATTAGTTTGGCTACTAGTATGCTAGGTTGCTCTCCCTCAAATTATTTTGTCAAATTATTTTTAATTATCTAGCTGAGGTAGTGCGTTTAAGATGAGATAGGGTCCTTTTTTTGTCAGTTTAAAAAACATTTTGATAAAAACAAACAAACAAACAAGGAAATACAAAATGCTGTATCGGTTTTGTTGCTTGGACTGTCACTTTAATTCCTGTAATTAACTATCAACATTCCATTTGTATAAGATTTTCCAAATCACATTGTTTTTATGTGATATTTTGTAATTCTGCATTCTACTGAGCGGGCTTGAAAGTACTACCTTTTAATATGTGGAAACTATGTGTTTCAGGTGTGAAATAAATTACTCAGTAGGATTATCAATTAATTGATTTTACACCAATATGTGGAATGTGAATTCCACATATTGCCAGACCGCACGTTAAAGACCAGACCCACTCCCTGCAGAACTAATATATCCCTTATAAATATAGCAATGAGAAAATCCAGTTTGAGTACTATTGTACTCACAATGTTTGAATCTTTGTGACTAGAATAGCGGTAGTTTATACCATGGACTACATCATAGAAATATAAGCCTAAATCTGCAATATTAAAGAGACACACTATAGCTTAATGTAATAATTTGGGGGCAAAGAGATTGTCCCTGCAGGTTAAACAGTGTAAACACTGCTGTTTCTGAGAAAAGGCAGCGTTTACATTGCTGTCACTTGTATTGGCTTTTCTAAGAGACAGACACTAGAGGAATTTCCTGGATGCGTTCCGGCAAAGACCGAGTCAATGCAGAGAAGCTGATTGGCGCAATGCCGTACATGAGCACTAGCCTCCTAATGCTCACCTATTGGCAGCATTGGATTGGCTGAGATAATCAGTATTGATGATCCCAGCCAGCGGAAAATGGGTGGCTATGGTGAAAACAGCGTGCTGGAGGAAACAAAGTGAGTACAATTCTTTATTTTGCTTAAAGGGACACTCCAGGCACCCAGACCACTTCTGCCCATTGGAGTGGTCTGGGTGCCAACTCCCACTACCCTTAACCCTGCAAGTGTAATTATTGCAGTTTTTTTTAAACTGCAATAATTACCTTGCAGGGTTAACCAGGCACTTCCTGGTTTCTAGCACAGGAAACCTGTGCTACAACGCCGCTGGACATCCTCACGCTGTGTGAGGACCTCCAGCGTCGCTTATTTCACCATAGGAAAGCATTGAAATGCATTGAAATGCGCATTAGATCTCCCTGGCCGGTGGGCGGGATCAATCTCGCCCACCGGCCGACGCAATCAGAGGGAGGAGCGGCGCGGAGGAAGAAGATTGGGGGGTGGGAGGGAGAGGGGACCTGCAGTGCCAGGAAAACTGATTGTTTTTGTTAATTAAGGGGAACCAGATATCTAAACAGTTAGTGTAACACTCTAGCTTTAGCAATATATGTTTTTATTCCTAACTCTGGAGTGTTCTTTTAAATTAATAGCATTGCAATACATTTGCTACCATTTTCATTACAACACTGTGTAGAGCTATGTATTTATTTATTTATTTTTTAATTCTTTATTTTTGTAGTGCTAGGTAGGTACAAGATCAGTTAGTTCACAGTGACAGGAGAATGCGTTTACAAGATAATAGTCTGTTCATTATAGATCGGTTCCACATGTCATTTTAACAGCACTGTATTTTTTTATATTAAAACAAGTTAACTTACATTTAACAAAAACCTGGGGCTTAGAATGAGACTTGTATTACTGATAATCTAGATCAGGTTTGGGATGTATGTTATGCATGTTTAGGGTGTATGCATGATTGTTCAGTGTGGAACCTTAGTTATTCAGGTGGGAGAGTGTTAGACTAGCGAAGTGTGGTGTCCGTTGATTTACCAAGGCTTGTGCCGTGAGGTAGCTCGGGAGTGCTGTTCCTGACATTTGTGCCTGGCGTTACCCCTCTGAATAATATGAGATGAGATGTGCCCCTAACCGAGGGGGCCACGGCGGGGGAGGGATGGTAGGTAAGTAAAGTGGCTTGCCAGCGTTAAAGTAGGATGTGGTCTCTGGGCCCTTATGGTCCTGTGTGTGTTAGTAGGGTCTCGTCCACTCCACTGCCCTTATGTGTTGGGTTGCATAGGGCGATTTTCCAGAGGTGTGTGGGAGGTGTGTAACAGGAGAAGACTGCTAGAGCAGAACACAAACTGTAACTATGCACAACTACACATATTAATATCAGCAGTCTTATTCAGGTGTTGAGGGAGTCCATGCCTCCTGCCGCCGGCACAAAGGGCACTATGTTTGCCGGATCCCAGTTGTGTTGTGACGCCTGGGGAGTCTCGCTGGGGTGAGGTGCCAAAAGTCCCATTGTGGTGAGGAGTCTTGATGCTTCCAATGCAGAGTTAATTTTTTGCTCAGTTCCATCATGGGTCACTAGAAGGGATCGAGGTGCTCCCCACCTGTACTTCACTCCTGCTGTACGCAGCTGAAGTGTGACGTTCTGGAGGGATCTGCGCTATTGCATAGGTCTTGATATACTGATAGCTGTGCGCCCTCAAAGGTGAATGGCGTCTTGCCCCGCATTGCAGCCATGAGGAGCCCCTTGTCTTGGGAGGATTTGCAACGTATGATGACGTCCCGTGGGGTAGCCGTGGCCGGCGCTGTTGGATCAGGGAGTCGGTATAGTCCATCCATAGTGAACCTTTTAGCTGCCTGTGGGGGTAGCACTGTTGCCACCAGCCGCCGTAGAAAGTGGGGCAATTCGTCCGCCATGACCACTGCTGGGATGCCACGGATTTTTATATTGTTGCGTCTCTGACGATCTTCAAGGGCAGACAGCTGTGAGGTAAATATAAGCTGGGTAAATTATACCTTGAGGAGTGTTTCCTTCATGATAGTAACCTCTGCTCTAATATCTGACACTTCCTCCTCCGCGGCCCTCAAGCGGACTGTCACCTGCTGTACATCCGTCTTGATCACTGCTATGTCCGCATCCCACAGTTTTTGTATGTCCAGGAGCAATGTTTGGAGGTCTTGCTTGGTGGCAAGTGTTCCCACCAAGGAGTCAAGGTTGGTGGTTGCTGCAGAGCCTTGGGGTTGGTGAGAAGAGCATTCTCTGCGTTTAGGTGGCTCTGGAGGGGCCGACAAGACATCACCGTCCTCGGCCGCCATCTTGGGTGCGGCTGCTTTTGTAGCATGGTGCTGATGTCTCTGGAGTCGGGCCCTGTACCGGGTGAGGCTTTTTGGTTTCTGCGCCTCTTAGTGGGTGTACCGTTTGTGGTTTCAGGTAGGTACTGGGTTGGGGCAGTTGTCGCACTATCAAGCGGTGCTCCGCCGAGTAGTGAGTCCCAGCCGGAGAAGGGCGTTGCTCTGTAGGCCCCAGACCTGCGTTTCTGTTTTGCCGGCTTCTGGGCGTGAAAGAAAGGCATGTATGCACTCCACTGCTTGTGCTATATCGCTTGCGGGGTGTGTTGCTCTCGAATGATGCCGGTATCTATCAGGATTGATTAGATTAGCTTTGGGCTATCGGGAGCTGATAGAGATGGCGTCCGATCAGGCTTGCTGGCAAGCTCCGCCCCCCGAGCTATTTATTTTTAAATAGTGTCACCATATAATATTTTTACTTGTGTTCTTTAAGCATGTGCTTCCAATGCATGACTCTTAAAAAAACTAAATATCATTTTATATAAAGAACTAGTAGCATACGAGAAAGAAGGCTTAGGCCTGATGTAATCGTGGTTACTGTTGATTAAACATAGTATAGATTTTTAGTAATGCAATTAACATTTGTGTGACTGTTCATCTTTATTATGTGCTAAAGTTAATGTTAAGATTAAAATACCCATGTGTGCGCAAGTGGCATCATCAGCCGTCGGTTTTATAAAAAAACTGAACTTTGTGTGCGCTGTTAAGATTGCAGCTTTGCAGTTGATTGTTCGTTTTAATTCCATTTCTAATTCCATTGCTTCCACTCTTTTCAAAAACTAAAAATAAAGCATAAAGAGGACTTTAGTTTCAGTCATTTAATAGTAAAAGCCCTTCTTCACAAAATATGTGCACACTCGCGATGAAAGAATGCATAATTAAATGTATGCACGTTATCTTTGGGGGTATTTGGGTAGTGATGTGAACCTTTAAGACATAGATTTTGTAAAATTCTTTAGAGCAATGTCTTTAAAAATATTTCTAGTAGATATACCCACAATGAAAACATGTGTGCATTTAAATATACACTTTTATTCGAAGTATATCTCCAATAGCTTGCAAACACTGCAGATCTCCTGTTCATAGCGTTGGCAGACCTCCTCTTTTTCTTTAGCCCAGACTTTCTGTTACTGTCCAATCACAGACTTTTCAGTGCAGTTCAATGAAAAGTATTTACAAGGCAGGTGTTCTTGGCCATTGCTGGCTCTTGAGTTTAGCTCCACTGAGCTAACCAAACCAGGAAGTAACAAGAGCGTTTGTCTGATTGACAGTCAGGGGGTGTAACGACTACTTTACAAAAATGCCAATTTATACTGAAATCTGCGCTTTTTGTAAATTATAAAAAATAGGACACACTCTTCACACATAAAGTGTTTTAGTTGTTTTGGAGTGTCTGGCGTGTCCCTTTAACTTTTTGTCATTAAGGTCTTCAGTGCAGATTTTATTTGAGGCAGAAAAACATCTTGCCATTCCGTGTTCCTCTTGTCTGTACTTGATGACACTTGTGATATGATCTACCCTGTAATGCTTGCAGTATGATCAAGTGCTAAATGGAAACTATGCACACTCAGTGCCAGGTACACTGTCCAGAGACACTATCAGTCATTCCTACCTACTGTTCTAAAGGATAATCCCTTATTATGAAAGAAATTGAAGGCATAGTTTTTGTTACAGAATATTTTTTTTTCATTAGTTGAACGATGCTATAGAGTTAAGCAATGCTATATACTAAACTATTATTATTATTATTATTTATATAGCGCCAACAAATTCCACAGCGCTGTACAATGGGTGGACTAACAAACATGTAATTGTAACTAGACGAGTTGGACGCACAGGAACAGAGGAATTGAGGGCTCTGCTTAATGAGCTTACATGCTAGAGGGAGTGGGGTAAAGTTACACAAAAGGTAAGGGTAGAGTAGAAAAGTAGGATAATAGAAAAGTATTCACTGAGGGCTTAGTGTTTTTTTTTTTTTAAATGACAGTTGAAGGAGAGGAATCAGGATGTGGGGAGGGAATGATGTTAACAGTTTATTTGATATGCTTTCCTGAAGAAGTGAGTTTCCAATGATTTTTTGAAGGAGTGGAGACTGGGTGGGAGTATAACGGAGAAGAGAATCGTTTGGAAATCATCAGGCAGATGCATATGTCATGTTCAAAAATCTGGTGTTTATGATCAATAATTCACAGACACAAATCCAATACAAGTTATAATATTCTATAGAATTCATGTATGTATTAAACTCCAAATTTCTTCAAAGGAATGGATGAAAAGAACCATACATAGTGAAGTATGTTAAAAAAATGGATTTATTAGATCACACTTACAGACAGATAGATGTAAACAGGCATATCTCCACTTTGAAGACATTCCTATTACAAGGATCTACTATCAAGTCCACATTATATGTTACCCCAGGGGGGTGAGAGGCCTGATTTCGACTTCTGTTTGTGAGTTTGCTACTAGCACCTCATTTCCCACATTCATTATACTGTGTTACGCTATGATATGTATTTTCTATTATTCTAGATTCACTATTACTCTTGCATAGAATTTTTCAGCCTTGGATCCTATTTCCCAGGTTGTATTTGAATTTTTGTACGCTCATTTGCAAAAGTAGACAGCCCAAGGTATTGCAGATGGGGTATGTCCAGTCTTTTTTAGTAGCCACTTAGTCACAAACACTGGACAAAATTGGCGTTCAAAATAGTTTTTTTGCATTTTTCACACACAAACAAATATTAACGCTAGGGGGCGGGGCCGGGACCTGAAGCTGAGCGGACACCATTATTGCGGGCTCCTACCTTGAAACTCTCAATCCGCGAATATCCTGGAAAATACCCGCCATCCGAACCTCAGCACATCGGAACCGTGATCAGGTCCATACAGCGAACGCAAGCCTAGGGCCTACCACGCACCGAGCATCCACGGCCTTGAGCAATTTCTTGGCGCCTACACACAAGGTGACTCAGACCCGGACAGCGACTTTTACCCATACCCGCAGGAGGCCCCCGAACTCATGGGGAAGCGCAGCCAGAAAACCCTCACGGGCCCCTCCGCTACGCAAGACATAGGTACCTTACTACAAAGGCAGGCGCAGCCCAGGCCCACCGCCAGTGTCCAGACGCCGTCCCACTCACCGGCTCACACCTTGACCCAAACGGACCAGGCTCCAATAACGCCGGTACCAAACACAACTCTGGGAGACTCTACTTTTGCCACCAAGCAAGACCTCCAGAATTGGATACAGGACATACAAAAAACTCTGGCCGCAGACGTGGGGCGCCTAAAAACAGACATGCACAATGTCACAGAACGCGTCCAAACAACGGAACTTGACATCTCAGATCTCCAAACCGATATGGCAGACATGAAAAACGCCATGCTTCACCTACAAGCCGCGCAGCAGAATCTAACGCTGCAGCTGTCCACACAGGAAGACCGGGCCAGGCGAAACCATGTAAAAATCCGTGGCATACCCGCTACTATTCAGGCTGAAGACCTGCCGCACTACGTCCGCAGACTCTTAGCTACCATCCTGCCACCAGTAGTATGCCGGAAAATGGAGATGGACAGTCTATACAGACTCCCGGCGAACCCCAGGTCGTCTACTACACCCGCTAGAGATGTCATACTTAGATTCGCCTCCTCACGCGACAAAACCCAACTCCTGGCTGCAACCAGAGGTAAAACACCCCTTCAGTTTGAATCGGCCCAATTGTCGTTCTATCAGGATTTAACCCGGGCCACTTTACAATGGCGCAGGACACTGTCACGACTCACCAGCCACCTACGTACTCTAGGGGTGTTCTATCGATGGGGCCCACAAAGATCTCTACTGGTTCCACATAATGACACTACCCACAAGATAACATCAGAGGCGGAGGCACCCGCGCTTCTTACGAAACTTGGGCTGCCAGACATACCAGCCGACCTACCTCAAGAACCCCAGCACGGAATGGGAGACCCAGCCACCAGCTTGCCGCTCATCCCACGAGAAAGGCCGACGCCGAGCCCGCAACCCTGTCAACAGTAAATGGCATGCCTACAGAGGCCAACTCCACTGGGCCGAAGAGGCTCCCATCCACAGATAACGTACTTACTCACATATCAGCACACTGTTTCTGCAAGAGTTATGGACCTTGGGACTGACTGTTCTAAGTATTGTACTGTTTTTTTTGTATTGGTGACACCTGCAGTCGCAGCTTTGACAGGTACAGGGGGGAAGTTGCCACGGCCCGGGACAGCCAACAGAGCCGGCTTACTGACACCCTATATCCCCCCCCCCAAAAAAAAGCACGAGATAACAGCATACCCTTCTTGCCCACACACACCGCGAGACCGTACCTAGATACATAGGGAACACACGAAGCCGCACATAACTACCTGAAGCAGACTCAACATGACTACTAATCTCTTGGTCCCAACATAATACAGCTTCGAGATCCCTAGCTCCCTACCATGCCCTTACCAAGGTGACCGTCCCTCACTCACCGACGATTTCACGATGGTAGAAGGTCCCACTAGCTCACCTTTACTTCATGTTGTAAATATACGACTCCGGAACCGAGACGTTCCACCAAACGTGTATACTTTATATTACCTGCCAGTGCCTACGACAACTTAGCCTTATTTTCGTTTCTTGTACTCCTTAGCTAGCACTACTCAACATTTACCTACTAAGCATGATATATATCCTGCTTTAATGTTAAAGATATGATGTATCATCGCCACGCGATGCTTGACTAATGTATTACTTCTGCCATATATGTGTACCGCACCATACGTTTAGGCGGCTATTTGAGCTGAACATGGACAGTGCTTAATATAGGCAATTGCTTGCTTCTACATTCTTTCATCAGTAGACTCTGAACAAGTTATGCATTATAGGTTTGTGTTTGCATGTTTCTATTTTTAACTCTGTTTAAAACTGAATGTGCGGTTATTCCCTTATCTCACTATGTCTCACTTCTCACATAAAAATTGTATGTGCTAATGCTGTTGAATGCTCACACACCGGCTGGTGTGGCAGGTGAACTGTTGGTTCATACTCTGCTTACATGCAAGCAAAAATAGAACACTTAAAAGCTAGCTAGAGCCAGTTAAGCCCTATATATTACAGCTCAAATGTGGACCATAACGATGTATAGGCTAGACAGCACTTGCGCAGTGAGGCATGCCCTCACAGTAAATCTTCTTACTAACCCAACTAGCTAGCCCCATTAGTGCTGAAATTTCTCTACCCACTCATGTATATACTTGTTATACGTCTAAGTTACTTAGTTACTCATAATTTTTGGTCGCTCCACTTAGTCCAACATATTTTTTTTTCCTTTCTTTGTATTCTTTTTTGCAGCATTTATTGCGCACCCTCTCATGCCATTTGAGGTTGTTTAACGGTGCAATTGCTAGACAGGTTAGCGCAGGCCTCCCACCAGTCTGAGCTACGCAAACAGTTTAAGTGCAACCAAGCAAAAGGTTTATACAGTACAGCTCAGAGCAAACAGGGTTTTCACTAGCCTCACCGAGACACAATCTGCTACACTGTTGACGAGAACTACTAAACTACTACTACGTGGTTAAGTGTAATCAAACGTAATATTTATAATGTACAGCGTAGAGCAAACGTGATATCTATATGCTCTATTGCACTATAACCTGCTGCAATGTTAACGAGAGCTACTAAACTAGTATTCACTCCAAAGCGGAGTCTTAACTAATTTGATGGTCATGTTATGGTTATTTTACAAAAATGTGCCTATTAACTATTTGCTCCTACTGTTATGATTGAAAAACGCTTGAGGATTGCTGTTGGGGCACCATGAGCCTGTCTGTATTTATCACAATGCACAATAAAAATAAAGAATTACAAAAAAAAAAAATAAAAAAAAATATTAACGCTAGCTATAACTAGGGATTACTAGGGATTATATAGTGTTAGGAATACAAATCTGCTACCTTGCGTTTGATCGACAGCCTTTAGTGACAGTCTTAGTCCTGCAAAGCAATCATTGCAGTTTCTCAAAAACCAAAATGATTTACAGTGCAGTACTAAGTGGGACAGGGACATTGCACCCAAACCACTTTACTGAGCTGAAGTGGTTTGGGAGATTTTGTGTATTTGAATGTTATATATTTAAAAAGTGGCCCGCAGACAAGTAGTGAAAACAGGACTTCTCCTTTACTTCAGCACATACACGTAAATATATAACACAAGAGACACTAACACTACAGGAAACAGAAGCATAAATTCACTATGCTGCCATCAGATGGAAGGTGGACTGCATAACACCCCAATGCATAACAGGTGACTTATAGGGTCTCTTTAACCATGAGCAATTCAGAGATATACAGACAGTCCTCACTTACCTACTGGGTTCTGTTCTTACGACTCGGACGTAAAACAAATTGGTTGGTAAGTGTGGATGTGCTAGAGAGCATGCACTAGAGAGCAGGTCCAGAACATAGACCAGCTCACTAACGAAAGGAATCCCTCGAATCTATGTTAGGGAAAAATTCCCCCAACATAGACGAGCTCTCTATTGGGGGAATCCCTTGACGCTAGAGAGCTGGTCGTAAGTTGAAGCAGTCGTAAAGCAGGTAAGTTGCAAAGTGAGGACTACCTGCAGTCATTATTTATTTACAACATAGTTGGCGGTGTAAGGGTTCATAAAAGAGCAGGTTGTTTTTCCATCATTAAATTTTGATTTTCAAAGCCCTTTCGGGAGTTTCAAGCATTTGCAAGTATAAATATTTCTAAGTATCTGGGTAAGAGGGAGCAATGCTGTGCTTGTTTATGTCCCTTCATAAACTGTTTAGCTAGATTCAATGAAGAATCTTTGTGTGTTTCAGTTGTACACGTCTTCCTACATAAATCAAGAAAATTCACTTATTTTCGATCTTTTGCATTTTAACTCTCCTTGGGTGCCTACATCAATCTTTTAACTTCAAGGGTTAAAGAGAAAGTCATGTTTTAATGTATGTAAAATACAGCAGTAACTATAAATATAAGTTACCGTCTGATTCCAATTAACTTTAATCTATCTCAGGTCGATAAAATGAGTTCCATTAAATTATAATAATAATAATAAAATAGTATTGTCCTTTTAATTGCATTAACCTACACAGCTTTTAGCGCCATTAGAATTCTTGATCAAAGGGAAATGCTATGTGTTAAAACGAAGTACTTTTTTTAATGCAAATGATGGATGTGCACGATAAAGAGGAGTGCATTTTATAAAACGTGCAGAAAATAATTCTGCATACTTTTGTTTTAGCCAGACACTCCCTGTGCATTTTAAGAACCTGGCTGAAAAAGAATCATCATGAGAATCTATGAATCGATGTACCTCGTTTTCCTGGTTCCACATTTGACCGAACAGCAGATTTATAAGTTCAGATCACAAACTGAAATGCCGGTAACAATTAGAATTACTTCCCTGCACTGGTGCACTAAGCTGTGTTTCTGTTTCCTAGTACGCACTGGGCTATGTAAACGCCATTTAGTTGACCTTTACAGGGAGGCAGGGGCAGGAACCGGATAGACACATTTAATGATGCATGGGCATGTTGGGCAGTTTCCCGGGGGTCCCACAAGTATACGGGCCCCATAGGCTTGCCAACTTTCCAGTATATTATTATTCAGTATGTACCTTTGCTGATTTCTGCTTGAGTTTTCCAATTACTGTAAACATTTCATAGGTATTTGTCGACAAGCGAGGGATTATTTTAAATGAACAGAGCCGACTCAGTGGCATATGGGACAAATTATACAAAACTCATTAAAATAAATCCACTGACTCCTTCACTGGTTTATTGAATCATTCATTAGTTAGGAATAGAATAACTTGGGGATCATTTCCATACCTGTCAGTAAAAAAACAACAAAACAGAAAATGATCATGTTAATGCCAACAGTATGTTGCTGCTTTTCATGCATTCAACTCATGTCTGTCTCCACCTGTTTTAAACCTAAAAAAGGGTCATATTGCTACCCATAGGTTTTTATTTGTCGCTTATTTTAGGAGATATATCCTGAACTAAACATGTAGAATTAACTTAACTCCCCACCCACGGGGAGGGGAGGGGGGAGTGAAGAAATTTAAATAGTACTGCCAAGACCCAGTAGCTAGGGGGGTCATGGAAAGGAAGTGGGAAGAAGCTCTGCCCTCTGCCACTTCTGTTTTTAAGCTCACCCTATTTGGCATTGAGAGAGAGTTTGCATAACTGCTGACCCATCTCCATCTCCCACCGTGGCCCACTTCAATAACTCAATGGACACGTTTTTAAGTGGATAAGGGCAACGGCCACAACTTTATTAACCATCACATAACATTATAAAACCTGTCAGCTGTTGGGTGAGAGCCCAACAGACAGTTCTCCATTACATTTTCTAAGAGCCCAGCACAGCCGTCACTAGCAATCAGCCCTGTGCGAACTGTCGTCTCCCCAGGTGCCATTTTTACATACGTCTTCCTTTAACTGCGCTGTCCAGGGAACCGGCCAGCTGTGACAATAAAGAAAACAAAGAGAAAACACACAACACAAACAAAAACCAGAGAGGGAGGGTGGGAATTTCAGTCAACTCCTCAACTCCTCAACTCCTCCTGATGACTTGTAAGTTCCCTCCCCTCTGTTTCCTATAAAACTCCTCAATATCTTGAAATATTGTTGCACTTTTAATCCAGCCAATCAACCATGGGCAGCAGTCATGCTCCCCCTTCCTTATTTGTCCAGGGGGAAACTAAATGTCCAAATTTCATTTGGAAAGAAAATATACAAACTAAATTCGAATTAACCAGAACAACACATGGCCGAAATTTGCTTTCTTCTAATCATTTTACATTTTTGTAAAAGTAAATGGATTAGGCGCTCACTATACAATCAGTAATAATTAGGCAGCAGTAACCAATACAAGGAACCCCAACCTTGTAACAAAATAATGTGAACAGAAAAAAAAGAAGGAAACCGCGCCCTAGACTTAAGAAAATATATAAATGGTATACATACACAATGGTAGTGGTGGTAGTCTCTATACAATTGACCTAAAAAAATAGAACATAAAAAATAATAGTGCAGTAAATCAAATACAGTGGGTACGTGAATGGATGCTTGAAATAGTTCACACTCACATTTCCCAGAGCTAACTTAGAGCTCAGCTGTTAATACGCGTGGACGGAACAATCCCCGTCTAAGAATATGTATGGAACAGTAGATATCTTGGCAGCCTCAGGTAGATAATATGTGAAGAGACAGAAAAATCCAGATAGTGCAGTATGTACTGATGAAATAAATGAAAAAAGATATAAAATACCGTACTCACATTTGCTAGAGCAGAACTTGCTCTAGTCTATATAGCATAGGTGGTATAGTCCCCACCAAGGAACAAGATGGTAACCAGGAAATTGAAGGAAAAGAAATCCAAATAATGTATATGGATAAAAAAACTATTTATTTAACAAAAATAAATAAAAAAAGATAAAAGTACTATGCAGAAAATCTTGTAGAATCCTCTTGACGCGTTTCACCTGTAAAAAGGCTTCTTCAGACGTGTGGATAAAGTCCTGGTACTGTTCGTTTATATATGGAGTTCATTAGCAGTGATTTTCTCCTGGTGTCACGTAGGTAGGGCTTCCTGTTTCCTGTAACCATCGGTGAACCGCACGCATCACACCGGAAGTGACGCAGCGCTATGGGACCGTGGTTGTATATGCGTTCCACAGCAGACTAATATAAGACTAATATAAGACTAATATAAGAAGTCCATTATAAAGAATGAAAAATAGTCAGAGATTTGCATAATGTGGGCTCCTGAAAGCTCATATTAAAAGATGCAGTCTCCAAAATTTGCTCTCAAAGAGAATGGATTTGATTAAACAGAGCATACAATGTAAACAAATAAACTGAAATTGTAGATCATACATAATAGTAGGCACAAATCTAATTTAAATTCCAATCAAATAAAAAATGATGGTAATTAAATGAATATATATGTAAAAAATATATATATAAAAAAATATATATATAAAAAAAATACAAAATTAATTTTATTATAAGGTCATGATAGTAGATATAAAATGAGATTGGAATTTAAAAAAAATACATATAAAATAGCAGCAGGTGTGTGCTAAAAAGTGGCGCAGTAACATGCAATTAAAAAAACAACAATCATCTGTAAAAGTCAGTTAATATAAATATGAGTGTTGACATATATAAAAAATAAAGAATAAAGAATGTGACGTGAACATACAACACCCTATACATATGTAGGAGTAGGAGTTTAATCAAAGATAAATATGACTGATGACAGGCAAAAATATGCCATATAGTGAATGGAGAATGAATTAATTAAAAATGTAAAATCTTATATGTATACATATATATAAATATACAAATATACAAAAATATAGTTAAAAAGTATAATTAAAGTATAATTAAGAAAATAACATTTAAAATTATTATAATATAAAAAATTAAAAAGATCGAATTCAATATTTAACCCATTAGGGTGTAAAGTATCCATGTTAAAAACCCACTCCATCTCTTTTTGTCCTATTTTTTTGATAAGATCTCCATCTCTCCAGTGGGTTTTTACTGTGGCTATGCCCATGAAAGTAAGATGTTTGGTATCATTATTATGTTTACAGAAATTAGATGATACAGAATGGTTGATATAATGTTTTTCTATATTTCTGCAATGTTCAGCTATTCGTATCTTTAGTGATCTTATTTACTGTTCTATTTTTTTAGGTCAATTGTCAATTGTACCATTGTGTATGTATACCATTTATATATTTTCTTAAGTCTAGGGCGCGGTTTCCTTCTCCATTTTAAATTTTTGCCTACCAAATTTTTGTCTACCAAAAAGAAAATTCTAGAGAACTGAAAAATATATGTAAATACAGTGAAGCTGAAAAAAACCCTCCAGTTCAGATATAGTTGCAGTTTGGATATTTTAATCTAAATGTTTTTCGCTTCAATTTTATTAAAATACTGTTTTCAGTTAGAGTAACACTTGCTGGCATGGCCTATCCTGGAAAAAAAAGAGAGGCCAAGTTTCCCTGCAGCCTGATTCTCCACCGGTGATGTTAGTTGCACACAGAGGATCAGGGGAGGACTTTGAAGGAAAGTGCCGCCATTGGTCATTGCTATACACGCTGATGACAAATAGGAAGGTTGAGCCTGAAATTATAAAATTTAATTACTCAGGCCACCCCCTACACTGGGATGACACCACAAGTTCAGCCCACTCACCACTCCCTTTGGCAATTAGTACATCCTGGTGGGTCCCCTCAATTGGCAAGTCTACCAGAATGATCGGTTTCAGAACACCACAACCGACTTACACCACTAACAATAATACACAGCTTTTGTCCCTGACAGCAAATTCACCTTATGCACAGAAATAACATTCGAAGGATGATGTTACCGGAGGTGGAGTTACTCTGCACATACAGATGCCAATTACCATGACAACTCAGCACATTGTAATAATTAAACCCCCAGAGTTTTATTATCAATAGTGATGTCCCGAACAGTTCGCCGGGAACCGTTCGCCGGCGAACATAGCGTGTTCGCGGTCGCGAACACGCACGATGTTCGGTCTGCCCCCTATTCGTCATCATTGAGTAAACTTTGACCCTGTACCTCACAGTCAGCAGACACATTCCAGCCAATCAGCAGCAGACCCTCCCTCCCAGACCCTCCCACCTCCATGACAAATAGGGGGCGGACCGAACATCGCGCGTGTGTTATGCCGGCGAACGGTTCCCGGCGAACTGTTCGGGACATCACTAATTATCAATAGTCTTAGAACCAACAGCTTGAAAATCCATTCATGACATCTAGTTTTTACCATGTTTTTTTCCTCTGGAAAACTGATTGTAAATTGAATTATGCTTAAACAGCAAACTCTTTACTTCAATAAAATATATTAACGATGTATCTCTTCAGTGCATTATTGGACATGCCTTTAAGCTACTGGCACATAGTCTCATTCTAGTAAATAGTTTCTATTATAATAGAGGCTGACAGATATTTATTTAGCGCTGGGCAGATATGAAATATTTCCATGCATTAAAAGCACATTGGGGATTATAATAACGAGTTCCATATTTAACCCCATCAGGGCCAAGTTTATTTGTTATGTAGCTTTGCAGCACAAGGGCCAGGATAATATTGGCACTTTGTTATGTATTTGTACACTCATTATCTGACATTATCTGACGCTTCCACACATATTTTACGTTTTATTTTTCTAAAGGAACTAGAGAGCTTTCATTTGATACTCCATGCAATAATAATTAATTATTAAAGTAGTAAAATAAAAACAACACATTTTTCAAAAGCCTTAACATTTTATAAGTTTAAAAAATAGCTAAAGGACTGCACTTTTTGACAGTTTTGGCAAAGGGTGAAGACAGAGAATAGATCTTATTCAGACCATTTAAAGTTATATCATGGGTTATGACTTACTGTTAGTCATATGGTAGCTAAAATGGGTAATCAAGAGAAAAACCTAATTATTTTATTTAGACAAAGTCCTTTCTAAATGCATTTTCTACAGATTAAAGTATGTTAGATGTTTATTTGCTGTTATACAAAGATACATTGTGTTCTTTAAGAATGATCCCCTCAAATCACATGGTGGAACCTCTACATGACATCACTGTTTACCTGCTTTTCCCTTCATATAGAACAGCGTTTCCCAATTGGTGTTCCGCGGCACCCTGGGGTTCCACAAAACACCAATTGGGGTTCCGCCAGAAGTAAAAAAAAAAATGGCTGTTAGGGAGTTTGTATGTGTTTGTGTGTCTGTCAAAGAGTAAATGTGTGTTTGCGAGTGAGAGTGAATGTGTGCTTGTCAGTGAGTGTGTGAGAGTGTATGTGTTTGTCAGTGAGAATGTATCTGTTCTTGTCAGTGATAGTGTATATGTGTTTGTATGTGTGTCTGTAAAAAAGTTTGTGTGTTTGTCAGTGAGAGTGTATGTGTGTCTGTCAAAGTGTATGTGTTTCTGAGTGTGTCAGTGTGTGTATCTGTGTGTCAAGGTATGTGTATATCTCACGGTCTGTATATAAGTGTGTGTGTGTGTGTGTGTGTATGTGCCAGTGTGTATCAGTGTGTTTGTATGTGCCTGTGTGTGTGTGTGTGTGTGTGTGTATGTCAGTGTGTGTATATGCCAGTTTGTATCTCTGGGTGCAAGTGTGTGTATATGAGTGTGGGTGTATTTGTGAGTCAAGATGTGTGAGTCAGTGTGTATCTGTGTGCCACTATGTGCCAGTGTGTGTGTGTGTGTGTGTGTGTGTGTATCTGTGTGTCAGATACACACACACAGATACACTGACACAGAGATACAAATACTGGCGCATACAAACACAGATATATACACCTTGACACAATGTTGATACACTATGTCAAAGGGTTCCACCGGAAAAATTATTTGGGGACCCCTTCTATAGAACATACCTTTCTTATTCCACTTGTTACAGCATGTCTATCACTTTTAAAGGACACCTGTTTTGAATTGTAGTCACTTACAGGTTATTCACTAAAGTGAATGTTCCAAGTGAATTTCAAATTTAAGGCCAAAGCAGTCAAACCAAAAGCATAGTTGAAATAGTAGTTCAGCAGTGGCGTACACATGACCCATGGGGCCCCGGTGCGAAAATTGATCCGTGGGCCCCCCCTCGCGCTTACTCTGCGCGGGCCGGGGCAGCAACACATGGCGGCGGGCACCTGGTCGCAGGGGTTGCGACCGCGGTATGTACGCCACTGCATGCAGATGCACACACACTTAAAGGACCACTACAGACACCCAGATCACATCAGCTCAATGAAGTGGTCTGGGTGTCAGGTCCCTCTAGTTTTAACCCTGCAGCTGAAAGCATAGCAGTTTCAGAGAAACTGTTATGTTTCACTGAGGGTTAATCCAGCCTCTAGTGGCTGTCTCACTGACAGCCGCTAGAGGCGCTTCCGCCATTTTAAGACACTGAACGTCCATAGGGAAGCATTGAGTAATGCTTTCCTATGGGCGGTTTGAATGCGTGCGCGGCTCTTGCCGTGCATGCGCATTCGGAGCTGAGAGGCGGAGGGATCCCCAGCGCCATGGGAGTCCGGCGCTGGAGAAAGGTAAGTGCTGAAGACACACACACACTCTCACGAACAAATGCATACACACTAGCTAACAGATACACACATTTACTGACAAAGACACACTCAGCGGCAGACATACATACACACTCACTTACAAAACATACACTCTCACTGACAAACACACACTCACTAACAGACATCAAACAGACTCACTAACACACACAAACACACTCAGTAACAGACACACACAGTAACACTCACTGACACTCACTAGCACACACTCTAACACAAACACACACACACACACACACACTAACGCTCACACACACTAACGCTCACACACACTAACGCTCACACACACTAACGCACACACACACTAACGCACACACACTAACACACACACACACACTAACACACACTCACACACTAACACTCACACACACACACACTAACACTCACACACACTAACACTCACACACACACACACTAACACTCACACACACACACTCACACACACACACACACACTAACACTCACACACTAACACTCACACACTAACACTCACACACACACACACTAACACTCACACACACACACTCACACACACACACACTAACACTCACACACACTAACACTCACACACACACACACACTCACACACTAACACTCACACACACTCACACACACACACACACTAACACTCACACACTAACACTCACACACACACACACTAACACTCACACACACACACTCACACACACACACACACTAACACTCACACACTAACACTCACACACTAACACTCACACACACACACACTAACACTCACACACACTAACACTCACACACACACACTCACACACTAACACTCACACACACACACTCACACACACACACACACACACTAACACTCACACACTAACACTCACACACTAACACTCACACACTAACACTCACACACACACACACTAACACTCACACACACACACTCACACACACACACACACTAACACTCACACACTAACACTCACACACTAACACTCACACACACACACACTAACACTCACACACACACACACTGTTTTTTTTTTTATTTAATCCCCCCAGCCTCCTTACCTTTTGGAGTGCTGAGGGGATTCCCTGGGGTCCAGTGGTGCTGCTGGGCTCCTGGGGGGGCCGGTCACCCGGCGGGCTGGCTGGTCCTGCGGGCGCGCGAGGGAGCACTCTCCCCTGAGTGCTTCCTCTTCAGCTCCCTCGCGCGCCGCGTACTGATACCGGCGCCGGAAGATGACGTCATCTTCCGGCTCCGGTATCAGTGCGGTGCGCGAGGGAGCTGAAGAGGAAGCACTCAGGGGAGAGTGCTCCCTCGCGCACCAGCCGGCCGCCGGGTGTAAGCAGGGCCAGCCTCGGGGGACCCGGAGGTGGCCGGCTCCTGGGCCCCCCAGGAGAAGAGGCTGGCCCAGAGCGTACATACCGGGTCGCAGGGGCGGCCGGGCCCCCTGGTGGGCCGGGCCCGGTCGCAGCCGCGACCCCTGCGACCCTGGTATGTACGCCACTGTAGTTCAGCTATTCTGACCTTAAACACTTTTGAAAGCCTATCTTTTAGCTATTGTGTTAATCCAGAAAAAATGTATCATTGCATACTGCAATACTCTTGTATTTTGGGACCTTAAATCTGAAATTCACCTTGAATACTCTGTTTAGTGAAGAATCCTGTTAATACTGAATTCAATTTAATCTCTACATCGCGCTGAATTGCTAGTAAATGTGTAGATAAAAGATCGTTTCTATAGTTTTAACTTTTAACTGATATGCCTTTTAGGGAAATGGGTGTACCTACTGGTTGCATTGGTTTCCATATTGATTGACCTATTTTTAGTACCTTACACAACTTTTTACAACAGAACACGGATTAATCACCCCCATAGTTTACGTTTGTGACTTCTCGATGAAGCTCTGTGTTGCTCGGGGAATAATAAATTCAGGGAGCTCTTAACTTGAGGGTCCAGCAATCTTAAACCAAACCCTTTATGTTTCACTTTGCTGAAAGCCAGGAGTTCGTGAAAAATACCCTCTGTATTAATATTAAAAGATAGAATGCTCTATTTTAAACATTAGAATAATTGATGGCTAATGTCGGAATATCCAGCTGCTTTCTGACATTGTTTAATGATCGATGAAACAGGTCACGGTAAAGAGCAGAAGATCTTCACGTCTGTAAATGAATCGATATCTGTTTTCTATATAGAGTCTAATCATCTTTGAATTCTCTCCGCATACATGGGATTCCAGAATCAATAGAATTTCAAGTGTCCATTTCTGAAGTGATCGGCAATTTCCCTTTTTGTTAAGTACTGCGGCCACGAACCATTAGCGACATTCTCTATGTGAATGTAAAACCAACTGAAGGTCTTGTGAGGTTTAAAATTAAGTTGGGAGCCCCATACAATCACATTTAATGGTTTTAAGCAAAGATGCAAAACTAAATAAAGAAAAAAATACAAATTGGGATCAGCGAAAAGCACATCGGAGTTTATGTGCTTAATTTCCCCAGGGAGACCAGTGGTAGCTTCAAATAATTAGATTCCGTGTGGTTTCTAATACTTTATTTGTGTTTTGTTGTTTTTACTAGATATATTGTTACGTTACTTGTTGCTGCACAGCAGACGCACAAGGGCTGTTAATTACTTTGTGAATTAAAATTAAAGGGACGCTATAAGCACCCAGACTACTTCATCTTATTGAAGTGGTCTGAATGCAGTTCCCCTGTAATCATAACCCTGCAATGTTAATTATTGCAATTTTGGAGAAGCTGCATTATATTGCAGGGTTAACTCCTCCTCCTGTCTGGAAGGTTCCTTTCTTCCAGACAGCCACTAGAGATGCTTCCTGGTGTTTTTGCAGTTTTACTCCGTGAAACGATGCTGGACGTCCTCACGCTTTCTATAAGGACATCCAGCATCTTCAAAAACCCCATTGACTCATTGACCCCATTGGCTGATGATACTAAGATATGTAACAGGGTTGATGTTTCAGGAGGGATAAGCCAAATGGCAAATGATTTAGGTAAACTAGAAAAATGGTCAGAGTTGTGGCAGACATTTGATGTGGATAAGTGCAAGATAATGCATCTTGGATGAAAAAAAGAGCAGAGTATAGAATATTTGATAGAGTCCTAACCTCAACATCTGAGGAGAGGGATTTAGGGGTAATTATATCAAATGACTTAAAGGTAGGCAGACAATGTAATACAGCAGCAGGAAATGCTAGCAGAATGCTTGGTTGTATAGGGAGAGGTATTAGCAGTAGAAAGAGGGAAGTGCTCATGCCATTGTACAGAACACTGGTGAGACCTCATTTGAAGTATTGTACGCAGTATCTTAAGAAGGATATTGATACTTTTGAGAGAGTTCAGAGAAGGGCTACAAAACTGGTTCATGGATTGCAGGATAAAATTTACAAGGAAAGGTTAAAGGATCTTAACATGTATAACTTGGAGGAAAGACAAGACATTTCTATGCGGCACGCAAATCTACCTGTCCTCTCCTGATCTCTCTCCACCCATCTTGACTCGTGTCTCTGACTGCCTCTCTTCAATCTACAACTGGATGGCTGCTCACTTCCTTAAACTCAACCTGTCCAAAACAGAACTTCTGGTCTTTCCTCCCTCAAGTGTTACTACTCCTGTGTCTGTCTCCCTCCAAGTCAACGGCGCTACCATCACCTCTACCTCACAGGCTCGCTGCCTGGGTGTTCTTTTTGACTCCAACCTCTCCTTCACCCCTCATATCCAATCAATCACCAAATCCTGTCACTTCCATCTCAAAAACATAGCGCGCATTCGGCCATATTTAACCCCAGATGCGGCTAAGGTGCTGGTCAATGCTCTTGTTCGCTCTCGCCTTGACTTCTGTAATACCCTTCTCAGTGGTCTTACGTGTTCCCAGATTGCACCGCTGCAATCTATAATGAATGCAGCGGCGAGGCTCATTTTCCTGTCCACTTGCACCTCCAACGCCTCTCGCCAGTCAGTCCCTGCACTGGCTTCCAGTTAAATATAGGGCTCAATTAAAAATTCTGGTGCTTGCTTACAAGTCCCTACATAATGCTGCTCCAACCTACCTATCCTCCCTAATACACAAGTATGTCCCGTCGAGGCCCCTACGCTCTGCCAAAGACCTGCGTATATCCTCAGTCCGTACTCCCACCTCTGATGCTCGCCGCCAAGATTTCTCTAGGGCTGCACCTCTTCTGTGGAACGCGCTTCCCTTCTCCGTAAGAGTTTCACCCAGTCTCCACTCATTCAAAAAATCATTGAAAACTCACTTCTTCAAGAAAGCATATCAGTTAAACTGTAAAAACGACAAACAAGGATGCTAAAGGGTCTCGAATAGAACAAGTCACGAGATCCTGAGCAGTGGCGTACATACCAGGGTCGCAGGGGTCGCGGCTGTGACCGGGCCCGGCCCACCAGGGGGCCCGGCCGCCCCTGCGACCCGGTATGTAGCCACTGGGCCAGCTTCTTCTCCTGGGGAGCCCAGGAGCCGGCCACCTCCGGGCCCCCCGAGGCTGGCCCTGCTTACACCCGGCTGGCCGGTCCTGCGGGCGCGCGAGGGAGCACTCTCCCCAGGAGCCCAGCAGCACCACTGGACCCCAGGGAATCCCCTCAGCACTCCAAAAGGTAGGGAGGCTGGGGGGATTAAATAAAAAAAAACAATAAACGTTAGTGTTAGTGTGTGTGTGTGTGTTAGTGTGTGTGTTAGAGTGTTTGTGTCTGCTAGTGAGTGTCAGTGAGTGTGTTACTGTGTGTTTGTGTGTGTGTTTGTGTGTGTGTGTCTGCTAGTGTCAGTGAGTGAGTGTGTGTCTGCCAGTGTCAGTGAGTGAGTGTGTGTCTGCTAGTTAGTGTCAGTGATTGTGTTACTGTGTGTGTCTGTTACTGAGTGTGTTTGTGTGTGTGTTAGTGAGTGTGTGTTTGTCAGTGAGAGTGTATGTTTTGTAAGTGTGTCTGTATGTCTGTCGCTGAGTGTGTCTCTGTCAGTAAATGTATGTGTCTGTTAGCTAGTGTGTATGCGTCTGTTCGTGAGAGTGTGTGTGTGTGTGTGTGTGTCTTCAGCACTTTACCTTTCTCCAGCGTCGGACTCCCTTGGCAAGAGCCGCGCACGCATTCAAACGTCCCATAGGAAAGCATTACTCAATGCTTTTCTATGGACGTTCAGTGTCTTAGAATCGCGGAAGCGCCTCTAGCGGCTGTCAGTGAGACAGCCACTAGAGGCTGGATTAACCCTCAGTGAAACATAGCAGTTTCTCTGAAACTGCTATGTTTTCAGCTGCAGGGTTAAAACTAGAGGGACCTGACACCCAGACCACTTCATTGAGCTGATGTGATCTGGGTGTCTGTAGTGGTCCTTTAAGTGTGTGTGCATCTGTATGCACTGGCGTACATACCACGGTCGCAGGGTTCGCAGCCCTGCAACCCCTGCGACCAGGTGCCCGCCGCAATGTGTTGCGGCCCCAGTCCGCCAGAGTAAGCGCGGGAGGTTGGGGGGGCCCACGGATCAATTTTCGCACCGGGGCCCCATGGGTCATGTGTACGCCACTGACCCTGAGCATCGCCTAGATATAAGTATGACTAGTAGGCAAATACTACGTAATCGGTACTATCTAGATAAACCCACAGTGTGTGAGGCTAAAAGAAATAGTGCCAGAAAAAATTAAAGCATACAAAAATGAAATATATACAGTATATCCAATATATACAATAATCGACTATACCGCCGATATAGATTATAGAGAAGAAACACTGCAAAATAGTCAAAAAGGATCTACACCATACAGAACAAAAAAATAAAAAAGGGTAAACTTTAATTGAAACTAGTTAAAATCTGGGTGTCAGGTCCCTCAGTGGTCTCTATAACTAAACAGCGCTCTGTGAGGCAGTATGCTGCACATGCAAGTAGGGGCAAAAAATCTCCAATCAGGACCACTAATGGGTCACAAGGTTCCCCCTATAAGCAGAAATCCCTATATATAGACCTCTTTAGTATAAATTAAAGATCTTAGGAATAGGAGCAGTCAATATGTGCCATTCGTCAGCCAGAGCAATATATAGGTATCAGAGGAGAGAATATACATTGAGATGAAAATCAGTATATAATAGTATATCAGATAGGTATAGGTCAATTGCCCAGTATAATGCCCCAATAATGGGCATTATACTGGGCAATTTACCTATACCTATCTGATATGGGCATTGGGCATCATGGATCTTGAGCACTCTTAAGCTCTATTTTGTTTCAAGCATTAAGCTTTGATCTATCTTTTTCTATCACTATACCTGTCTAGTTAGTCTACCAGGGAGAGAGGCTCTTTTAAGTTTATGATCAGTCTATTATATACTGATTTTCATCTCAATGTATATTCTCTCCTCTGATACCTATATATTGCTCTGGCTGACGAATGGCACATATTGACTGCTCCTATTCCTAAGATCTTTAATTATATAGGGATTTTTGCTTATAGGGGGAACCTTGTGACCCATTAGTGGTCCTGATTGGAGATTGTTTTGCCCCTACTTGCATGTGTAGCATACTGCCTCACAGAGTGCTGTTTAGTTATAGAGACCACTGAGGGACCTCACACTCAGATTTTAACTAGTTTCAATTAAAGATTACCCTTTTTTATTTTTTTGTTCTGTATGGTGTAGATCCTTTTTGACTATTTTGCAGTGGTTCTTCTCTATAATCTATATCGGCGGTATAGTCGATTATTGTATATATTGGATATACTGTATATATTTCATTTTTGTATGCTTTAATTTTTTCTGGCACTATTTCTTTTAGCCTCACACACTGTGGGTTTATCTAGATAGTACCGATTACGTAGTATTTGCCTACTAGTCATACTTATATCTAGGCGATGCTCAGGGTCTCGTGACTTGTTCTATTCGAGACCCTTTAGCATCCTTGTTTGTTGTTTTTTCACTCATTTAGGGGTTAAGCCCCTGGGGACCCCTAGAGTCCCCCTGCGGTACACAGGACCGCGAGTCCAGACCGAGACTGTCCTTTCTGGTCACAGTGTCTTAGCCTGTTCTCGCTGCCCTGTTTTGCTCTCTACTTCAGTTAAACTGTAAGCAGGTTTTTATCCCCCAACCCCATGACTCCTCTCCTGCAACTGTCAAAAATTACCTACTAAGCCCTCTATGAATACTTTACTAACAACCTACTTCGTACCCCTACTTTTACCCTTTGTGTCACTATACCCCACTCCCTCTAGAATGTAAGTTCATTGAGCAGGGCCCTCCACCTCTCTGTTCCTGTATGTCCAATTGTCTGGTTAAAATTACATGTCTGTTAGTCCACCCAATGTACAGTGCTACGGAATGTGATGGCGCTATATAAATAATAAAATAATAATATGATAGAAACATATACCCCTTAGTGACCAGACCGTTTTTCAATTTTCTTACCCTTTGGGACCAGGGCTGTTTTTACATTTCTGCTGTGTTTGTGTTTTGTAATTTTCCTCTTACTCATTTACTGTACCCACACGTATTATATACTATTTTTCTCGCCATTAAACGGTCTTTTCAAAGATACCATTATTTTCATCATATCGTATAATTTACTATAAAAGAAATTATACAACATGATGATTTTTTTTTTTTTATAAAAACACACTTTTACTAACTTGGACCCCCAAAATCTGTTGCGCCTTTATAACCGCCAAAAAACACCCGTGCTAAATAGTTTCAAAATTGTGTCCTGAGTTTAGAATTGCTTAACATGTTAACATGTTCTTAGCTTTTTTTGGAAAGTTATAGGGCTATAAGTACAAGTAGCACTTTGCTATTTCCAAACCATTTGTTTTCGAAATTAACGCAGGCTACATTGTAACACTGATATCTGTCAGGAATCCCTGAATAACCCTTCACATGTAAATATTTTTTAAAAGAAGACCACTTAAGGTATCGAACTCGGGGTATTTTGACTCTTTTCATGCAACCATTATACCACCAATCTATGCCAAATAATAAAAAAAAAAATGGTGATTTTTTTGGACACACATAGCAATTTAAGAATACATGTCCGGAGAACTTTAAAGGGACACTATAGTCACCTGAACAACTTCAGCTTAATGAGGTTGTTCAGTTGAGAACTATGGCTCCCTGCAACCTTTCTCATGTAAACACTGTATTTTCTGAGAAAATACAGTGTTTACATTGAAAGCTATGAACACCTCCAGTTACAGTCACTCAGAGTGAACCAGATGGACTTCAGAGTTGATGGAGGCATAATATGCCTCCATCCACTCAGATCTGCTGTGCACAAGCATCCTGTGATTCAGTATCTCCTCCCACTGCATACAGACACTGAGCTTTCCTCATAGAGATTAATTAATTCAATTAATCTCTATGAGGAGATGCTGATTGGCCAGGGCTGTGTTTGAATCATGCTGGCTCTGCCCCTGATCTGCCTCTTTGTCAGTCTCAGCCAATCCTATGGGGAAGCACTGTGATTGGATCAGGCTATCACATGTCAGCAGACTGCTTGTTTTTCCTGAGTCTAACAGCATGTGGATTTACAGCTTCTGGCTTGAATACAGTAAGATTTTTACTATATTTATGAAGGCATGAGGGACCCAGGGGGGGCTAGATGGTCGTGTTAACACTATAGAGTCAGGAATACATGTAGTTGCACTGGTGACTATAGTGTCCCTTTAAGAGTTGCTGCCAAAGAACACCCCAATATGTGTTCAGCAACATCAACCGAGTACAGTGATAACCCCCATGCACAGGTGTGTCAGGTTCTCTGGGGGTAAAATACCTTATTTGGAGTTTTCCAATTTGGAATTTTCACAGCTGGTAATCATGCACCCATGTCCTATTTAGGACATTTTTGAAGCCGGCCAATGTAATTTACCCCCATCAAAGCATATGTTTTTGAAAACTAGACACCCTAGGGTATTTCAAATGGTGGTATTTTAACACTTTCCATGCACTAATTCTACCACCAGTCTTTGTCAACCTTTTGAGTAGTCATTTTCTTGTGTTATTTTTACACACATTGTACTTTAGGCATGCATTCTTAGCTCCTGTTATGTATTACTGACAAAGAACACCCCAATATGTGTTCAGCAACATCTTCCGAGTACAACAGTGCCCCCAATGTACAGGTTTTATGGGTTTTTGAAAACTTACAGGGGTTAAATGTAGGGCTTTCCTTTCTCCATGTTTGCACATTGAAATTTGCCAGATTGGTTTGCTGGGCCTATGTTACCTTTGAGACTGTATAGCAGCCCACAAATTAAAATTAACCCCATCATGGCATACCATTTGTAAAAGTAGACAACCCACGGTATTCAAAATGGGGTATGTTGAGTCTTTTGTAGTAGCCACTTAACCACAAACTCTTGCCAAAGTTAATGTTCATATATGGTTTTTGCATTATTTTTTTTACAGAAAAACTGCACTTTTACTGCTGATTTAATCGTTGTGATAAGTTTTACTGTTTTAAACACTCATATTTGTGTTCAGCGAAGTCTCCTGAGTATAAAAATACCCCCCATGTACAGGTTTTATGGTGTTTTGGAAAGTTACAGGGTCAATATAGGGCTTGCCCATTTCAGTTTTGTCAGATTGGTTTGCTGGGTCTGTGTTGCCTTTTGAGACCATATGGTAGCCCAGGAATGCCCAGGAATGTGAAATAACCCCATCATGGCATACCATTTTCAAATGTAGATAACCCAGGGTTTTCCAAATGGGGTATTTCCAGTCTTTTGTAGTAGCCACTTAGTCACAATTGCTGGCCAAATTTAGCGTTTTTATTTGTGTTTATAAGAGTTTTTTTTCTTCAATTTATATTTTATATATACATATATGTATATATACACACACATACATATATATGCACACACACACACACACAATACGTGTGTGTATATATATATATGCACACACAAACACACATATAATATGTATGTGTGTATATATATATATATATATATATATATATACACACACACACACACACTTTTATTTCCTATATATGTATAATATATTATAATTAAAGCATTTTATAATATATTATGCATATATATGATTTCCTTATAAGTGTATTTTGAGATATATATGTATATATTTTAAAGTACACTTATAACGAAATCATATATATGCATTATATATGTATTATATATTATAAAATGCTTTAATTATTTTATAATATATTATACATATATATGTATAATATATTTATTTATTTAACTTTTTAGAAGCCTGGGGTACTGTCTGACAGCTCAGATAGTCCCCGTGCTGGCAGCTCCTAGAGTCCTATTGCAGCGATGTGATCATTGTGATCACATGGCCCTGGAGGGCCGGGGTGGCCGGAGCTGCTGCAGGGGTACTGCTGGGGTCTCCGGCAGTCCCCCCCTACTGTGATCATTGCGGATCGCCGGTCAAGGTAAGTCCAGGGCTCCTATTTGCTCCTTAACTACTGTTTTTTTGTCGGACGTACGTAGTACGTCCACGGTCGTTAAGGGGATATACATAGATATATATATATATATATATATATATATAAATATATAATTTCATTCTAAGTGTATTTTGAGATATATATATATATATATATATATATATATATATATATATATAATCAAAATACAGTTAGAATAAAATTACATATATATATTGTTTGTTTTTATTTATTTTTAATTATTATTTATTTTTTATAATATATATATATATACACATTTATATATATATATACATGTGTGTAATTTTACTCTAAGTGTATTTTTATATTAATATATGTATTTATTAATTTAAAAATACACTTAGTATGATGTTATATATAAGTGGGGTATGTCCAGTCTTTTTTAGCAGCCACTTAGTCACAAACACTGGCCAAAGTTAGCGTTCATATATGTTTTTGTGTGAAAAAAGCAAAAAACTAATATTTGGCCAGTGTTTGTGACTAAGTGGCTACTAAAAATGACTGGACATACCCCATTTGCAATACATTGGGTGTGTACTTTTGCAAATGGTATGCCATCATGGGGGTAATACTCATTCCTGGGCTACCATACGGTCTCAAAGGCAACATAACCAACCTGGCAAATTTCAATATGAAAAAAATGAAATGCAAGCCTCATATTTGACTCTCTAACTTTCCAAAACACCATAAAACCTGTGCACTGGGTACTGTTATACTTGGGAGACTTCATTGAACACAAACATTAGTGTTTCAAAACAGTAAAACTTATTACAACAATAATATTGTCAGTAAAAGTGCCGTTCGTGTATGCAAATAAACTCACTTTTACTGAAAATATAATCATTGTAATACAATTTAGCATTTTGAAACACTAATATTTGTGTTCAGCAAAGTCTTCCGAGTAAAACAGTACCCCCCATGTAAAGGTTTTATGGTGTGTTAGAAAGTGACAGGGTTAAATATAGTGCTTGCAAATTAAATTCTCTGCACTTTCTACCTGGGTTGTCAGGCACGTCAATCAAATTTTAATTAGTAAAATCACATAATTATGTTAAAAGATTAGTTAAATATACATGTAGAATTTTAATATATATATGTATTTAAATTCTAAATGTATACTTATCTAATCAGTTATGTAATTATATATATTTATCTATTTATATATATATATATATATATATATATTTGCGGTTATTTGTATTTTATATATAGATATATATATATATATAGATAAATATAGAATGTCATTCTAAGTGTATTTTGTTACATATATATATTAATAACAAAATACAGTTAGAATTAAATTACATATGTATATATAATTTTTTTTATTTTTTTTTAAAATATTTTATTTATTTATTTTATTATTTTATTTATTATTGAAATTATATGTATATATAATTAAATATAACATATATCTATATATATATATATATATATATATGTGTGTAACTTCATTCTAAATGTATTTTAATACTAATATATGTACTTATATTAATATTAAAATACACTACGTTACATATATATATAAGATGGATATTTAGTATATATATATATATATATATATATATATATATATATATATATATATATAAATACACTTTTAATTTATTTTACATGTTTAATAAAAAAAATTACATGTTTAATAATAAATTGAAAAAATGTATACTACCCACCAGCAGGGGGACTGTCTGACAGCCCAGACAGTCCCCTTACTGGTAGATCCACAGCCAGCTATTGCAGCCATGTGATCGCTCTTTGACAGCGATCACATGGCCCCCGGGGGCCTGATTTGCTGGGGGAGGGCTGCCTGGGCTTTTAGGCAGTCCTCCCAAAGAGAATAACGGCGGAGGTAAGTACCGTGGAACTCCTGGGGGCTTAAAGAACCACTATAGGCACCCAGACCACTTCAGCTCAATAAGGTGGTCTGGGTGCCAGGTCCATCTATGGTTAACCCTGCAGCTGTAAACATAGCAGTTTTAGAGAAACTGCTATGTTTACATTAGGGTTGATCCAGCCTCTAGTGGCTGTCTCATTGACAGCCGCTAGAGGCGCTGCCGCGCTTCTCACTGTGAAAAGCACAGTGAGAAGACGCTGACGTCCATAGGAAAGCATTGAGAAATGTTTTCCCATGGACTGATTGAAAGCGCGCGCTGCTCTTGCCGCGCATGCGCATTCAATGTTGACGTCAAAAGAGGGAGGAGATTTCCACAGCGACGAGGGAGTCCGGCGCTGGAGAAAGGTGAGTGTTTAACCCCTTCCTCCCCCTTCAACCCGGCGGGAGGGGGACACTGAGGGTGGGGGGGACCTAAAGAACCTATAGTGCCAGGAAAACGAGTTTGTTTTCCTGGCACTATAGTGGTCCTTTAAGCCGTTACGGTGTTCTATGCCGCCGCAACGGCTTTAAAGCCCATTATAATGGGCACGGCATAGAACGCATAACGGCGTTTAGGGGTTAAAAGAAGAAGCTACTACAACAAGAGGACATAGTATTAAATGAGAGGGGCAAAGGTTTCAAAATAATATCAGGAAATATTACTTTACTGAGAGGGTAGTGGATGCATGGAATAGCCTTTCAGCTGAAGGGGTAGAGGTTAACACAGTGAAGGAGTTTAAGCATGCGTGGGGTGGGCATAAGGCTATCCTAGCTATAAGATAAGGGCAGGTACTAATGAAAGTATTTAGAATATTGGGCAGAATTCTATGCTTTTTTTTATTTTCACAAATATCCCTGAAAGTGACAGATTCCCGGCAGTGACAGATCTGGTGTGGGTCTTGTAATGTCGTGTTGTGGGGGAGGTAAGTTTTACTCAAGGTATCACTTGCGGCCACCACGATCTTTGTCGAATAAGTCCTCTTCGGCTCCTGGCACTCCTGGCACATAAGTGCTGTAATCTAGTGCATGCGTACAACACTAATCTCATAAAATCCATCCATAGACAGAGCCTTAATCCCACAGCCATCATTTGTGACAGCTGCTGGGATTGGACAAAAGTTGACAGTAGATCTCCACCTTTTGTCAACCTCTTGATTTAATACAAGACAAAATAGTCCCTAATTTGTTTTATGGTATTTTTGGATTGCATTGGAAGTTTAATGAAATTAGTATTTCAAAAAAGAATATATCTTTACTAAATACTTAAAAGTGACAGATCTTTAAGTAGCTTTAAGTTATTTAGAGGCATGAGTAATGAGTAAGGAATCATGGGACGGAAATTTATGCAACATCACTACATCACTTTAGTAAAAATAATCAAAATAATAAGAAAAAAAAAACTGAATTAAACCACCACTTTTCAGAAGACTTTGATAAATATTCACCATTGAGTACATCTGTTTTTTTGTTTGTTTATTTTATTTTATTTTTTTATTGCCTGTGCTGTTTGGCACTCCACTTCCACCCCAGGAGACTGGCTCGATTGGCACTGTGTGTACTCTACTTAATCAATGATTGAATATGCATATCATCTACATAGCAATTCTAGGTGTGGCCATTAGCAGTAACAGAAGCACTAATGACACTTGCCACGCTCCATTAAAGGTGTTTAGTGTATGTTATCCAAGTTGAGCTGCACAGGTCCAGGTCTGAAATAGTTAATAGTTGATGCCTAATGTATAATAATAATAAGAAATAGCTTCCAGGTTGCATAGGAATAATGGATGTTAGCTGCAGGTCTACAACATTAATCATTCATGTAGCACTTTCTTAACTTTAGTGCTTGACTGCACACCTTAGAGCAAGCATGTCAAACTTGCGGCCCGCAATGAATATCTTTGTGGCCCGGCGAGTCACAAATTTGAGACATGTTGACTAAGGCAGAGTAGGCACGTGCTCTACTGACATTGCAGGTGCCTACTCTGCTAAAAATGTACCCGGCCGGGGAGGAGAGGTCCCTTGCAGCAGCGAAGGAGCTCAGTCTTTCTCCTCCTCACTGCTCCATGGCGCGTATCCTCTGTAGTGATGCCGGGTTCCTGGAATGACGTCCTATTCAGGCACCTTGCATCACTAAACTGCATGCATGAGGGAGCAGTGAGGAGCAGGAAGACTAAGCTCCCCCAGAGATCCCCACTGGACCCCAGGGAGAGGCCCCACACCAGCTCCCAAAGGAAGGGAACAATAAAGAAAATGTTGTTAGTGTGTGCAAGAATGTGGAAATGTGTGTGTGTGTGTCTGTCTGTCAGTGAGTGTGTGTGTCTGTCTGTCAGTGTGTGTGTGTCTGTCTGTCAGTGTGTGTGTGTCTGTCAGAGAGTTAGTGTGTGTGTCTATCAGAGAGTATGTGTGTGTGTGTGTGCGTGTGTGTGTGTCTGTCTGTGAGTGAGTGTCAGTGTGTGTGTGTTGATTAGTGTTGCGATGGCCATGGAATGCATCAGGGGATATGTAGTCCAAAACAAATGGAGTGCTGATGATATCCTACCCATGGTCTACAATTTGCGTGTCTAAAATTGCACATACATTTTAGAATAAGTGCAAATATATTTTCAGTGTGGGAGCCTCCATGCATCAGGCTAAAGCACACAGCCTCCAAATGTCACTCAATGCCTCTCACGGTAGTAAGTATAATTTTTTGCATGAATCAAAAGAATGGAACCCAGTCTAGATAGGTACTGTGTGTTGATTTTGTTGGAAGATGTATGTATGTGAGAAAGGAGACACGAGGGAAGACTAAGCAACCTGACGCGTTTCGTGCAAAGGCACTTTTACGAAAGCATTTCAGCTCTCTCTTCCATGACCAAGAGTAACCAACAGTTACTGCTCTGACAGTCACAACTAACTGGCTGCAGGCAAGACTGACTGCTTATAATGTAAATATAATGTAAATACGGATGTATCAAGGGCAGAACAGCAACTGTTCTTCATATTTTGCTACTATCAGAGAACTAAAAGTTAAGCAAAAAAATGAATTAAATAAAATTTATTTTAAAGTTGGGTTTCCTAACTCCTTTTCAGATTGGTCCAATTTTTAAAACATTTCAATAAAAAGTAATTTTCAGGAATAAAAAACTCATTGAAACCCATCAGATTTGCAGTTTATTTACTTATACTTATATATTCAACATTTCAACTAGTTGGGAGAGATTTTAAGCAATGCTAATATGGGAGAAATGTTATTTTGTCTCGGCTTACCAGATAATTAGATTTTTAACCCTTTCCACAAAGCTCCAGTAAACTCAGTCATTCCATTACCTAATTCTAAACAAGCGTCTTGCTGAGAGAACTTGCATACATATGGTGTATTCAGAATTGTCTGCCTCAGGTAATGAATGATTGTATAATTTATACTTTTTCTCGTTGTGTGACAATTCTCCAAGCAGCCTAATACTTAGAAATAACATATTTCATTTACATTATGCATAGCCAAATTATACTAATCAGTCCATAATCATAAATTACACAAAAATTGCAAGACCGCAGACCAGAAATTGTAAACCCTAGGAGAATACAATACTAGATAACTCCATTGCAGAACATGCTTTATGCAGCGGCTGAACATAAGATGACTTGCCTTAGTGCTGTACAATACAAAGTGTACTAATATGACTTTAAACTGTATTAAAGTGCTTAGAAAGGAGTCTGTGTAAAAAACTACAATAATATTTTTGCGGTTAGCTAAATATTTTTTTTTAATAGCCCCATAGCTCACTTCACATGTCCCAGAATAGTGCCATTGGATACACCTGCTGTCACATTCTCTAGAACAAAATTGGTTTCCTGCTTGATTTACTCACCTTTTTTCAGCGCCTTGTGGGGCTCCTTGCATCTGTCCCCGCCCCTGATCCGCCTCCCTGGCTGACATTATTATAATTGATGATCTCATATAAGAAAACATTGGATTGGCTGAGATTGTCAATTCTGATGATCTCAGCCAAGGAGGCAGAGGCGGAGCCAAACACTGCCCAGGCTAATCAGGATCTCCTCATAAAGTTGCATTTCTGAGGAGTGGCCACTAGAGATGTTCCTAGACTGTAATGTAAACACTGACTTTTCACTGAAAAAAAAGCTGTTGTTGTTCTAGTGACTATAGTGTCCGTTTAAGAATTGTGAAACATTTAGACCAGGGGTCCTCAAACATTTTAAACAGGGGGCCAGTTCACTGTCCCTCAGACTGTGTAATTGATAGGAAAATTTGGGGATTCTGCTCGTGTGCCTATAATAGAGGACAAAACATAGTGCAAATATTGCTAAAACACTGTAATAAAGCTTCTGGTGATCAGAATGCACTCACATATTCCAGGAAAATAAAGCGTATTATGGGTGCCTCCCCTTGATGGAAACGGGGGGTATGTTCCTTTAAAATTCCCTCCTCAAGTGATGGCCAATAGGGTATCCAGGTCAGCGAGAAGATCCAAAAACCGCAACCAAAAGGAATACTTTAAAGGCTATTTATTCACTTAGACTACAAAGAGATGTCTGAAGGTTAGACTTCTAGAACATATAAATAATATAAAGAAAAAATTGGATACCCATTCAGTTCCCCTCCATTGCAACAGCTGTCCAGCCTTCTGTTTAAAAGGTCTGCGTTGTATAGGGATAGAACAAATCCAACCTCATTGGAGAGGAGGCAATGAAGAGAAAAAACTGGCACAGAGAGAATCGTATTGGATTCATAGATTATGCACCCTCACCCCTAGAGGTTTAAATGTGGATATGGATATTGTTTGTTTTTTGAATTAATTGAATGTTCGATGTTTTTAAATAAATATGTAATACAATATAACATAATTATAACACATTAACACTGGTTAAGCAGTTAAAGTGTATAATAATTCACTTGTCACTTTACTTAAGATGGAACAAATATTGAGAGTCAAATTACTTATGCCACTTTACACAATATGGATATGTCAATTGAATATATAAATTAATATTCATGCAACTTTATACAAAATTGATTTGCAATTGAGGTATGGTTACTTATGTCACTTTAACATTGGTCACATGTAAAATATAGAAAATATAAAAATATTGTTGTTAACATATAAAGATATTGTTATTATTATTATCTCACTATTATTATTATTAATAATTATTATCACCTTTTGCACTATTAAAATATATATCATGAATGATACACTTGGATAGGAAGTTTCCATTCATGTAAATAATATTTCAAACTGATTTTTTAGAGGACATATTATTATTCTTTATTAAGAGATTCTATGTGATCACAGAATGAAATTTAACAGTCTTCTATCCTTAGTGGCTCGTACACTAACTTTAGCTATAAGAAAGTTGCTTTTCTAGATTGCCGGCATGCTGTGGAACGCACAGCCATGTTCTCCCCCTTCCGAATATGGAACGCACGTCGATCATGTGATGAACAACCTAACACGTGACTCAAGCGTGGCGTATGACGAATGCGGAAGTGGCCAGTGATTTGAACGGACCCGGCTTTTTTCATTTCGGCAAAGCGGCTACACCTGAGGGAAAACTTTGACGAATCGGAACCACAGGATTAGAAGACACACACTATTCCACCAATGACTTGAAGGGATTAGCCCTATATAAGATGTTTTTTATGTTAGCGTTTTAGGATGCTGTTTTTATGTACCTGTTGAATGCTATTCACTGAAAGAGGTCCCTGAGGAAGTCCTTTTTGTATAAGGACGAAACGCGTAGGACCAGCATCTCTTCTTATTATTGTTTTTATGATATTTTATTTATACCTTTTCTAAGTGAATAAATAGCCTTTAAAGTATTCCTTTTGGTTGCGGTTTTTGGATCTTCTCGCTGACCTGGATACCCTATTGGCCATCACTTGAGGAGGGAATTTTAAAGGAACATACCCCCCGTTTCCATCAAGGGGAGGCACCCATAATACGCTTTATTTTCCTGGAATATGTGAGTGCATTCTGATCACCAGAAGCTTTATTACAGTGTTTTAGCAATATTTGCACTATGTTTTGTCCTCTATTATAGGCACACGAGCAGAATCCCCAAATTTCCCTATCAATTACACAGTCTTGTTATATGGTTATCAGCTGGGAGATAACCTTGGGAAGCCGTGTACCCATCAGTTAAGTTTTTTCTTTTGTATTTATCACTTGTTCACGGGTGTCCGTGTTTTGTTATCCACTGTCCCTCAGACACTGTTGGGGGCCGGATTATAGTTTGAAAAAAATTCCTATACATACTGAAATAGAAACATAGACATATACAGATACACAGACACTTACTAACATGTATACAGACACAAACACGCATAAGGACATACACACACATACATTCATACATACTGACAGACATACATACATACTGATATACATAGACAGACAGACATATACATACTGACATACATGCATACACATACATACACATACATACTGACAGACATACATACACATACATACTATAATGTTCACTAGGGAACCCTAACACACAGACAGGACATAGTAGAGAAAATTGCAATGCCAATCCTTAGAAAGGTCGGGTTATGCAAAAAGGATAGTCAAAACACGAGCCAAGGTCAAGGGAAACAGAGAGACAGAATAATGAGAGACAAAGCCAAATATCAGTAACCAGAAAATCCAAATAACAAGTGCAACACTCAATGGTAAACCAAAGACCACAACAGGGCACTGAGGCAAGGGAGGAGGTTAGCTTATATACACACAGGGTGTGTCTGATTGGCTAATCTCCAATTAGTGTTAACCACAACACGTGGGAGGAGTTTCTTCCCTCCTTTTTGGTCTCTGAGGTCATCACTGTGCGCCGGGTCACATGACCGAGTGCAGCACACATATAAGGAAGCTGGTCTGGAGCGTGCAGCGCCAGACACACTGCCAGTCTGGAGACAGGGACTAGATGACGCCGCTCGCTGCAATGAGGTAAGCAAGGTCGCCACGAGCACACTGGTACATGTTCTTTTAATTGTAATACTGAAATACACATACATACTGAAATACATACACAGACACACATACACACATACACATACTGACATACATACATACAAACACATACATACTGACACACATACGAACACATACATACACACAGATAGACACATACTGACATACATAAACTAACACACACACACACACACAGACATACATACATACATACTAAAAAACATACACACAGACATACATACAGATAGACACATACTGACATACACACACACACACAGACATAAATACATACATACTGACATACATATATACTGAAATACATACATACATACATACACACACACACAAACAGACATACAAACACAAACATACAAACACATACACACACAAACATACATACATGCTGAAATACATACACACAGACAGACATACATACATACATACACATACATACAGACATACATACAGATAGACACATACTGACATACATACACACAGACAGACATACAGACAGACACATACTGACATACATACACACACACACACACAGAGACATACATACTGGCATACATACTGAAATACATACAGACAGACGTACAGACACAGGCAGACAGACACATACTGACACACACACACACACACATACCGACATACATACATACTGAAATACATACATACATACATACATACTGAAATGCATAAACACAGACAGACATACATACATACATACAGATATACAGACATACATACAGATAGACACATACTGACATACATACACACAGACAGACATACATACATACAAACACATACATAAATACAAACACATACTGACATACATACATACACAGACATACATACTGAAATACATACACACATACATACATACATACATACACATACTGACATACATGCAGATACATACATACATACACATACTGACATATATACAAACACTGACATACATACACACATACACATATATACAGGTACATACATACTGACATAAACACACACATAGCTCATTTTTCTTACTTTTTTTGCAGGAGGCTGGCTGTGGCTGATGGGAGTCGGCGTGGCTCTTCCGTCCTCACGGCCTGTCTCTCTTTCTTCCTGTGCGCCCGTCACTTCCTCTCAGCACTACTTGCGGCTGCAATTTTTTAAAAGGGGCCGGGTCACGCTATTGCACGGCCACAGCGCTAACCGGGCCCCTGAAGATATAGGGCCCATCGGGTGGCCCTAAATGCTTGGGCCGGGTTCAGGACCCTGGTGGGCTGGATCCGGCTCACGGGCCACAGTTTTAAGACTCCTGATTTAGACCTATGTCCTAATGTCTCTTTCCTACCAAGGAGTCTAAAAACGTGAAATCTTTTTTGAGGCACTTTTTGTAAACAAAATTTTCTTTCCTAGAGTTTGATTAAATATACTGTCAAAATAGAGAAACCAATGAAAAGTATCATGAATTATGACTCTCTCACGCTGCTAAAATTCACTGTTTTCTGTTTTAGATTTATTTATTTTTTCAATTTAGCAGAGACCTAAATGTTTAAATATTATTAATGAGCTTCAGTTGATAGGAATTGGTAATAAAAAAACTCACAAATCTTGTCATAGTTTGTTTATCTTTCATAGCCAGTGTTTACATGTACAGACAGTTTAGAATCTAAAGGGTTAAGGAAGCTAAAATGTTTAAGCTCTCAATTGTATTATTTTTCTAATACAGACTACATTGGCTTTAATTTAGTTTTCAGTTTGAAAACAATTTAGCCTGAGTTGGCTTATTTATCAATATTTTCCAGTCTGAAGAACGGGTGGAAAAAAAAATTACGATAAAGCGCCTAAAGCAAGTTTACTGTTCAGCCGCAGGGTTTTAAATATTGATTAGCCACCCCCGCTGCTTTGTTACTGTCAAGAACTTTCAAACACTAAATTAAGTTATAAATACAAGGACAACTTTGTGATGATTTATCCCAATTACACTACAACATATATACACCTTTGTAGTTTTAGGCATCTTAAAGGGACTGGAAAAACAGAAGGGCGGTGTAGAGCCTACTAAGAGAAACCTTATCATGTAGTATGCTGGTAATAATGATAAAAATATATAAGAGGTAACCCACTAACACTTTTTGTGAGCCTGAGTATAGCCCCAACCTTTGCGCTTGGGCAGAATAATCCCAGCCTAAGGATATACTGTGGTCCACAAATATGTGAGTGGTCTTCCTCTACAGCAGTATATTCATAGATATGTGGGAGAAAATATAAAAACAATATGGTGTAGCACATCAAGCCAAAGAGACATAAAACACAATGAAAGATGCGCACTCACATATTATGGAGCCAGAATGTCAGCTCTCCAGGTATGACTTGGAGGGGTAAATCTCCACTCTAGGATATAAGTGGTGCTTTGGCCTCTCTGTGTGTGGACATAGAAGAGAAGAAAAATCACAATAATGTGTAACTGTGGAACTAAAATATCGATGATAAGATGAAAATGTACTCACATTTAGTGGAGCAAATACAGATTGCTCAATCCAATAGTCATAGGTGGTTTTTAGTCCCCACCAAGGATAAGTCCAGCTGCAGTCAGTATGGTCCCATTTAAAAAAGTACTTTTATTAGTAAAAACAAAAAGATAAAACAATAAAAGTGAAATAGACTTGTTTAAAATAATATAAGATAGACTTAGCACATTAAGCTGAAGCTGTCCCTCACATTTACTGCCATCTTCTTCTGTGGAATGATCTTTTAACTTCTGGCTCTTCAGCTTCATGTGCGAGAGTCAAGCACACTGATGTCTATGGAGGATCCCACAAGCTCGCAAGAGACTTTTTCCCTCAGTCATCATTAATAGCAGTTGGGGGCTCGACAAAGCTTGATAGCAGTAGCTCCGCCATTTTGTCAAGCTTTGTCAAGAGTAGGAAAAATACATAAGACGAAATTTGTCTAATTTGTTTTAGGATATCTTTTGACTGCTTTGGAATTTTATTGCATTCCAACACTGTCTTTATGGGTATTTCATAGAGATTTTATGATTTTGCATTCATGTTTTAAAATAAGAATTCTCCATGTTGGTGAAGTATCTGGGATTGTATACTTCCCTCAAGGTTGTTGTTGTTGTTGTTGTTTTTTTAAACTAAATTCTGAATTGTGACAAATTAAAAATTTGGGCTAAAGAGGTAATTTGGAAAAATTCTCCAAATTTCATATTGTCACAGCTTTGATTTTTTTTTACTCTCAGTTTTGCCATTTAATTGCTACAATTAGTTAGTAAATAACCTTGTCTATATCACTTTCAAAAAGATAGTACTCTCATTTTTGTTAGATTTAGTAAGAATAGGCCTTTGTTTTCCACTAACCATTCCAAACATGGCAATCTATACATAAGGGTATCCATTTCCTCAGAGATATAAATCAATTAAATTAAATTATATAAAAATATAATATTAATTTTATATATATATATATACTTTTTAACAGCATGCAGCCCTCTATGGCTCCTAACACAAGGTATGAATCAGTGAAGTTCCAGTTACCATACTCATTGTTTTCTGTGTAAGAAAGTCAATATCTACTTTTTCCCAACTCATGTTATATTGATTTTTGCTAAATGGAATTATAACCTTGTAATGAATCCAAAGCACACGCAAACGATATTATTTTCGATAGCAAGAAAAGTAGCAAGTTGCTGGTTGCCGCAGGAGTTTAGTAACAGCGAACATTTTTACACTGAGATCAGGACAGCTGCAATTCAGGCCAGTAGTGTTTTCCGTCATCTGGGTTTAAATTGAATCGTTATATCATGAAATGGCGTAGATTAAATTTGCAGCTGCTAAACGCATGCAGAATTGAGAGGGCAAAGTATCACCGCAATCATGAAAATGCATAATGAATGAAGCAAAGCTTTTATGTTTTAATGAGACCATTGGTGAAACACAATAGCACAGTTTAGTTAATCTCTTCTCTTGAATTAAGGAAATAAGAATATGATAACAAAAATTGTGATTTGTATCCCTACCTAATTCTGGTTTATGACAATCTGAAACCTTCATGAACTTTGTTGGGGTTTGAACTATTTAAATATTGCAGCGTTGTGTTTTGAATGAACCCGTCACCTGAATGTTCAAATTAACTCTTGTAGGGTTATTTTTTTAAATACATTTTTTATTATAACTTGTAAAAATTGGAATTGGGGGCACACCTAAAATATGCTTTTCTAAGCAGAAGTGCTGCCGTAAAGACCAAAACATATACAAAATACAGATTAAGGAACAGCGCACATATAAAAAAAAATACATTTTGACATTTTACAGTACGACTTAAAATCACTTATCTTAGCAAACATATATGTGGATTCACTTTTATTATATGGCCATATTGTGTTAAGCTAACCATTACGCGACAGTAACCCAATATCAGTGGGTCCTACGCTAATTTAAAAAATGGGGAAGTAACATGCTAACTGCAATACTTACTGTTTAAACTTCTTCCAGATCCTCTCCTCAATTTATACTCTCCTGTGGTCACCATCCAAAGGGGGACTTATAGTGCATGGATGGGGTGCTCAACCCAACCAATGGGTATCTGGTCTGGATTCAAAATCTACACAGAAAAAAAGGAGAATTGAGGGCAACATGCATTTCTAAGTACCGTATATACTCGAGTATAAGACGAGTTTTTCAGCACATTTTTTGTGCTGAAAACCCCCCACTCGTCTTATACTCAAGTCAAATGTCTGTATTATGGCAACTTGCATTGCCATAATACAGACAAGGACCGGGGGCTAGCAGAGAGCTGTAACTTACCTTTCCTGCAGCTCCTGTCAGCTCCCTTCTCTCTCCTCCGGTCCGTGCAGCTCCCAGGTCAGCTTCCTCTGCAAGTCTTGCCACAGGTTACCGTGGCAACGCTCCGCGCTGCCGTGAGACTTGCAGAGGGAGCTGACCTGGGAGCTGCACGGACCGGAGGAGAGAGAAGGGAGCTGACAGGAGCTGCAGGAAAGGTAAGTTACAGCTCTCTGCCAGCCCCCCTCCTACACAGTGCACATCACTGGACCACCAGGGAGTGAGAGCCCCCCTCCCTGGCCAGCTAACAAGCAGGGAGGGGGGACAAAAAAATAAAATAAAAAATATTAATAATAATAAAATAAAATAAATAATAATATAAGAAAAAAAATAATATTAAAATAATAATAATTAAATAATAATAAAAAAATGCCCATCCCCCCACCAATGCTCTGCATCACTCATACACACACACACACACACTGCACTCACACACACACACACACACACACACACTGCACTCCTACACACACACACACTGCACTCATACACACACACACACTGCACTCATACACACACACACATACACTGCACTCATACCCACACACACACACTGCATTCATACACGCACTGCACTCATACACACACTGCACTCATACACGCACTGCACTCATACACACACTGCACTCATACACACACACACACTGCACTCATACACACACACACACACTGCATTCATACACACACTGCATTCATACACACACACACTGCATTCATTATATACACACACACTGTAAATAAATATTCAATTAATATAATTTTTTTAGGATCTAATTTTATTTAGAAATTTACCAGTAGCTGCTGCATTTCCCACCCTAGTCTTATACTCGAGTCAATAAGTTTTCCCAGTTTTTTGGGGTAAAATTAGGGGCCTCGGCTTATATTCGGGTCGGCTTATACTCGAGTATATACGGTAGTTGTGCTGGAGTAAAGACCAATATATACACAAAGTACACATTAAGGAACATCGCACACACAAAAATAATACAGTTTGAAATTTTACAAGGCTACTTCAAATCTTCCATCCATCTTAGCAACAAAATATGGTTATACACCCTATAGCCATATTGTTTTAAGCACACCACTATGTCACAGTACCCCAATATCAGTGGGTACACTAATTATAACCTGCGATATATATTTTTCTAAATTAATAACAATATACAGCTGTAAGCTTGTTTTTTACTTTGTTATAATGTTTTATGTTTATGAGTCTGAAACTCAGGATATTTGCAGAAATGATTCCCAGTTGTTCAATTATTGTCAGAGATAAGTCCGGTTTCAAATATTGTCCGTCTAGAGTTGGAAATCAAATGGCAGATGACAAGAAGCGAGTGATGATTGAATCTATGTATGTGATCGGATAATCTCAAAAAGCCATCAATTCCTTACTTATATACTGAGATAGCTTGTATACAAGCTGGATTCGGTCTTACTCTGGGGGAACAACTTGATTAGGGTAATTAGAGAAACAATTAAAGGAGAGATTGTAACTGTATCAAACTCAGTACACCATTCTGTTATCTCTCTGGCTACGGGGAAGAAAATAGATTTTGTGATTCAGCTGAAACAAGACAATGTTTTTGTTTAACAGGATTTTTTTTTTTTTTGCTTTATTCTTTCATCGCCAGTTATAGTGTGACAATTTTCAAGCTCAGTAAACCGTGATTTTGACAAATTGCATTATGGGTATTTAATATTTCCACATTATAAATAACAATAGATAGCGACATGTGTCTTCATTTCTAGGTACGGAATAATATGTACAGGCAACAAGAGGAACAGTGCTCCAAGAAAAAAGATCCTCAAATGGGACCTCGTCTAAATTATCTCGTTAATGAAACCACCCAAAACCAATTTGTAGTCTCTAGACTCAAATTGTCACAGCATTCCATGTGACATGGAAATGGCAAATGCTTTTCATATCTATATAACAGATTAAAAGGTACACTTTTTCTCCAGATGATTTAATGATGATGACTAGCTCAAGGCTTGGGGCAAGTCTTGAGCAAAATGAGAAAATGAAGTGCACTTCTTTGTCACCTCTGTTTAAATTAAAGTTGAACAGAGTAGCTATTTTGCTTATACATCAATTACATGAACTACAGTGCAACTATATTTAAAAAGAATGCTGTGGGGTAAAATGAATGGGGCATTAAATAAAGTTTAAAGCGGATCTGTCACTTTCGGGAGGGGTGGGGGGGTTCACATATTTCTCAAAGACCCCAGAAACTGACAGATCCGATATGGGTCCAGTTGACGTGGAGTACAAGGGAGGGGGGTTTTACTTACCTCCGGCTTTCCCTTATGGCCAACGCCATCTTCATGCTGCCGTTCTCTTCAGCTCCTGGTGCTTCAGTTGCCAGGAACCACATCAGTGATGTACTCTTGTGCATGCGCAAGAGTACAACACCGAGACCCATGGAGGATCCCATGAGGTCGTGGAATCCTCCATAGACAGAGCCTGAATCCGACAGTCGCCATTTGTGACGGCTTCGGGGATTGGACATATGTTGATGGCGGAGCTGCGCCTTTTGTCAACCTCAGGCTTTACCATAAGACAAAGTAGTCCCTACTCGGGGACTATGGATATCTATGGCATCTATGGGTTGCGTTGGCCTTTTATTATTCCAAAACCTTACCAGCCGCATCAATCATATAGGGTTAATCACTAAAGTAAGAATTCAAGGTGAATTCAAATTCATTTCAGATTTAAGGTCAAAATAGCTGGATTGGTAAAAATCTCTTAGTCAACTATGCTTTAATTTAGGCTACTCTGGCCTTAAATTTGAAATTAATTTTGAATTCACTTTGAATTCTCACTTTAGTAAATAACCCTGTAGTTAACTTTTCGTTCAGTAATTTCTTTTTAATTTTGAATCCCTATACTATAACAATGTAGAATGCATAGCAATATCTCCAGGGATCTCTCAAGCTAATAAAAAAAAAGAAAGAAACAAACAATTTAGAAGAGTATTTGATGAATACATATTTTGTCTTAAACAAAGCCTAGATTTCCTTCTCAGTGCCATCTTGTGAAATGTAAGAATTAAAAAAAAGACAACAATTTAAATTCTGTTTTGCAATTTCATGTCCAGGCCAATCATTCATAAACATCACATCCACGCTGAATGAAGGGGAAATGAATGACAAGAACTAATTGTAATAAATAGAAATCTTTCAGATGCTTAATGCACTATTAACGAGAAGACAAAAGCTTTCTAATTCAATTCAAGATCACATCGGTGAAAAGTGTCCTTTAGTAACATTAGATGAACATCAGGAAATGAAAACGGAATGGAAAGTACTGGGATATGGGCCGTTTCTATGTCTAGCAGCTTGTGTGACCATAAAGGGTCACGTTGACACAGCAAGCAAGAAGCTAGGGGTTTTATTGTTTACTGAAATAGCTACGACTTGACCAGAATGAGCAAAAATCCTTTAGTGACATAAACTACTGATTCTTCTCTAGATGCTATAGTAGCAAATGCTACAACTGTAAGTGGGCATAGACGTCAGCATGGTGGCCTTGGTCATTGGAAATGAGGTTCAGCAATAAATACAAGTAGATAATAAAGCTAATAGGTGTTTTCAAATGGCTACACAGTTTTCAGTGTTCCATCATCTACTCCAACAGGAGAACGTCACAAATTTACAGGGAACAGGTTTACCGCCAATTCGAGCTCTCACACCTTTTCATGGGTTAAAGGGTAAGTCTAGGAACCTTAACTACTACAGTACACATCCCCTGTGCTGTCTCAGTTTAAAAGTCAAACTGATTTTAAATAGTATGACACTTACATGGGTTTTCCGTGTGGCTGTGGTGAGAACAGTCTTCTCTATTTATTTCATAACTATTTGGGTGGATTCCAAAAATGGACAGAATTGATATCACTTATTTGGAAGCGGGAACATCAACATTAGCAATATCTGAAGAGAGGGCCAAACCGCAAGCAACCAGGCACCAAGGTAAGTGTCATACTGCTCAAAAATAAATTGATCAATGCCTGTGATCAATGCCAGTGGGATACCTGGCTTCAGATGCACTAAAGTGCACTGTAGTAGTTATGGGCCTACATTGCCCTTTGATTGTTATAAGACAGAAAGCCACTTCAAAATATAAGATTATACATTAAAACAAAATAGAAAGCCACTAGTCTTTGTTTTCCTCCTTAAGACCTTTGAAAATCGAAGGATTTTATGATCTGTGTTACCATGCATACAGCAGGATGACGCTGAACATTCTTAATGCCTTTATGCCTCCTGTACTGCTTCTTAGTGAGAAGCATTTGATTTGCGAGACCATAATTGTTAAGCATGCACCCTTTTTCACATGATTAAAAGAAGGACAGCTTCACAGGGGAGACTGATCTGGTTCTGGATTACAAGTGAGGTTTTGTTTGCAATATTTTTACGTAAAAAAACTACTGTAATAGAAATAGTGTAAAAAGTATTTATATTTGACATTCAAGTGTTTGTTTAAGACATATTTGGCAACTTTGGAACTTTACATTACTATTTATTATCTATATTTTTTGGACTGTTCAGTATATTTTAAATATTTTTCATTTTCCCCGTCTTCTTTTTCGAGCTCACTTCTTTTGAATGTATTGTTTCTTTGTATTATTCATTATAGGCAATAGCACGGCACTTTACTTTCACACACACATCCTTGTACAATTGCACTGTATAGAAAGCAGGTAGAGGGGTGCTCCTAAGACCTCCTGCCTCCGGCACCTATTTTCTCTAGCCCCTTGTTTTAAGTTCTTTTAAAGGGCTAGAGATCCAGGACTCTGTGGGAAGAAGGCCAGGAAGGCGGGCAAAAGATGTCACGTAGACGTCACTGGAGAGGCAGATCCGGAAGTGATCACGTGATCGGGACGGACGAAACCTAGTAGTGACTGTTATTGAGTGGCTCCAGCCGTTTTGATTTATGTACACATGCTTTTATGTGGGTAGCTCTGTTGGCCAGACCCACCACTCTCAAAGTAAGAGTTTTTAACCCTTTTTTTTTATTAATAAATTAATGAAGATTCTATTCAATTAGGAGTTTCTGTCTCTCTGTCCTATATTACACTGAACTGTTTGACTGAGAACACACCATACGGATCTCAGAGAATACACCATACAGATGTCATCTACACAGTGTGGGATATTTCCCTCTCAAGTGGAGCCTTGCAAACCCAGAGCCAGGGGTGATAGGGCTCTGGTACATGTGAGTTCTTTCCCTTACTCCCCATTGTACAGTACACTATCCAGATAGTCTGCACTATTTGTTTTTATTTATTTGCAGATTTGCTGTCATCAGTTTTATTTTTTTGGGGGTAATATTATTTATATCTGTGTATACTTTTTAGTGTCACTGGGGTTCAGTGCAGCTAAACTGAGTGTTTAATTATCTTCATAGTGCTTACACTTTGCTGGTTTCTCTAGAGAATTATCAGCACTAAATAAAAATATAAGCAAAAAGAAAAAGCTTAAGCACCAAAAACAAACTTTATGCAAAAGCAAAGTCACTAGAGTCTATCTGACTCCCCTTCGAGAGACACTCAATGACCCCAGTGATAGCTCGCTGAATGGAGCCTGCCACCTGCCTCTCACTAGGCCCCCGGCCTCCAGCAATGTGAGGCGAGCGCCATCTGGCCTCCAGGCCCTGTTACAGGCAATGGCACTGTTTTCTCCTGTTTGGAAGCACCAGGCGTTCTGATTCTTCTCTGGTATTATGGTATGCTGATCGATTTGCCTTTCAGCCACCGCTTCAAGATCTTCCGAGTGTGGGAGCTGTGCAGGGATCTAAAAAACAGACGTGCCTGCAACCTGACGGCCTCACACATCCAGTGCCATCTTGTGTTGTGGGTGCAATCGATGGAGACCCCCAAGGCACTCTGAAGTCTCTGGCCTTGTGAGCTGGTCCGCAGAGGGGTAGGGTGTCAAGGCACAGTAGGTGCAGAGAAGGCAGATGGTCTCAGACAGAAGGATCAGCACAAACGGTCAAATGTCTGCAGTATGTCTTGATCAGCAGTCATATTGGAGCTTTCAAGTTAAGTGCAGTGTCTTATTATAGTTGAGTCTTCAGTAGTTAGAGAAGATAGATTGGTCAGTGCAAGTCGGGATCACCACCACCAGCCCAGAGAGGGACAGACGGAGCCCAGACTAGCAGGACACATTTTAACAAGGAACCGTCTGCTTCCCCCGTCCCACAGATGAGTCTGCCTCAGGGACCTCATGAGAATTTAAAGTATAATTAATTCTGAGCATAGCAGAGTGATCATCAGCCGAGTCGAGGCTATCACCATAGAACAAATATTGTAAGGAGCTTTGCCACCGTGTGACTTTCTCCCTTGGCAGTCAGGCTCCGCCCCCTGGATAACGATTCATATTCTAAACATTGAATTATCTTCTGAGAAACGGCAAAACTAGAAGAAAAAAATACAATAGTTACTTTGTTAAAAGGTCTGCATTGCTGAAAATTTAAATAGAACCTTCCACTGCTTCAATGTGGGCCCAGTCTCAGCCCACCTAGAATCAGTACAATGGGAGCCTGGAACAGAACAGAAGGATATATCTATGTGACAGAATAATCATGGACCACCAACCTTATAATGGGCCACTTCTGATTCATATGTTTTTTTTAGAACAAGAACCAGCTGACAATGACTGAGCTAGCTTTAATAACACCATAAACATTTCAAGTGGCTACAAAACTACTACTTCAGGGGAAATTGAAATCGGCTTTAAAGCCCAGGAATACCGTTGATCATTTAAACAGACTCATACAGTTTTAAGCTATTTATTCTCAAAGGTTTAGTTTTTTTTTTCTTCAAGCTTTAGAAAGGCACGTTATGTAATATAATTGCTTGCCTTTCTTCTGTCTAGACTAAAAATCAGACAGCTGAAAGGCATAAAGCAAATTTTCAGAAAATAAAAACACAAACATTTAATCAGTATAAGTTTTTACCCAAAGGATGTGCCCAAATCATTGCAAGACAATTCTTGTGCAAACTGCTTTCACTTTTACAGGGTTATTTACTAAGGGAGAATTGCCCAGGAATTCATGGTGAATTAAATTTGAATTTCAAATGTTAAGTTGCAATTCAAAATTATTCAACCCCCATTGATAATCAGGTTTATTGTCGCAATGTACAAGGCTTTCAGCTGTTTGCAGTGAAGAAATCAAACAAAAGCAATTGATATAGCTCAACACAACAAATCCTTCAAATGGTTTCCCCCCCCAAATCAACTGGAAATGCAACTTATAATGAATTATCCAGTCTCAAAATTATTCAACCCCTTCATGGCAAGCATCTTTAGTACTCAGTAGAGCACCCTTTTGCTGTTAGGACCTGCTGCAACTGAGATGCATAGCCAGACACCAGCTTCTGGCAGCCTCCTTGAGGAATCGTAGTCCATTGCTCATACTCATTACAAGTTGCATTTCCAGTTGAATTTGGGGAAACCACTTAAAGCAGGGGTGCCCAAAAGGTGGATCCACAGATGTTTTAAAACTACAGCTTCCATGATCCTTTTTCATTCTAAAGGCATTTTAAAACGGTATGAGGATCATCAATGGGGTCGTAGTTCTGCAACATCTGGGAATTTACATTTTGTGGGCCCTTGACTTAAAACATTTGTTGTGTTGAGCTATTTCAATTGCTTTTGTTGGATTTGTTCATCGCAAACAGCTGGAAGTCCGTAAATGTTGATAATAAACCTTATTTTCAATGAGGGTCGAATCATTTTGATTACTACTATAATTCGATAGTTGGATTGCAGAATTTTTCCAGTTTGTCTATTTTGGCTTTACGTTTAAAATTCACTTTGTATACCGACAATTCTCACTTTAGTGAATACCATTGCTGTCCTTTACACGAGGATAAATAATTTAAAAGATTAAGAGCTTCGTGTTAATTATTAATAATGGAACTTTCTGAAAAAAAAAATTACAACAGGGTATTTTTTTACTGTAACACATTTTTGTTGCAGTTTGCATGTGGTGTGAATTATTGCTGTTTATTCGTCATTTATTCATTTTCACTTTAGAACAAAAAAATCTCACTAATATTCAAGATTTACTAAGCATGCAAATTTGAATATAATTCAGCACTGATACTTTTCAGAAATATTTCGCTAAAACAAAGTATAGAAACCCACACCTTTGCAACTGGGCGCCTCCATCTTAGCTTCCTCTCAATCGTTGTGATAAGCTCTGTCCTTAGCACCTGGCAGACAGCATAGAGAAAGCACACAGAGAAATGAAACAGCACAAGTTATAGGTTACAATGGTGTAATTTGCAGAGAAGTACCAGTGTATTTTATTTTTGTCCTTTTGATCCAGAATAAATTTAATATTTGGTTTCACTCTACATTGTGACAGCTGTGACTCCTATTTTTTAGTTGTTCCTGGTGGGTGGTGGACCCCGTTCCACAGTTCTCCAACTTACTTGTGTGCAGCACCCCATTTATTTTGAGCATTTATATAATCTTAGAGAGGACTCCTCAGAAAGACTATAACTATATTATGATTTTTTCCCAATATGAGAAATGCTTTTGTAACTTATATGTAATGAGATATTTGTAGATCTGAAAATCAATGTGATAAAAGACATGTCTAAGTGTTGCTCTGTCTTCTCCCGTAAATAAACACACGCTCTCACAATGGCACAGCCTCGCTTGTGGCTTTTATCCAGCATCCTCTTTTAATAGAATTTGGAGGATAGCCTCTTCTAACTAATCACTTTTCAAGATCTCCTGAATGCTTTCGAGGCTCTCCAGATCAGAGTAGTTTCTATTTTAACGTGATTAATTCTACAAAGGATTCACAATTTAATGTGTGTTTTGGATGCCTCCTCGTACCCTATAATATGATCTGATCTTGCCATAAGTCTGCATAACGACACGGCCATATGTAAGGTCACATAGCTATATTGGGGCATGGACTAACAGAGTTTTTGTTTTTCACAATGAGTTTCGGTGAATGTACATATTTACTCATTGTTGATTAAATGTATAGACTCTTTTATGACTACTGGTCAAGATATTAAAAATACAACCAACCAGCACACTCACCCTAATAGTGCAGTGGAACAAAATAAGTGAAATGGCAATTACCTTTTTCACAATATATGCAGTAGATATAACAAGGGATCTTCAAAGTCCCATAACAACAACGCAAATACGTCTACAAAAGATAAACAAAAAACAAATAGGGCAATATAACAAGTACATCCAATGTATATGATTCATGGTTGCAATCACAGAGTGGGAGAAAATATGGGCTTATCACATACGGTGGTGAGAAAATATAGGCTCACATATGATGGTGGGAAAATATAGGCTCACATATGATGGTAGGTATCATTATAGGCTCATCGTATATAATGGCGGGAATCATTATAGCTGTATGAAATCTATTGGTATTACTGTCAGTAACAGGGGTACTTCCTAATAGCCGTGTAACCTATGAAAATGATTGAAAGGATGGGAAAGGTATGGAACTGCCTGGAATCCAATAAATACTGAATGCAGGAATGGAGTGTAGATGAAAAGCTTGAATATTGTTTGAGATGAAAATTGAATCCTTATGTCAGATTGTTAATCAAGCCCCATATAGCATTCCTTCAGTAGTTCATACAATGGAGAATCGGTTTTGCGCTGTATATCTTTTTCTTGAAATTTCTTGCCAAAGGATGAAAATGTCAGTTATCCCATTCTGATAGCCTACCACCCAAATAAACAATACATAGGAATTTTCAAAGGGTTTAACTTATTGTACCAACATTCATTAAGTTTTTATTGTCGTGGCAACTCTACCATGACAAAATAAACATGTTGGTGTTGCCACAGCAACTCTACCAGGTTCTCTGAAAGGTTCCGTTAAATGTATGAAATATAGAATACATTTATTTTTTCATAAAGAATATATTGGGCATTTGAAGTTGCTTACTCGTTACTGGTGTTAAGTAGAGAATTAGGAAGGAAACTTTGGTATCTGTTATTTGGTAAATATTTAATTGAATGCTGCTAATGAAAGCTGAAATTAGATTTGAAATAATAGGTAAACTAGATGTGGTAATTACTCTTTAAAATTAAATTAAGAACCGGTATTAGAATAATTTTTAGATGAAACATCACATTTTGCAGTTTAAATCAATCTTTGGAGAACTTAAATAAATGATGCAGTTCCTTGTGAAAAACTGGTGTGATGTTGTGGGAACTGATAGTAATTAATTACATCTAGTAAATGAATAATGACCAAATAATGGTGCTAGTTATCAGGCCTGTGAAACCTGCAAAATATAAATCTATCATGGCCAGGACTGGATCTTCATTTCGGCATGGTCTGCCTGCATCCTGAATCTAAAAGAAACTACATCTAACAGTGAAAGGCACACTCAGTGCACCATATCCACTTTGGCGCGCTGTAGTGGTTATGGTGCCAGGACTGCCAAGGCACTCTTCAGTGTACAGTATGTAGTCAAGCCATTTGCAAATGGTTTGATAACTTACCTAGGGTACACATAAAGAATGTGTTAACAGGTTCCTTTTTAATTAAAGGTTTGTTTGTGGCGTGCAATTCTTGTTGCGATTTTACTCCAGCTCAAAATAATTTTGCAATAAAGTGTACATATTTGTTTCCAGGAGCTTAATTCTCCGCAGAGAAATAGCATATTTTTTAAATGTTGTGATTGAACTAAACATCTCACAGGGGAGGGGGAAAGGATAAGAAATTAATGTATCAACTTTGAATATGCCAAACATAATTATTTTTTATTTCAGCTCTTTGATAAGGAAAGTAAGTGGTTATTAAAAAAAACACACACGCCTGCCCTGTGGTTAAAAGCAAACATAACGAAGGTGGGAGAAATAAATTATGTTTTCTTCTAATGGAAGCATTCTGTCTTGAGCTTGTTTGAATAAATGTCAGTTTTTGAACATTTTTTATTTGGATGTTCTCATACAGATTCAATTAAGCCAAAGTATGTTTTTTTTTTTTATTTATTAATTTTTTTACATCAAGTGAATTTTAAGTTTTATATAACCTTAATAATTAGTAACCCAAACTATCATAACACTTTAGAAAGAAAAAAAAAGCAAAAGTAAAGGAAAACGTAGAGGGAGCACAACAAGAGAGATTAAAAAATATGATAAAATGTCTCCCTGGTCTATCCTTTGGGACTTTTTAGGGGTGGAGTGATGTTTGTGGAATTTGGGATGAATTGCAGAGGATACGAAGTTCAAGGAGCTAATGCATGGAAGATTAAAGGAAAGGCATAGTACGCAGCGATTGTGTATCTCTGCATAGCACCGTGGGAGTTATTGTATATCTGTGTATAGTACTTTGGGAGTGATTGTTTATCTGTGTATAGTACTTTGGGAGTGATTGTATATCTGTGTATAGTACTTTGGGAGTGATTGTATATCTGTGTAGATTACTTTGGGAGTGATTGTTTATCTGTGTAGAGAAACGGAAGACTTATTTGGTGAGAAATGTGGCAATATCCTGAGACCATAACATCAACAAGGAGGAACATGAGGAGGCGGTCAAATATTAAGGGCTGAAAGAAGAGCTAAAAAGGATGTTAAAAGTAAAGTGAAAGTGAAGGCAGTATTATTCCCAATTATGATAGGAACACTGTAACTCCCAAGTTGGGACAATGGTGAGGCAATCAATATTTTAAAGGTATGTTTTTATTTCAGGCTGTGACTGCGTTATGAGATAGAGGCCAGTAAGATAGATGGTGAAAATTTATTTTATTATTTTACAGCCAGAGAAGCAGGCACTGTTTTGCACTCACAGCGGAGGATTACAGACCATTCAGTCAAGGAAAATGTGGAATGATTCATAGTTTTTCATTTTAAGCTGCCTTAATAATGTCTGGTTGAACTTTTTCTTGCCCTGTGCTTGTTTTATTTGTCTGTATTTGTTTTATTTGTCTGCCCTGAGCTGCCCTGTTTTTCCCTAGTGGTCCAAAGCCATAGTATAATGTTTGTCTAACACAGAAGAAAGCTGTGTATCAGGCCTGATCAAAAACATAGGTCTGCAACAGCTGGTAATCTACTCCCATGATGCTTTGCCAGCTTTTCAAGGCAGTATCTGTACTTCTGCCTAGCACTTCCTGGTTTAGGAATAGACTATGATGGTTTCTCTAGAGTTAGAACCTTACAGAAAATAATAGGGTAGTAAAGTTCTCTCTTTTCTGCACAATTGGTATGAGAACATTGGCTTTAGGTAGTACAAAGCACAAGTTTATTATTATTACTTAGATAGCGTCAACGAATTCTGCAGCACTGTACAACATGGGACTAACAAACATGTAATTGTAACCAGACAAGTTGGACACACAGGAACAGATGGGTTGAGGGCCCTGCTCAATGAGCTTACATGCTAGAGGCAGTGGGGTAAAGTGACACAAAAGGTAAGGGTAGGGTAGAGAAGTAGGTTGGTAGAATAGTATTCACAAAGACTTTTTGTGTTTTAATGACAATTGCAGGAGAGAAATCAATTGGTAGCTATTAACAGTTTAATTGATATGCTTTTGTAAAAAAGTGAGTTTTTAATGATTTTTTTTGAAGTTGAGACTGGGTGAACATCTAACTGTGAAGGGAAGGGAGTTCCACAGGAATGGTGCAGCCCTAGAGAAGTCTTGAAGGCAAGCATGAGAGGTGGGAGTGCGAACATAGGATAGATGTAGGTCTTCCGCAGAGCGTTAAGGCCTAGATGGGACATACCTGTGTATTAGGGAGGATAGATAGGTTGTAGTAGCATTATGAAAGCAAGAACCAGAATTTTAAATTGAGCCCTATATCTTATGGGAAGCGAATGCAGGGACTGACAGAGGGGTGAGGTTTGAGTGGTGCGGGGAGACAGGAAGATGAGCCTCGCCGCCACATTCATTATAGACTATAACAGGGCACGATTGGAGCACATAAGACCACTGAGAAGTGGATTTCAGTAGTCAAGGCAAAAGAGGATAGCGGCTTGGACCAGCTATTTAGCCGCATCTGGCGTTAAGTAGGGGAATAAGGAACGTAATGGTTTTGCTGCATGATTTGGTGATTGACTCGACATGAGGGGTGAAGGAGAGGTCGGAGTCAAAGAGAACACACAGGCAGCAAACCTGAGCTGATGGTAGCACCTAAACATGGATGGAGACAGAAACAGGAATCGCAACACTCGAGGGAGGAAAGGCCAGAAGTTCTGTTTTGGACAGGTTGAGTGGGCAGCCATCCAGTTAGAAATAGCAGAGAGGCAGTCAGAGACATGAGTCAAGAGGGGCAGAGAGAGATCAGGAGAGGACAGATAGATTTACATGTCATCCGCATAGAAATGATATTGGAAGCCAAAGGAGGTGATGAGTTTACCAAGGGAGGCAGTATAGATGGAGAACAGTAGGGGACCAAGGACCGATCCTTGGGGAACACAAACAGAGAGGGGTTGGGGATTAGAGGCATAACCAGAGAAATAAACACTGAAAGAGTGCTGTGAGAGGTAGGAGGAGCACCAGGAGAGTGCGATATCTTGTAGACTGAGATTACGGAGGATGAGAATAAGCTGTTGATGATCAACAGTGTCAAAAGCAAATGTGGTGGAGATTAGCTGGACCCCAGACACTGTGAACAGCATTGATTTATATCAAACTATTTTGAAGCGGACTAAAAATGTATTAATAAAGACAAAATCCTCCAGTTGAACAACCGTTGGGGTTAGGTTCATTATGCCTTCATTATGATAGAATTCTCATCAAGCTGGTGCCCAGATTAAACTGACGTGCTTCTGGGACATCGTATGAACCTACATAATGTTATTGGTGGATAGCAGAGATGAGATGACAAGCAGTGATTGTGACATATTAGACTCCCGTATCCTTAATCTAATCAAAGGTGCAGTAAGAAACAAATGTTTTCAGTGTACCAGCCTGTTACTAAACCATATGTGGATAATGGGAAAATTCAGTCTAAAATAGCGAATAGTTAAGATTGAGATTTTTTTGGGAAATCAGTTTATGTTGGTTTAAATTTTGAAATTCAGTTTACGGTGTACTACAATTCAATGTTTAGTAAATAAACCGACCCGGAGTTCGAAATAGGTTAGAGGATTGTGTGTTTGCTGAAGATGAAATTCTGACTCCCAAAATTGTCTATGTCAATTTATATTTTAAGAATGACGTTATTAGATTGTTTTATGTTTTGTTTTGTTTTTGTTGGTGGGGGGTGCTTTTTGTTATTTTCTCATAAATGTAATACTTTTACTAAAAAGCTGGTTATTTGTGTTTACATTGTAATTATTCAGAACATGTCCATTGTTGAAAATTACATTTCATCCTATCAAAGGAGAAAAAGATACAACACAAAACAAAAAAAAAGTTAAAAAGGGAATGCCGCGTTATAAAGAATGATCTTTCTAGAAATATACTGTTAAAAGCATGATAATAATTACTGACAAAACATTAGTCACGCACTTTGTAATTCTTAATAGGTTTTGACAGGATTTGTCTGAGATGGATGTGCTGATGTGATATTTTCTTTTTTGACAGAATTATGTGCTATTTTGTTACATATGATACTGATATATGAGATGGCAGAAGCTGAAGTGCCTTTATTCCATATCCTTCCCTTTTGCAGTATTAATGTAATCATTTACAAGTTGTTTTTTTTTTTAACTATTTATTAACTATTAGCAACCCATGGTATTTGTTCAATCCTCTGTAGTGTCCCATTTATTGCTCAATGGCAGCTCTATATATTTCTGAACATGATAAATCAGTAGGACATTCCACATCAGAACATCGGAATAGGGCTTCTTTGGAAAAGATTATAACATAGAATGTCACTGGTCATTAATGGGTAATCATCACTGCTTGCCACATTAATTCAATGTTTACTTTTTTTCTGATGTAAAAACAAAAATAATGTCCAGGGTACACACATCTCTTTAGATTACAAAAAATAAAATCCTTAATTAAAAATGTGTTTTCTTGAGGGGTGTGGCCTGACTGCTGACCGAGGCAGACGCATGCAACTTGGGCTCCTCGGCAGAAACCTAATATTGATAAATTTCTGGGGTACTATACCCAATTTTTCAGTGCCAAACTGACCTACAGAGCTTCTAAAAGCGACTCCTGTAATATCACAGAAAAAAAAATATGTAAAAAGTGTTTTCTTAAAGCAATAGACCAAGTACCATAACCACTCAATAAAGAACACTTCTTTTTTTTTTTTTCTTCTGTGATAGTAATATACATATATAATTCACTGCAGCTTTATATAGTGTTTATGGTGTAAGGAGTTGTTCGGCATTGTCCCACTGTTTTATCTCAAACCATTTTCAAGTAGATTGACAAAAAAAACAGGTCTCCTCTGCCACTGACATTAAAATACAGGCGTTACACTTCCTCATTATCTGTCCAAATCCATCCAACTTTGCAAAGCAATGATAGGCTGCAAGTGTAAATTAAAGCTTTTGGGCGCCACCAGGAGGACACCAGTGGGATGGAACCCAAGGGTTCATGGCTCCATACCCATTTAATTATCAACTGCAGTTATTTTTCAAATTATGTGCAAAGAAAATTTATTAAAACGTAAATAACGTGACCATACCTACATCAAGAAAATTATATTTTATACTAAGAATCTTCCTAGATGTAAAAAACAAACCCAAAACAGAACTATACCTTCAATTTAATCTCAAATTCGTGTGTGCAGTTTTGCGTAAATTTATATTTATGAAAAAATAAGTAATACAGTGTTACTTTTGTTATTTCATCAGATGATGAATTCTAAAGCTTTTTATCTATGGAGTTTGTTTACTATATTCTGTCCTAATTGAAAAACACAGTCTTGTTACTGATTATGAGGTTTTGCTTAATCTTTTCACCCCTGTTATTTGGTACTGTGACCTGCATGCTTATTAAGCCAATTTCTTCTTGTCATTACCATAGTTTGTATAGTGGAGAGCTCACATCAGAATCCCGATGATTCTAAACTAATTGTCTTACAAAATGCCATCTTTATGTCTCATTAACAGGTGTGAAAGATAAACATCTTTTATTATGCCGTGGATACAGGGGTTGCTAGGGGATTACTTGTACTAATTAAATGGGGATATGATTTGCTGTGTACTCGGGCACAAATCCATCTATGAAAACAACTTCACTGGATCATGTATTTTCTCAGTCTAAAACACGTTTGCCATGTCGATTGTGTTTATACCTTTCTAGCCCATAAATCCTTACAGTTACCTGATATTAGTCAAACAGAGGCAAAATCTACATTCATGAACAATTAATCCAAAGTTACTTTATAGTATTTTCTTTAATTTAACATTTTAACATGTTTGAGTGTGGTGACGTGTTCATAAAATATTGTAGTTGCGACAAATGAAAATGGACTCACATTCTTCTGAGCAATAAATGCTCATTAAACAATAACGATTCAGGGATGTGTTCAGTGTCAGTGCCTTTGCTCTCACTTGTTTTTGTCTTCTTGTATCACAGCTGAAGAGTATGCTTGTAGATCTCTATAGAATAGAATGATTGAAAAGTATTAAATAGATATGAATAAATGTTCAAATTAAACTCTATTTTGATCTCAAGCATTTCTGTAATTTTCAGTGAGTCTCAACAATTTATCTATAAGCGTGCGGAAAAATGTTTATTAATACTATCTAGACATATATCACTGAATCTTTAAATCCACTGAGATTACACACAGAGCTCCAGGTTTTAGATTAAGTAAAACGCATGTCTGCTTGTAGCCCTAGAGATAAAGCTAGATGAATTCCATACTCAACAAGCTTTTCACGTTCTCCTGAATTAAGTCTCCTAATGAATAAATCAGGACTGGATTAATGAGCTGAATTCCGTTTTACCCCGTTGAGACTAAAAACATAATTAACACTAAAAATTGTGTTCCAAGATAGACTTTTTTTTCCTATTTTACCAAATAAGGCAGACTTAAAATCATTAAAAAAAATGTATATCTCATTGGGCAATTTAAAGGAACACTTTGGGACCCAGAACAACTTGTGAATAAAGTTGTTATGGTACCTGGAGGTCATAAGCACTGTATTACATGAAGGGGGTTTAAACCATTTACAAACAGCTTAGCACTACAGTGGACAAGATGGAGCCCATCCTACAGGTCCCTCTTTTCCCCCTTTGTTTCCAGCTTCAATGAGGGTACCTCAGACTAGGTGCTGGTGACAGACTGAGAGCATCAAGTTAATTTATAACACTTTAAGTTGACTGCAACTTCTTAATTAGTCTCCCAATGAAAAAAAATGCACAAGATATGTATGCATGTATATAGAAAGCAGAAGTAATAATCTCTGAAGAAAATGTTTTTATTTTTACCCTGTAATGCGCTTAATTTCTTGTGGTATTGCTTGTATTTCAGAGTAAATTGATGTGTCTGAAGGTAGCGTTTATTTAGTTAGGAGGACCAGTGGTGTATCCTGGTTTTGTGCTGCCCTAGGCAGGACAAAACTCAGGCGCCCCCCTCCCGCCCGCGCCACCCCCACCCAACCCTTCCCCCGCCACCCCCACCCAACCCTTCCCCCGCCTTCTAAATACACACACACACATTCGCTGACAGATACGCATACACTAGCTAACAGAAACACACACACTAACAGACACACACACACGCATTGACATACACACTAACAGACACACACACTAACAGACACACACACACACACACACTAACAGACACACACACACACACTAACACACACATACACTAACAGACACACACACACACTAACACACACTAACAGACACACACACACTAACAGACACATACACACACTAACAGACGCATACACACACTAACAGACACACACAAACTAACAGACATACATACACACACTAACAGACACGCACACTAACACACACACACACACACTAACAGATACACACACACTAACAGACATACATACACACTAGCAGACACACACACACACACACACACACACACTAACAGACATACATACACACACACACTAACAGACATACATGCACACTAGCAGACACACACACACACTAACAGACACATACACACACTAACAGATACACACACACTAACAGACATACATACACACACTAACAGACATACATACACACACTAACATACATACATACACACACTAACAGACACACACACACTAACAGACACACACACACATACACACACACACACTAACAGACACATACACACTAGCAGACACACACACACACTAACAGACACATACACACACTAACAGATACACACACACTAACAGACATACATACACTCACTAACAGACATACATACACACACACACTAACAGACATACACACACACTCACATTTTTAACACATATTTTTTTTAAAATGTAACCCCCAGCATCCTTACCTTTGGAAATGCTGGGGGGGAGGGGGTTCTCCTCCTCCCTGGTGGTCCAGTGGCTGCTGGGCGAGCGGCATTGGCGGGCGGCAGGCTGGCGAGGGAGCACTTCCCCTGAGCTGTCTGCTCAGCTCCCTCGCGCGTCGCAGAGTGAGGCTGGGAGCTGGAATATGATGTCATATTCCGGCTCCCAGCCTCACTCTGCGGCGCGCGAGAGAGCTGAGCAGACAGCTCAGAGGAAGTGCTCCCTTGCCGGCCGCCCACCAATGCCGCCCGCCCAGCCTAGCAGCCCGCCGGCATGTCTGTTAGCCGCAAGGCTAACAAGACATTTGCCTTGGGCATTTGGGGGCGGCTTTTTTTGCCGCCCCCTGGAAAATGCCGCCCAAGGCAAATGCCTTGTTTGCCTCGCGGCTAATACGCCCCTGAGGAGGACACCAAAGTGCTTAAGCTAAAGAGATACTGAGCAGCAAAGTTTGTCTACCTTGGAGCCTTTATAATAGAACTTTGCCGTCAAGACACAATCAATGTAAAAGGTACACTCCAGACCCATACAGCACTATAGCTTGCTGAAAAGCTTTATGTGTGAAGAGTGTGTCCTATTTTTGTTTTTTGTTTTTTTTTGGAAAAAGTTGTTTTTAATAGAAATTGACACTTTTGTAAATTATACTGGTTACACCCCCTGGCTTTTTAAGCTGACAACAGGTCCTGTTACTTCCTGGTTTGGTTAGCGTATTTGCACTGAACTCAAGAGGCAGCACCTGGCTAGAGCACCTGCCTTGCAAAGACTTTTCATGGAGCTGCATTGGAAAGTCTGTGATTGAACAGCCACATAAAGTCTGAGCGTGTTTAGAAAAGGAACTCGAATGACACAATGCATAATTAAATGCATGCAAGTTTTAATTTGGGGTATATCTAATAAACAGTGTTTTTTATTTATTTTATATTTGGGCAGTTGAGTGTCCCTTTAACTTCAAAAGCTGCTCAGATTAATAAAGCTGAACATGCTCTCATAATTCTAAAATGAAGTGTTTAAAAGGAATATTCAGTACTGTATACATATATTTCATCTTCAATACTAAATTGCTGGATTGCAGGCATGGGCAACCAGAATGATGGAGCTTAAAAGGACACTGCTTTGTCATCATCATGGTTATAGTGTCTAGAGTCCCCCGGGGCTGTCCATCAATTCAGCATTAAAAACTCTTAATGTTCTAATGCTTAACAAGGGTCCCCAGCAACCTATCCCCTCTGTGTTGCTTGTCTTAATGAGTAAGCATTAGACTGTGCAGCAATAGGCAGCTGTTATTGGCTGAGAGTGTCAGCTGACCATTTTCAGACTATCACAGTGCCATTAGCACGGCTACAAGGAAGTGTGTAATTCCCTGTCTTAGCCATGCCTACAGTAGGGGCAGGACTGTGGAAAGCCAAGGACCCTTATTCAGTGTTAGACTGCTCGAAAATGGAGGCACCGTGCTAGAGGACTCCAGACACTATACCCGATTCACAATACCCAGATGGAATGATTATAGGGCCTACAGTGTTGCTTTAAACATATTGTTTTAAAAGCTTTTTCTCAAAACGGCTCACGTTTCCAGAAGCCGGCTCTTAATTAGTAAACAGTGAATTGATAGAGAATACAAAGGAAAACATATGCACAGTTGTCTGTGAAACCTCCTAGATTTAAAAGACTTTTGATTGCAGCACATAATGCAATAAACTGTAACGTGTATTAATAATAAGGAAACCCAGGTGTGCAGGTTTCTGGAGCTTCGGTGATGTAAAAGGCCATACAGTTTTTCTGTTAAGTCAGCAAAGCTGCCTCACGATCCTTTTGCCCAACATACCAGATTTATGAGGCTGAATTTTAAAGTTTGTTCTTTATCATTATTGCTTACATGCAGCTGGTGAGTTTATCGGTCTACTTTACATTTCTATAGGTGTAGAATGGACGGCATTGATGTGCCTGGAAAAAGAAACATTGGGGACAGTTATTTGCTGTTGCTGATGTCAAATTCTAGTGAATGTAAAGGGCTGGTAATGTTCAGCGTTCGTCCTACAGTAGGACTGTACCTTACAGGGATGGCCGATTCATAGATACTAAGTTGCTGAGTAAACAACAAAAAGCTACAAAGGCACATTTTTGAATGCAGCTATGTTAAATACAAGATGTTTTGAAGAAATATCAAAATGCATTCCAAATGTAAGCCAAGATTTATGTGAATGTAAGCTCACTGAGCAGGGCCCTCCACCTCTCTGTCCCTGTACGTCCAGTTGTCTGGTTACAATTACATGTCTGTTAGTCCACCCATTGTACCGTGCTAAGGAATCTGATGGCGCTATATAAATAATAAAATAATAATAATGTGAATGTGGGGCATTATTTTTTTTTACTAGTAAAGATAGAAAATATATCATAACAGAACAGTATGTACGTCTTTTCAACACACCAGTGCATGCAACATCAAATAAAGCTATTAGTTTGTAACTCCAACTACTTGTTCAATATCCAAAATATAAATTAAGTATCATCTATAAAGTTGCTGGTCCAGCAGATCAAAAGAGCTACTCACAAATTCAGGTACTCCTTTTTATTATTATAATTTTTTTTTATTTTTATTTTTTATTCTGTTTTTATTTATTTTATAGGAAATATATACAGAAGAAGACAAAACAAGAGGGCAGAAACAATGCCCTTAGAGACCAATAACTGTATTACTAACTTATGACTGTACTTGACAACTAATTTAGTTTATACAGTATATCCACTTAAATGAACACTATAGTATTAGGAAAACAAACATGTTTTCCTGACACTATACTTGTAAAAGCGATATTTAGGTGGCTGGCCCCCCTGACAGGAGTAAGTAATCTAACTTACCTTAGTTCCAGTGCCGGGCTTGCTCGTTGAGGCTGGCTCTGCCTCTTGGCTGAGATCATCAAATTTGACGATCTCAGCCAATCCAATGGTTTCCCATAAGAAAACATTGGGAGGCTATTGAGCATGCGCGGCAAAATGCCATTCTGCGCCAATCACCATCTCCTCATAGAGATGCATTGAATCATTGCATCTGTATGAGGAACATTCAGCTCTTCTTGGAAATGTTGAATATCAGTGCTACACAATGTGCAACACTAATCCTTGAAGCACCACTAGTGCACCTCTTATTATGTGCTGAGTGGCAGTCACTAGAGGTGTTACTAGACAGCAATGTAAGCACAGCCTTTTCTCTGAAAAGGCCGTGATTACATTGAAAAGCCTGCAGGGGCAGCCTTGTAGACACCAGATCAACTACATTAAGCTGTAGTTGTTCTGGTGACTATAGTGTCCATTTAATTGAAAAATCTGAAAATGTAAGTAAATTAAAAGAAAGGGACTTCCCTAGTGTATTGAGATGCGTTATCAGAAATGCATGCTATCACTATACAGCTACTAATACATATGTGAGTTGCAAATATCTAGTGTTAAACCAGAACCCAAGCTTCGTTCCCAGCCTTGCAATGTGTTTGGTACAAACCGATAGTGAGGGGTACAGGACTAACTAAAGCTGAAGTTAACGCGTATCTCTTTAAAACAGAGCCTTGTGCTGACAGAAAATATTCATTTTTCACAAAGCCTTTGCATAAATTGGAGCTGCAGGCAGTAAGTGTGCTACCGACATGTAGAAGAGAGATGTGTTTGTGTTAAAGATGGCAGTGTATTTACTATAACAGGCAGAGGAGAAGAGTAATTGAGCTGTAATGAGCCTTATGAGAGCATAAAATCAGGGCTTGCCAAAGCTCACTGTCAGCAGATGATAGGATTGTAATGTGCAGAAGCTACTAGACTCTGGCAACTTCTTCACGCAGGTTTGCCAAGCTGATCATTTGTCTATTGATGGGCTATGACTCTCTCTTGTCCCCCTGTTAAAGTTTGGTTCTAGAAATGTCTCTGAATAGAATATCTCATTGGGAAGAACACAGTGGGCAGTCTAAAAGAGATCTATATATTTTCATTTTACTGCTGTTATGATATTGAAGTTTATAAAATTCTTGGATTACTGACAACCACATTTCAATTTCTACATATCCTTATTGCATTGTACATTTAATATAGCCGTAACATTTTGTATCATGTTTGTAAGTGAATAGCCTATAGGAAGCTCTATTCTTACACTATAGGCACCCAGACCACTTCAGCTTATTGAAGTGGTCTTGGTGCAGTGTGCTACAATGTAAAACATCTCCCAGACAGCCACTGGAGGCACTTCCTGCATTCAAATGTCACGTTCTGCATGAGGACATCCAGGTTTTCCCACATTGTTTCAGTGCTTTCCTGTGGGGTGGTCTAATGCGCACACAGTATTTGCCGCATATGCACATTAGCGCCAGCTCGTGACGAGACATCGGAGGAGCCGCAATCCAGCCGCGAGGGCCATCGGCGCTGGGGGAAGATAAGTAAATAAAGGGTTTCTAACTCTTGATTTACTCAGGTGGGGGATGGGGGGGAGGGAGGAGGGAGGCAGAGGGAGCTATAGTGCCAGGAATACAGCTTTATATTCCTGGCACTTAGAGTATCCCTTTAAAGGGACCTTTTCCCTGATAAGATCAGGTCCTACATTCCAGAATAAGAGGTTCCTGATTAGTGGAGCCTCACTATTTGGAGGTACTAATGACTGTTTCTGCAGCTTGCCTGTTTAAGTTCAGTAGCTGGTGAAACTTAAAAGTATCAGTTTCTATGAGCCCACACCAATTGGTCTTTGCAATAGTCCTTCAGTTCCATGTCAGATTGTTACTATATATATATATATATATATATATATATGATATATATGAAGGAATTTAGAACCAGCAATGTTTAGTGAATATCACACTGCATAGTCTGGCAACTAGCTACCCCAGGAACAGGTAATTTCACACTTAGTGTAAGGATAACAAAAAAATATAATTAAATCAAGACCCTTGGATGTACTAGCAAAATGCCAAATTAGCTGCATTGCTTAAATTGTTTGATATTATTTTCATATGAATTGCCTTATGATGTCATTGTTGTTAGATACATGTACGCACAGCAACCGGCATCTTGGGAAAAAGTGCATCTGTAATGTAAACAGTGATTCTGTACTTTACGTGAGGTGAGGTTGTATCAGCATTGTATCTTTATGTGGAGATGAATGAATGAATAAAGAATCTGAAAGGAGAGTGAATCTTTAACCTTTCTGGAAAGATATTGGCATATAGTGTTAGTGTTCTATTTTTTTAATAAGTGGGGTTTGAGTTTAGAAGAAAAATATATCAGCTCTGGACTTGAGTTAAATCACTTTTGTTTTAGATCTTATAGCACAGTGTGTTTTATTTAGATGTTCTTATCTCCTGCTCTATTAATTGAAGTTGAATCTGCACAGTCAGCTGTTGTAGTCTCTATGAGGCAATTACCATAGAAAGATGAAATTATATTTAAATGAAACACAAGCTAAAAAAAAATTTTTTTAAAATACTTTTTCAGGAAGTCTACTGGGAGGCTGTGTGAGCAAATAGTGACGGAACTTCTAATTGGCAGAGAATTTAGAAGTGAGACTGTAGGCGCAGGATCTATACACCAAAACCACTTCATTAAACTAAAGATATTTAGGCGCTTAGAGTGTCCTTTCAATGGAACTACATATGTAATCTGGATTGTCATATCACTGTGAGGAAAATTTATACGTTTTTGCTATTTCAGGAGAGTTCATCTGAAGTATCTATGTGAGAATAAATATGTTTGGTTACTAAATGATAGAAAATTGTGTTTCCTGGTGAATCATATGATATACTCCAGGCTAGATGGAATTTCATAAACATGAATATTTTATATTTCAGTCCTACTGAATCTCCTCTCCATGTGGGTCCAACAAAAGCTGTCCCCACGTACCAATGATGGACAGTGTTTGCTCAAGGCGTGAATGTTTATTGTGGTGACTCAACTCAATTTAGGCATATGTACGCAGTAGGGCTTATCCAGATTGTGTGAAAGAATTGTGTTTTATTTCGTTTTCTTTAGTATTCCTTAAAACTCAGAACACTAAGGCTCCTTTGAATGTTGCATATGGTGATACCTTTAATAATTTTTTTTTTTTTTTTTAATTCTTTATTTTGGTTGTGCAAGCATTACATCATGCTTGAGTAGCCACGACAGCCATATCAAGCTTCATAACAGTAACAGTTGAAAACAATATCATGGCATAGAAGGTACTGCACATTTTTTTTTTTATAAAAGGAGAGCATGTAAGAAAAAGACAAAGAATAAGACATTCATGGTTTGTGATAGACATGCTAGGCTAAGTGTGTACATAACAAAAGTGTTCTCGCTTAACGTTACAGTGAGGTGGGTTGCCTTGCATATTGTGTAAAGGGAGACGTTTATAGCTAGGGCAACAGTGCAGGTAGACATGTTCTCGCTTGGGTGATTACGCATGGTGTCGTATGTTATGCCGTAACGTGGTTGCGTAGTGTTGGTTCGTGCGTTGCCTGCGGGGTGGTAATACCTATGTGAGTATGTGCTAATGAGTGCCCTGTTAGCTTCTTGTGCATGTTACGCAGAACAACATGCAGATTACGTAAAATAACAAACAATATATGTTGCAAGCAAAATCTTAGTAGGTCACTGTGGCAGATCTATCACCCTGCATATTGCGCAAAACATACAATACATTTTGCAATTAAGATCCTATGTGTATGCTGAAATATGTTAACTAAAAGAAGGAAAGAGGCAATATTTCCTCCCTTGAGGACATCCTATTTTTGTATTATGCAGGCTAGTGCATCACTTGGTATGCTAGAGTGGCATATACGCTTATGACCCTTAGGGCTGTGGTAAGCAAGGGGTTAAAGTTAGGCCCTCAGTGAACCTGTCTGAGCGCTTAGTGTCCCTTTCTGGCAGTTCTGAGGTCTGGTTTTAAGTCCAGCATCAGGATCAGCCGATCCCGGTTAGCGGTGGTGGTGGTGCCTGGTTAGGTAAGCCCTTGCTTGTGCTGGTCGGCAAGTGTCTCTTCAGCCCACTCCCAGGGCTGGGAATCGCCATTGCTGCGTGTGTGTGGTTAGTCCCAGTCCTTGTGAGGGTCTCCCCCTGGCAGGTCGTGGTAGAGCTCTTCGCCCGTTTTGCTCTGTGGTACCGGGTCTTTCTGCTGTTCGGTGTCTTCTGTTGCAGACGGCGTGTGTTCGGTCACGTGGGAAGGTCTGTCTCGCGGATTCCGGCGCCGCCCGGTGGCCTTCTGGCTGGCTTTGTTTGCGGCCCTCTCCCTGGCTGAGGTGGGAGCGAGTGCCGGTGTCCAAGGGACTTGACTCCGGTTCCTGCTTCATGAGGTGCTGGCGTCTCCCCCCCGGCGCCCCTCTGGAGGCCCGAGGAGGGAACCAGCTCATGCGTCGTCTGGTCGTCGGGCGGATCCAAGCTGCTGCCTCACTCCTCGCCCGCCTAAAGGCCTGTCCCCGGGTGGGAAACTGCATGCAGAGGTAAGTCATGAGTCTGCCGCAGAACACTGGAATATTTCCTGGGGGCTTGTGTAGTGTGCGCTCCTTCCCAGGCTGCCTTGTCGTCGCCATCTTGTTTGGGCCTCTCAGGTCCCGTTTGGTCGTCGCTTGGGTTTGCCGTTTCTCAGGGGTTGTTGTCCCCAGATTGGACCGGGATAACCCCCGCCGGTCCAAAGGGGGGGGTAGCAGGGCGTTGTTTATCTCTCGCTTGTGCGTGGGCCCCGAGCCGGGGGATCGGCCGCCTCCCCCATGCTTTAGTCCCCGCTCTGTGTTAGGCCGCATGGCCGGTTCAGGCTTTCCCGTGGCGGTTCGGTACCGGAGTGGTACCATTCTGCTCCGCTTGGGGTCCCGGATCGATATCCAGATAGCTTGTGTAATTGGCTTTGGTAGATTAGGCAGTTTGGATGTTTGTGTGCCCTCTGGTGCAGGAGCCCTCAGAGGACACGTCCGGCCATCTTGGCTGTCAGGCCCCGCCCCCACCTTTAATAAGTTTAACATAACTACCCACAATTTTTTTCTTGAGATAATTCCAGTTTAATGATATATGCAATTAATTATATATTGGGCACATTTTGTGATATATTTTAAAAAATAAAATAGGAATATAACCTTTCCTTACAGGCATTTGGAGACTTGTTTATCTATTAAATTGATGTCTGGAAGCTTTGCTAATAAGAGATGACATCTAGTGGAGAAATCCAAAATTGCAACCCTGTCCAATTTTGGTGAGCACTTGCTAACATAATCCTCAATTTAACATTTCTGGATAAGCTTTTCAAATAAAGTAATATTTTTTAGTTAAATTTTAAAGTATTTTTTCAAAATATGAAAACATATATTATATATAATAAAAATATCAAAATATGTTTTACAATTTTTTCATCATTTTAAAAGTTTATCCAACAATATTAATTTATTTGAAAAGGGTAACCAAAAATATTAAATCAAGGCCATATTAAAGGACCACTCTAGGCACCCAGACCACTTCAGCTTAATGAAGTGGTCTGGGTGCCAGGTCCTTCTAGGGTTAACCCATTTTTTCATAAACATAGCAGTTTCAGAGAAACTGCTATGTTTGTGAATGGGTTAAGCCTTCCCCTATTTCCTCTAGTGGCTGTCTCATTGACAGCCGCTAGAGGCGCTTGCGTGATTCTCACTGTGAAAATCACAGTGAGAGCACGCAAGCGTCCATAGGAAAGCATTATGAATGCTTTCCTATGTGACCGGCTGAATGCGCGCGCAGCTCTTGCCCCGCGTGCGCATTCAGCCGACGGGGAGGAGAAGAGGAGGATCGGAGGAGGAGAGCTCTCCGCTCTCCGCCCAGCGCTGGAAAATGGTAAGTTTTAACCCCTTTCCCCTTTCCAGAGCCGGGCGGGAGGGGGTCCCTGAGGGTGGGGGCACCCTCAGGGCACTCTAGTGCCAGGAAAACGAGTATGTTTTCCTGGCACTAGAGTGGTCCTTTAAGGAAAATAACTTCTCAGTTTTTCTATCGAGGAACTGTAACAGGAATATTAACTAAATTGAGATATAAAACAAATTTCAAATGTAGGGCCAAGCTAGCTGATCTACAGATATTTCCCAAGTATTCTATGCTTATAGTTCGACTTATTGAGCCATCAATTTGAAATTCATTTTGAATTTACTTTGAATTTTCAACAATTCTCACTTTAGTTTATAACCCTGAGTGTGTTCTGACAATACACAACAAAGCAAAGAAATATTGGGAATATAATCTCCAAAATAAATGCGGGCAAGTAATATATGACTAGTAATAAGTACTATAACGTAGGGCACACTACAGTTAATAAAATGAATCATAAGTTTAGGTGCTGAAAATGTCATTCAATCTGTCACTTTATTAGAATCTCTGATAAAGATATAAAAAATAGTTGTACCTTTAAAGTAATTCTCTCTTTGAAAATCAAAAAAATACATGGAAGGATTGGAACATTCCTATTGTTACTTTAATTGTAGCAGGAAGTCTGAATTTGACAGCAGATGTATTCTAATCTGTAGAAGTTTCTGGTCACTGACCATGTGTTCTAAAGACATTGTCAATTAGCCAATAAGAATATGGCATTCACTTAAAAGGCCTCTATTGCTTTCCTCCAGCCATTTATTTAAATGAAGATATTCTAAGAGCAGTTTCTTGAGTGCTGGCTGTACAACATTTGGGCAGAAGTGGATTTTCATGGGTTCCATGAGTAGATTCAGCAATACGTCCAACTGAGGTTTTGCCCAATTCTTGGTAGCAAACTGGTCACTCCCCTATGTCCATTCTGATTACAAATGGCTCATCCACAGTAATAACTTAATGTAAGTAATTAGATTGTGTTTTCTTCTTGGCAGTTATAACATAGGATTTAATGGTGTGTCTGATTGTTCCAACACAGAAACCTGCTGGATACCTTTCTCTTGTATTGGTTAACATGCTTTAATTTAGACAAAACTTGGCAGACGTAGGGAGCAAAAGTGGTGACAGAAACATAAAATGGGTTGGAATTCCAGGATAGTGTCAGTGTCAGTCCTCCTGATTGGAAAATGTGGGCTTATGTGGGCAATCCAAATATATCAAAACGGTGTGTGGGATCAAGTGCGTAAATAGTGCAGGACAGCCACTCCAAATAAGGGATCACTCCCAATCCCCAAAAAGTTATACAAGTATACAAGCAGTATAGTACAAAGACATATACCAGTGGGGGCGCCACAATCACAAGTCGTGCGTATATTTACCATATATATTGCATGGTGATCATATAAAAAGAGAAATAAAAACATATATAGTGAAGTATTTAATGACATAAAACATCCAAAATTACAATGAAAATATACACTCACAAAGAAGGTGGCACAAAGAGACTTATGTCTCTTTGTGCCACCTTCTTATGTGGGCAGACTGTATAAAGCGTTAATACACCCTCATCCTCTTAGGAAACCACAACAAAAGCAATTTGGGAAATAGCTGTGTAAATCTACAGAGAAAACATAAAACAAAAACAAAACATAGTGTAATATTGTAACAAATATGTTATACTGTGCGCAGCAATCAGTTGCACTCACTAGATAGAAGTAGGTATAAGCGCTCTTAGGGTGCCTCCCCAGGTATAATGGGGGGTCAAGCAATCCTTTTGTTCACCTCCAGATTCTCATTCCACCAAAAGACATCCACAGGTCAGGGTTTAAGAAATTTAAAGAAGATTTATTTAAAATAAAAATAAAAATATATTTGAATATATAAGCAGTCACCAATTCAGCATAGGATATAAATGCAGAAAAAAGGTCCTACGCGTTTCGTTCGTTACGAACCTCCTCAGGGACCGCAATAAAATAATCACTATGTATAAATACAGAGTACAAAATGAACATATCCTAAGAATAATCCCCTCCCCTGTGTCCTTAAAGGAAGTTAGTAACGAACGAAACGCGTAGGACCTTTTTTCTGCATTTATATCCTATGCTGAATTGGTGACTGCTTATATATTCGAATATATTTTTATTTTTATTTTAAATAAATTTTCTTCAAATTTCTTAAACCCTGACCTGTGGATGTCTTTTGGTGGAATGAGAATCTGGAGGTGAACAAAAGGATTGCTTGACCCCCCATTATACCTGGGGAGGCACCCTAAGAGCGCTTATACTTACTTCTATCTAGTGAGTGCAATTGATTGCTGCGCACAGTATAACATATTTGTCACAATATTACACTATGTTTTGTTTTTGTTTTATGTTTTCTCTGTAGATTTACACAGATATTTCCCGAATTGCTTTTGTTGTGGTTTCCTATATATGATATAGGTCATTTTTTGGGTAACGACCTGGGGAGGCTGTTGTACGTCATTTAAAGCTAGGTAACATTTTTTATTATATCTTATTCATTTTTTATATTTTTGCACTATTTGTATTCTTTGGTGATATATTTGTTTGCTACCCTCATCCTCTTACCCTGAGAGTAGGGGTTCATTCAGTATTTTAGGATCCTGGAAATTAAGGGCATGGCTCCATTTCTCAAAAAAGTTTGACTTGAATTGCAAAAGTTTCCATTCATGTCCAAATGGGGGTAATCAGAAAGGCTGTAAACAAGGTTATTCACTAAAATGAGAAATGTCAGGAATTTAATGTGAATAATCAAACTGGAAAAAAATCGTCTAAGAAATGCTTTGCTAACAATTGACTTCTTTGGCCTTAAATTTAAAATCCACTTTGAATTTCCAGCAATTCTCATTTTATTGAATAACCTTTACTGTTATATGGTGACAGTTTACTGACACATCTATAAAATTGTATCATTCGGGGGAAATGCTGTAATGCGTTCTGCAGTGTACATTTTCTCATAAGTATAAAATAACAATGTTCAACATCTATGGTCAATTGCAGAAGAAGAAGAATGAAGGAAATAGGTAATGGGAATATTATGTAATGATCGTATCTCTAGCATGTATAGGGCCAGATCTGTAGAATGTTGAGTCATATAGTATGCTAGCTGGGTTGCTGGGTAGAGAAGTCTAAATAAACCCCTCTCAGGGAGAGAGATTGTGGGATTTGTCTGTAGAAAATCATATTTAAATGGAAATGTACTGTGCCTTATTAAGTGAAGCTTTGTCAGAGAAATCTCCAAGCTGATAAGATTTATTGCTTAGTAGCCTGTATTTATATGAAGCTTTCCCATGGTTTCAACTATGCCCTGTGTCACAAGGGTAATATGATTTTGTCTTACTGTAACAGGATTTGTTGGAATTAAGCTGATCTGTGGAGCCACAAATGATTTGTTTATCCATTTTGTTAACATTGTTACGCTTGTTAACGATACGCTTCCCACATCGATATCGACACTGTTTATTAAATCGATAAGACATCTTGTTATAATGGCGCACAGGCTGAGACTAGCCTCTGCTTTTTTTGATTACATTTTTAGTGTTAAAGAGTTACTCCAAGCACCATGACCACTTAGTGATTTGAAGTGGTCATGGTGCCTGGAGTCTGTATGTGCAGGGTTTCATTATGGACATGCAGAGATTAACTCCTTAGCTGCCAGAGGTGTAACTCCACCTCTGGCAGCATAATTAGCCTGTTTGGAGCAAAATTCCAGGCAGGCCAGTCAATTCTCTGCAAAGTTGGCATCTGACGCCAGCACCCACTGCATGATGGTGCCAGATTGCCTATGCTGGCAGTGCCCCATCTCCTCCCCTAAGTCCATCCTCTTTGACCCCCCCACCTCCGGTGAGGCGGTGTGAAATCAGTAGAGGAAGATCAGGTTTCAGGCATAACTTGGCGTCGGCGCTGGAACAGAGGATAGTTTTGGTGTTTTTTTTTTTTTTTTTGGTATGTTTGTGGCAGACTCTGTCATTAAGGGTCATTGTAACTAAATGCAGTGATTTATGAAAACACTGTTTTTTGGTTGGAGTAACCCTTCAAAGCATTTAAAAATTGTAAAATAAAGGTGGCGCGGCTGGAAGCCTTTGCTGTGAACACTGGTCCTGAGTTTACAATAACCCTACAAAATATGCCCACGGACCCAGGATCTCGCTGATCACAGCATGGATTTGTGTGGGGGAACTTTGCAGCTTCCCCCTGTTATAAGTCTGTAGCTATTTGCTCCATGAGTAAGGAGACAACAACAGCTCCGGCCTGTTCTGTGCTTTGAGCCTGAGCTAGCAGTATCCGGAGAAGAAGGCGAACTGCACCAAAGACACATACGTTATTCTGCATACCCTATCCAATACAGCCACTTATGCCACTAGATGCATCCCATGTATGCTTCACACAAGGTCTTTATAGAACCTGAGCTGTTTTATGTTTTATTCACGTTTGTATCTGAACCTTACCCATGCTCAATTTATTATATATGATATAAGTATAAAAACACATTTTGTCGCACATTGGTGACACTTTGGCTATAAATTATATATTCAGTGTAAATGTGGCATCAGCTGTTTGTGGAATCTTATCTTGGTCGTTGGACTTGCAACTTGCATTTATTTACTGCTACTGCATGTTCCTTTGTCTAACCTACATAGGCTTTTCTTTTTATAAGTGGTAATATGCTGCTTTCAATAAACTAAACGTGGAATAAATAAATAAATTAAAAAAAAGATAAAACTAAAATTTACTCCCTTCCTTTTAGGTTTTATTTATTTTTTTTGCATTTTTTATTTTTGTTGTGCATAGAAGGTTACAGCATTGCTTGCATGGTCACAGCAGCTCTGACAAGCACATTATTCGTAAAGTCGTGAACATATTAGTGGCATACGATTAACTGGCACATTTTTTGTTTTAGTAGATGAGTCTCATAACACTTAGTAATTGCTAGGCGTTGTATAATATCAAGTAGTGAGTATACGGTTCATAGGCGTGCGCAGCCTATTGCATTAGGGTGTGCACCCTAAAGCACAAACACACGCCGCGTGTATATGTATGTGTGTATATATATATATATATATATATATTTATACACACACACACACTGCTGTGTGCTGTGTGTGTGTGATGTATGTGTGTGTGTGCTGTATGTGTGTGTGTGCTGTATGTGTGAAGGTGCTGTATGTGTGTGTGTGTGCTGTGTGAGGGTGCTGTATGTGTGTAGGTGCTGTGTGTGTGGGTGTGTGTGCTGTATGTGTGTGGGTGATTGTGGGGGGTGGAGGTGGGGGTACATGACTCAATATCCCCCCTCCCTTCTTACCTTATGTAGGGAGGGGGGATTCTTGTTCCTGCTGCCTTCCCTGGTGGTCCAGTGGAGGTGAGGTGCCGTTTAGTTAATATCCCCTGTCCCTTGTTACCTTATGTAGGGAGGGGGGACCATGCTACTGCCATCCCTGGTGGTCCAGTGGAGAGTGAACTCTACCCTGCGGGACTAGAGTTCACTCTCGCGAGATTTGAGCGTTGCTGCGGCAACGCTCAGATCTCGCGAGAGGAACCCGGCGGAGCTGCTGGTTGAGCTGGTTGAGCTTCCCGGGTCCCGGGTCCTCTCCTGCCTCCCTCCCTGCCTGTGGGTCGGTGGGGAGGGAGGGAGGCTGAGAGCAGAGCCGGCGCTCGGATAGCGCCGGCTCTGCATGAGCCGACAGGGGAGATCCTGAGATCTCCCCTGCCGGTCTCACTCCATAGGCGTGCCGCGGGGATTAGGGTGTGCCCAGGCACACCCGGCACACCCCGTGCGCACGCCTATGATACGGTTACATGCAGATAATTTGCTTGGATTAGTTAGGTACATGCTTAGGTAAGAACGTTACAACATCACCCCTTACGCCCCTTAGCTACACATGGATGCAGTAGGTAAGGCCTGAGAGATACTACATTAACCCCTTGCTTCTTATAGCTATACATGGATGCATTTGGCACATTAAGACAGGTATTGTTTCGCCATATTTACGCTAATGAGAGTAAAGACTATTCAGGTCGTGCTTAAAAAGTCCCTTTGCGTCTGGAAAGTCCTGCCTTCCGTGGAGTTAGCTTGTTCCCATTGTTGTCTGGTTGGTTGCTCGTGTTGTGGCGGGTGTGGGCTGGTTAGTCGGTACTTCATGGGGGCTGTGCGCCATCCGATTCTCTGGGCCTGGGTCTCGGAGTGTCCATAAGGAGATGTGGTGCAGAGTGGGGGCTGATGTGCTCTGCAGGGTGCTCGGGGTCTTGCAGTCGGCCTCTGAGGGTGCTGTCTCTTCGAGGGGTAGGCGGCATGCTAGGATGCAGGGGTGCCTGCAGGTGTGAGATTACGGCCTGGACCCGTGCCTATTATGAGCTGCCGTTGTGGGTGAACAGCTTAAGCGGGCACTGAACAGGACTCCTTACCGCTGGGCCTCCGCCATCTGGGTGTCTGTGGCTGGAGTGCAGGTTTCGCCGGTTGTGCCTGTCATGCCCCCTGTTTCTCCGGTTTGTATTAGGTGCAGCGGCCATTTTGTTGCTCCCCATGCGGTCTCAGGTTGGGCTTCCTGCCGATCAGCTGTAGTGGTCGGGTCTCGAGGGTGTGTAGACCGGGATCACCCCCCCCCTCGTGTCCCCGCGGGTGTCATGCCTTAACTATGGTATCCTCTTACTTCCTGGTTCCACGGAGCCTAGCCACACCCCTTTATGACACGGTCTGCCTATTTAATCTGACTGCACCAGCTGATCAGGGCTGGATTATTGAACTACGTTCCTTACTCACAACCCGGCTACATGGTGAAAGCCTCTGCTACCAGACCGGACTGAAAGACTCTGCAAAGTTCCCTTCACCTCTCCTCATCCACGACTAAGGATTAAACACTCTTCATACGCCTCTGAGGAGATCTCGGGAACCAGTGTTCTATGTGCCGGAAGCTAAGTAAAACCAATGTGATAAGAGTTGCATTTAAAAGCTGTTATTACCTGTCTCCAAAAGTCCTTCGGAAAAAACAATCCCGTTACAGCTAACTTCAATTCATACTTCATATCAGTTATCTGCATCTGTCTTGCTTCAGTTAAAGTATGGAACAGCTATTATAATTACTTATCACCTAAACCGTTAACTCTACTAAGAGACTCTTTATTGATTCAGTGTCTGCAATTTACTACCGTTTACTCCTTAAAGCTACAGTGCCTGTAACTGTGGACTTCAGTTATCATTTACTACTTAAAGCTTCAGTACCTGTAAATTGGAATTAAAGTCTTTTCCTTTTACTTTCGTTAATAAAAATTCAACTATACGAAATCTGCAGTTGTGTTCCTTCATAACAAATGTTTAAACGTGACAGAATAATCCAGCCCTTGTAATGGATCCAGCAGATTTCGATTCTACTATAACTACGCTGAATCAAAGAGTTGATACACTAACCCAAGGTGTGCAAGACCTGCAAGTCACTAACGAGAGACTTCTCACTTATGTCAGAGAATTACAAACTCGTACTCCTCATACTACTCTGCTCTCGGCTAGCGATCCTGCTGTATGTAACCCTGAAAAATTCTATGGTGATCGTTCCAAATATAAGGAGTTTTTTTATTCCTGCAAACTATTGATTGCTTTAAAACCTAGAGCTTATCCCACAGAAAGATCTAAGGTTTTTTCAGTTATTTCCTTTCTAAGAGGTGAACCTATGTTCTGGGCCCATACCTTTTTGGACAATGATGACCCCATCTTAGGCTCACTGGATGAATTTTTTGAAGCCATGTCTCTTCTCTATGAAGATCCTAATAAACAAGCTACAGCTGATTTAACAATCAGAACACTACAGCAAAGAAATAGACCCGTTGAAGATTATATTGCTGAATTCAAAAGATGGGCTGTAGAAACGCAATGGAATGACATCACATTGCGCAACCAATTTCGACTTGGGTTATCTGAAGCTGTAAAAGACGAATTATCTAGAACAGAACTTCCTACTACTTTGAACGCTCTAATTCACTTATCAATCAGCATTGACAGAAGATTAAGAGAAAGAAAGGCAGAAAAGGCCCTTTTACATTCTAAAGACCGCAAACCTTTCACTCCCTCAAAAGCTCCAGAAAAGACTTCCTTACCAAGTGAACCTATGGAAATAGGGGTAATACGAAGTCCTCTTACTCCTGCAGAGAAGAACCGAAGACGTCAATTAAACCTATGCATGTATTGTGCCTCTCAAGATCATCTGGTTTCCGATTGTCCCTTACTAAAACGGAAAAAGGCCGGTCGACAATCCTATACCTCTGCGATCTTCAGTGCAACCCCCTCAACATCGACCACTCCGTTCACACCTGTATCCCTTGTAATACAGTGGGATAAGGTGAGAATTGTGACTGAAGCTCTCATCGATTCTGGTGCACATGGAGTATTCATCGATTCAACCTTTGTAACAAAGAATAAAATTCCTTGTGTTCAAAAAGCCATTTCTGTTCCTGTTAAAGTGATTGACGGCTCCTTTATCTCCTCGGGACCGATTCTTCATGAAACCATCCCTCTAAAGGTAACCACCAATCATATTCATACTGAATTTCTAGTATTTGATGTTATTCCATCACCTCTCTATCCCGTTATAATAGGGATCAATTGGTTAAGGAACCACAACCCTCAAATTTCATGGTCTCCTTTCTCTATCACCTTTAACTCACATTATTGTAAAGAAACATGTTTACAGCAAATTCCTATTTTTCAAATCTCCAAAGAACCAACCATACCTTCTTGTTATTCAGACTTCTCAGATGTCTTCAGTAAAAAAGAAGCTGAAACGCTCCCGCCTCATCGTTCCTACGATTGTCCTATAGACCTCATACCTGGTGCCCCAGTACCTTTTGGGCACATCTACCCTCTCTCTGAGGCTGAATTACAAATTCTCAAAGAATATCTAGATGAAAACCTACGGAAAGGCTTCATTAGACCCTCTAGTTCACCTGCTGCCTCAAGTATGTTTTTCGTAAGAAACAAAGACCAGACTATACGTCCTATCATTGATTACAGAGCCTTAAACAAAATAACAGTTAAAAATCGTTATCCTCTTCCCCTCATAAATGAACTGGTTGAACGATTGAAAACTGCTACCATCTACACTAAGCTTGACCTTCGCGGGGCATATAATCTCATCAGGATAAAGGCTAATGATGAATGGAAAACTGCTTTCCGAACAAGATATGGCCTCTTCGAATATCTGGTGATGCCTTTTGGCCTCTGCAACGCCCCTGCAACTTTTCAACATTTCATAAATGATATCTTTAGAGACCTATTGGACGTCTGTGTCATCATTTATTTAGATGATATTCTCATATACTCCAACACTCCTGAGGAACATAGAAAACATGTCAGATGGGTATTATCAAGACTCAGAACTCACAAATTATTCGCTAAACCCGAAAAATGTGTTTTTCACGTCAAAGAAATAACCTTCTTAGGTTATGTCATCTCCCCTCATTCAATAGGTATGGATAATTCAAAAGTCAATTGTATCATCAACTGGCCTGTTCCCTCTACAGTAAAAGAATTACAGCGATTTCTAGGGTTCGCCAACTTCTACAGAAAATTTATTAAAAACTACTCTGAAATAGCTCACCCACTCAATCAACTTATCAGTAAAAAACATCCCTTCAATTGGAACGAGAAGGCTCAAACTGCCTTCACTGAATTAAAGAGAAAATTTACAACAGCTCCTATTCTTCAACTTCCAAATCCTTCATATCTTTATGTCCTTGAAACGGATGCTTCGGAAATTGCAATTGGAGCTGTCCTTTCTCAACACAAAACTCCTCAAGAACCTCTTCATCCTGTTGCCTTCTTCTCACGATCATTATCTCCTGCCGAAAAGAATTATCCTACAGGAGAAAAAGAATTATTAAGTATCAAAGTGGCTTTAGAAACCTGGAGACACCTTCTTGAAGGTGCTCAGAACTCTTTAATCATATATATTGACCATAAAAATCTCGAATATCTTCACTCCAATAAAACACTGTCTGCTCGACAAGTGAGATGGAATCTCTTTTTTTCCCGGTTCAACTTCCAAATCGTCTTTAGACCTGGGTCTAGAAACAAAAAGGCTGATGCCCTTTCCAGGATCCATAAGGACACTGAGATTGAACCTCCTTCACCTAAAGTCATTGGAATCTTATCTTCTCTTATTGACGACATTAAAGATCTCAGTGAAGATGCTCTCGAACTTCCTAAATCAATTAAATTATTTAAGAAAAACGGTCTCTACTATTTCAAAGACCGGATTTACGTGCCTCCATCCTTCAGAATTAAAGTACTCGAATTTATTCATGATTCTCCTCTGGCAGGTCATCCAGGTATAAAGAAGACCCTTGAATTGTCCAAAAGATACTATTGGTGGCCTCGTCAAGACCAAACTATTGAATCTTATGTCAAATCTTGTTCTGTATGCCAAAGATCAAAACATGTCCATCATCAACCATTTGGTCAATTATTGAATTTACCAATTCCTGAACGACCTTGGCAATCCATCTCTATGGATTTCTTGGTAGAATTACCTCCTTCTCATCATCACACTACCATTTTAGTGGTGGTAGACCGTTTCACGAAAATGTCTCATTTCATTCCTTTAAAGAAGTTACCTTCGTCCTCTGAACTTTCGAAAACATTTCTTGACAACATAGTTAAACTTCACGGACTGCCAGACGAAATCATTTCAGACCGAGGAACTCAATTTACCTCCAAATTCTGGACTGCCTTATGTGCCACTCTTCATATCCAACGTAAACTATCATCTGCATATCATCCTCAAACAGATGGACAAACTGAAAGAGTCAACCAATGCTTAGAACAATATCTACGATGTTATTGCTCTCACTTACAAGACGATTGGATAACTTGGTTACCTATGGCAGAATTTGCATACAACAACTCTTTTCATACCAGCAGTAAAATGACTCCATTTTTATCCAATTATGGATTTCATCCTTCTTCATTTCCTGCTCAGACAGTTTCTTCATCTAATCTCTCCGATTCGAATCAAATCTCTCATATGTCCTCTTTATTCAAGAAATTGCATGAGAATCTAGAATTGGCCTCCTCCAATCAAAAGAAGTTTTTTGATACAAAAAGACAACCTTCACCTTCTTATAAAATTGGTGATCTTGTCTGGCTTTCCTCAAAGAACATCTCTACAAATCGTCCATCAAAGAAGTTAAGTTCTCTTTTCCTTGGTCTTTTCCAATAATATCGGTTATCAACCGTAATGTTGTTAAATTGAAACTTCCACCAACTTTAAAGCTACATCCTGTTTTTCATGTGTCCTTGTTGAAGCCTCATCATCCTGACCCTTTCCAAAGAAATGTCACTACTTCTCCTGATCCCATATTGGTCCAGGGTGAAGAAGAATACGAAATTCAAAGTATACTGGATTCAAGGATCCATCGTGGCTCCTTACAATACCTCATCAGATGGAAAGGATATGGAATTGATGAAGATACATGGGAAAACTCCTCTGTCGTTCATGCTGACAAATTGGTTTCCAATTTTCACAAGCGTTACCCTTCTAAACCAAGTCAATAGCACCCAGAGGTTGCTCATTAAAGAGGGGGTACTGTCATGCCTTAACTATGGTATCCTCTTACTTCCTGGTTCCACGGAGCCTAGCCACACCCCTTTATGACACGGTCTGCCTATTTAATCTGACTGCACCAGCTGATCAGGGCTGGATTATTGAACTACGTTCCTTACTCACAACCCGGCTACAACTTCATGGTGAAAGCCTCTGCTACCAGACCGGACTGAAAGACTCTGCAAAGTTCCCTTCACCTCTCCTCATCCACGACTAAGGATTAAACACTCTTCATACGCCTCTGAGGAGATCTCGGGAACCAGTGTTCTATGTGCCGGAAGCTAAGTAAAACCAATGTGATAAGAGTTGCATTTAAAAGCTGTTATTACCTGTCTCCAAAAGTCCTTCGGAAAAAACAATCCCGTTACAGCTAACTTCAATTCATACTTCATATCAGTTATCTGCATCTGTCTTGCTTCAGTTAAAGTATGGAACAGCTATTATAATTACTTATCACCTAAACCGTTAACTCTACTAAGAGACTCTTTATTGATTCAGTGTCTGCAATTTACTACCGTTTACTCCTTAAAGCTACAGTGCCTGTAACTGTGGACTTCAGTTATCATTTACTACTTAAAGCTTCAGTACCTGTAAATTGGAATTAAAGTCTTTTCCTTTTACTTTCGTTAATAAAAATTCAACTATACGAAATCTGCAGTTGTGTTCCTTCATAACAAATGTTTAAACGTGACAGCGGGTCTGACTCCGAGTGCTGGACGGGGTAGGCCGCGATGGAGTCAGATCGGCTTTCTCTTCCAGGGGACTGAAGCCTATCAGGCCAGCCTCACCCTGGTTCCAGGATACTCCGCCCGGTGGGGGACGCCGTTGCCGGTCTGTTTTGGGACAAAAATCTTAAGGTTTGTGTGTAGTTCCATTTTAAGTTGCAGGAGCTGGTCTTGCGTGCGACCAGCCAGCTCGGCGGTCCGGTCCCGCCCCCCTTAGTTTTTTTTTTTTCTTGGCCAATCCTAGTCTTACCATTGTATTCAAATAATAGAATAGATAGCAACATTCCACACAAGGATTTTTGCTTTTATTTGTAGGACAGTTAGTTATTTATAGGCACAAAAAGCTTCTCTGTCCCAGGCTCCCTGCATGTTAATATTTATTGCTACAATATATAACATAAATCCATTGTATTGTTCTGTGACTGTTAGTGACAGCTGCACTGTGTGTGGCTGCGTTGCAATTGGTGAACAGGCTTATGTCATGTCAACACGTAGCAAACAGGTGCTCCAACTGTTTTACATAATTTTTCATGAATGAGATTTGCCAAAAAGGCACTTGCTATTCCTGAAACACACCATTTTATCCCACTAGTATGCTGTGCCTCACAGAATCATAAGGCCCTTCACCTTACAGTTTCCCTATTTTTTTATAATTTATTTTTATTAATAGATCATTTTTTATTTTGCCAAGTTGCCATGTGACTGTGTGATAATGGCCTCTGACATTAAATTGAGGGGATGGAGCCCTGAAGCTGTGCCTGAGCAGAACCCGATGGTGCACCATTATACCAGAACTATTCACTAAAGTGAGATTTGTCCACTCTAGTGAATTCCAAAATGAATGAACTGGAAGCATAGCTCACTTTAAAATGTTCCAATTTAGTTATTTTTCCCTTGAATTTGCAATTCACTTTCAATTCCCAACAAATCTCACTTTAGGTTGTAACCATTACCTTGTCCATTTATTGATTATTGGCATCTAAAGGAACAAATAAGTTAGATTAAACAGGATAATGATTATTGCTAATTGACTTTCACACACTGTTCATTCTTAACATAGAAACATAGAAGGTGACAGCAAATAAGAGCCCATCTAGTCTGCCCAATTTTCGAAATACTTGCATTAGTCTCTTATATCTAGGATAGCCCTGTGCCTATCCCACGCATGCTTATAATCTCTCACTGTGTTTATCCCACGCATGCTTATAATCTCTCACTGTGTTAACCTCTACTACTTCAGCTGGAAGGCTATTCCATGCATTCACTACCTTCAGAGGTGGCTCTAGACTTTATGAGGCCTTAGGCGAAACTCAAACATGAGGCCCCACTAACACCAAAGTGAAAAAAATAGTTACAATACATGAACACTGTCACATATACACATTGATGCACAGTTTACCTGTGTATGTGTCTGAGAGTATGTGTGTGAATGTATGTCTCTGTGAGCATGTTTGCGTTTTTATCTGGGACCGTATGTGTATGGGGTAGCTGCTTGAAGTGTGTTGTGTGTATGGGAGGGGTGGGGGGGGGGATGTCTGCCTGTGGCCTTGGTGAATTGTGTTTATGGCAAAGCTATGTTTCCTGACTGTGTGTTTATGATGAATGTCTTCAGCTGGTGACTGTGACAAGGTGAGTAAAGGGGTACCAGTGGCAGGGAGAGTGTGACAGGGTGAAGGGGGTAAATAGACAGAAGGGGGTTGTGAGAGAGAATGAGGGAGAGGGAGTATGACATGGATTGATGAGGAAGTGTGACAGGGCGAGTGGAGGTAAGTGTGTCAGGGCAATTGTGGCATGGTAGGATGGACGAGTGTGACAGGATTAAGGGGGGTTAATGTGACAGGCTGAGAGTGGCAGAGTGATGGCAGGTGAGTTTGGAGGGGGTGAGATTGACAGGATTAGGAGTGGTTAATGTGAGTGTGGATGCATGAAGAGGCTGACAGTGTAGGGAGGTGACGACGTGTGGGGAGGTGACAGTGTGAGGGGATGCTAACAGCCAGCGCGAGACCTAATTAAACCGCCTAATTAGAGAGCCGCCTCTGATTACCCTCTCAGTAAAGTAATACGTCCTAAAATTATTTTTAAACCTTTGCCCCTCTAATTTAAGACTATGTCCTCTTGTTGTGGTAGTTTTCCTTCTTATCATGTTTCATTGTTCAGTGGCAGCTAGATAGTTCTTGCCCTCCTATACGCAAGTAGATGGAGACTGGGGGTTTTCCTTGACCATAACCTAGGCATGAAACATAAGCATTTCATTCACTTAACACTGCATTAAGGAAACTCAACAAAAAATTGCAGGTAAAAAGAGTCAGTATCTTTTGCCTAATTACGGTTTTAAATTGACTTTAATTAGCTGTTTAGTGAATAAAATAGCAGAGTTAAAACATGTATAAGATGTTATAGTACTTGTGGCATCCCTTCACATTCTTTGTGAGATGTTTCTTTTACTCAGAGACCTTTGTGAGTATACTTTTTATGCTTTTTGCATTAGAAGGTACTGTTAGTCTTCAGGCAGGCTTTGTTCAGTAGCTGCACTCTATCATGGAAATGGGTTTCTAGAGGTGTTTGCAGGCATATAGAGATCCACAGATCACGCATTATGTTCCTTTTCTAAAAAAAAAAAATTAACATCGAAAAGAATAATTAGGGTTTTTTCGCATAATTCAAATGAAGGCTTCAAAGAGATTTATTGAGAGCAAGAGAGGTTATAACAAAAGATGTCAGGGAAACATTCATTCCAGGAGTACACCGTCAACGTCAGAACTACATACACAATGTCACCGCAATTATATACAGAAATGCCATGCTTCACCTGTTACGTTTAATTGCAAATAGCATTCAATCATGAGAGCTTCCTTTTAATGCACAAAACTACAGTCAAATTTTTTTTTTTTTTTAAATGTGCAAGGTGAAACAAATGGAATATGAAACTAAATTGTACAGAGAATTGTTGATGGAGGAAAACATCTCCAAAATTAGAATAAATGGTTTAAACCCTTTTTGACACAAAGGTTTAGCTCTCTGGGATTCGGATTGTCAGAGCGTATCAAATTTCAAAATCTGGAAACTTGACAGGAGAACCCTGAGACAATATGGCAGCTGGTTCTCGGGGTGGGGACAAGTGATGAAACTCTGCCTACTGTCCATTTGGTTTTGCCATCATAATAGGATGATCTCTTGTTGGTCATGTCAACTTTCATGAGTAAGACAAAAGCAGAACTGTTGGTAGCGCAATTGGTGAACATAGGCAAAGTGCTGCTGAGGGGAACCGAGCTGCCAGAAATATTATAGGAACTTTAGTTCCCCTTTTTCACCACAGTTTGTGTGTAAAAAAAAAAAAAAGAAAAAAACCACACAATGTTAAGATGTTTTGGCACTTGCAGCATCCCTTTACATTCTTTGTGATGTTTCTTTTAATCAGATTTCTTTGTAAGTATACTTTTTTTGCTCTTTTCATTAAAAGTACTTTTGATTTAAACTATTGGTCTTTAGGCACGACCCATCTTCCTTCACGTGTGGTGAGAGGAGACACATATCTGGTTTGACAGGGAACCTGAGATAGCAACACAAGAAGACCTACTGGTCTCATTGTATTGTCCACAGACCCACATTTACCAGTAATGCAATTTATAATGATTTCTTCTTCCTGGAGCTGAAATAGCAGTAAACTAACAAATGGCCGCATAAAGGAGGGAGAGGTTCAACTAAGCATATATGCCTTCCCTCTCGTTCCTTACAAGCAGACACAAGTGATATTATGCGAGCAGACATCCTAGGGATTTTTTGCAAAAAAATTATTATGATTAAATGTTATTGTGGCGAAAGTGACCTCGCCACTGGTTTTTGGAGGGGCCTGCTTGCCAGCCTCCTGCCCTGCGACTATGGCCCTGGAATGTATTGCCCTTCTAGGAACTGATTTGGGCATATTGTATTTTAATTATGCTGCTGCTGGCCCTTTAAGAACCACCTGGGGACATACTGTGGAGTTACTGGGTGGCCACCATTTCATGTATCAGAGGCACATGGTGAGAACAATGGATGAAGCACATGGTGAGAACAATGGATGGCGGCCATTTTAACTCACAGACACTATTTGGACTTTTCTACACGGTGCCATCTCGCCGGTATTTGGTGCACAAAGACATCGTGCACTAGTTTTAAACTATACAACAGGGGACACATTATACAGAAATATTTTTTCATATAGCCTGTATATGTTCTGCGGAATCTGCATTAAACTGTATCTTCCAAACTACTGAGCGGATCTGGGTGAATTTTGGATATGTGGTTTGGGGTTATTGCATGTTTTGGGGTCCCTGTGATATGTTTTATAAAACTGTATTTCTCTGCCTGTGATAATTATATTACCCATTGTGTTCAGTAATCATATCACAGGCAGAGGGGAGGATTTTGTGTGGGAGTGTCTGTGTGTATTGTACGGATTGATTGGTTGTATTTCAAAACCCTGGGGGCAGTACTATGTTTGTGGATTGTGAATAAAAGAGGCTGTATGTGCCAGTACAGTCAGTTCTGCTTGACTTCAAAACGAAGTGTCGTCTCGTTATTGGGGGAATTGGATTGTATGCTGATTGCCAGGAGTGTAAGCTGATTGTATGCTTTTCCTGTTCAGCTGTTTACAGCATACATATGCTTGTCAGCATTCGTATGCTTCTCCGGTTCGGTGGTTGTGGTGTCTGCTGCAGTGCTTGGAGTCCTCAGGAAGCGCTAGGAACATCCTTCAATGGAGGTACCCAGTCGGGACGCCCGTCGATCCGTTACAGTTATTTTTAACAATGGATTAATTTACTTTTGGCTTTGTTAGCCAATGAATTAGGGGTCTTTGGCCATCATATGGGTAAATATTGATAACTGGGACCTGGGGACTGGGTGCCCCCTTGTTGTCTACTGGGAGAGTAATTTCTGTTTTTTTATGTCAAGAGTGCTTGTGGATCCAGTGGTACTATCTAACCAGGGAACTGGTCATTGCCTTGTCCTCTATTGGGCTAATTGACCATAAGGTCATGTAAAAGAGGGACTACTTTCTGGTAAGTGCAGGCCTGGGGTGATACCTACTTGTCTGTTTCTTCAGGGGAGGACCATTCACCAGACTCTGTCCAGTATGGGTATGCCCTCATAATTTACTGTTTTATTTGTTGCTTCATAGTGAGGATTTGGGCATGTATCAGCTCGTTAACAAGTTTTTTTCCTTTTTACGTTTAAAAGTTATTAAGTTGCACAAAGGTGAGATGGAAAGTTGTTAGTGTTAAAAAGGCATTTTTAAAAGTGTGCTTGTATATATTATAAATTAGTGTAATATACTGAAAAGGTAGTAGGAATAGAGCTGAAATCTAGATGAAACATAATAGTTTATTTTGTGTCTATTTTTATAACAATTAGATTTTCCTACTCATATTTTGCTATACACAAAATGTTAATAAAATATTGTTTATTTTATGACTTAATTTTGTTTATTATTTTTTACAGCTTAAAAGCCATTCTAGTAGGGAAGCCCAACGATGGTACCTTGGACCTGACAGGAATCCCTCTCACCTTGAAAGATCTGGAACGAATAATGCTTTATCTCCAGCACCACTCAGAAGACATAGAGAATGTGGAATTATCCTTTACTGAAATCACAGACGAAATGTTTCTCCATCTCATGCCTGTTCTCAGCTCCCTTCCTCACCTTTCTAATTTGGCAGTTAATGGCAACCGGCTGACAAAAGCCATCTTGAGGGAAATCACAGAAGCTTTGAAGGACCCCAAGAAATTTCCATGCATGACTTGGGTTGACCTTGGTAATAATGTGGACATCTTCTCTCTACCCCAACCCTTTTTGGTTAGCCTTAAAAAGCGCTGTCCTAAACAGGGGAATTTGCCAACAATTTTAGAGTTTGGGGAAGGACAACTTAGTGATCTGGAAAATCAAGATGGGTCAATGGAAAGCCAAGAAGAACAAAGTGAAATGGATATTGGAACCAAAACATTACATAGTTAGGTACTTGATAGTGGCGAAAGCACTGATTGGTTGAAGTGCTTAGGGGATTAACTATCATCACACAAAATGTGATAATTCAGAGCCAAGCTGAATGTGTCCCATTAGCCTAAAGACTGTGACTTTGTACAAGACTTGTATTTGCCTCCTCTAAAATATAATTTTGTTTGTTCCTCTAAACTTATTTGTACTGTTCTCTAGCCCATGAACAATACTATGTTCCTTTATTCTTCTAACAATTTTATAACAAATGTACAATTCTGTAAAAATTCTATTTCACATTGAGTTCTACCTACACATGGAATGATGCAATATTTATTCCAAAATATATCCTATAGGTGAATCCTGTAAAACATTTCTTGATTTTTTTTATAAATCTTTGTTGACTGTATATATATATATATGACTATTCTAAAGAATAGAAATGACTGTTTAATGTCAGTATATCAAAGCTGGCAAAATGTGTCTTGAAAGTGAAAGAAAAACTGTCAAATTTATCAACAAGAACAATTGTTTTGCTACAATGAAAATGTTTCTGTCATGAAATGGGCTCCCATTTTCTCTCTGCCTACTCGGAAGCTGAAAACATCCTAGTATTTAGAACAGAGAAAATACATTATTGAAAAGAGAACGCAGTGTGAGCACGCAGTACAGGGACACACATAATGATATTTACTACATACATCAACAGATAATTCCACACTTCACTCCAGAGTGAGAGAACCACTTTTTTTTTTTTTTTAAAGAGGAACTGTCAGTTACTCAATTTTAGCTCAACCTAACAACTAACTAAAGTTATCTGTTGGTTTTGCTAATGTATTTATTTATTTTTTTTAAATTCTTTCTAGATTTATTATTTGCATTTGTATGCTTTGCCGGGCAGCATATGTAAATCAGCTCACTCTTGCATTGCCATATGCATTTGCTCCTATTCGCTACAGCACTGCTGGAAAAAATGGAGAGAGCGCATGCCACATACGCCATTTTTCCTTTAGATGCCTAAGCACATATACGCACCATGGGACTGCCTCAGGATGTGTATGAGAGGTAGGTATGTTTTTACATAGATCCTCTTTATTAGTCATTAAAGTAAATGCTATGATTTAGTATTTACTAAACGGAATGAGGACGTGCACGTTTTTTATTAATAGTCTGATGGCCAGCTTAATGTGGTGGCGGCTAATCTTGATACTGTTTTTATTACATATAGCAAAAGTACTCCTGTAATTCCCAAATTCCCCAAAACGTGTAGCAGCAAAAAAGAAGTTTGGTCGAGAAGTTTCTCCGTGCTGTTCTTGTAATCAATGACTTCCTTCTTCAATTCAGAAATCCTATGCAAGCTTAGTATCCATATTAGTATAGCAAGCTACACAGCACTGCTCATATCTTGAACTATGTTGACACGTTGTCAGGTGTGACCATAAGAATTTGTAATAATGTTCAAAGGGAGATGTACTAAAGTGTGAGAACCGGAGAATTCTACTGATATAAACCTCTTTCCAACAAATAGCATGGCCAATTGGCCATAGACATATTAAACAGTTCTACTACATTTAATGATTAGCTATATGTAGAAAACTATGCTATCACAAAATAATGTAATTCAAAATTTAACAGTGTCAGACTAGGGTTTTTTGTTTTTTTTTAACTGGGAAAAAATGTAAACAAAGTTTATAGATATTAGCCATTTCATTGTGGTACCTAACCACAGTAATACGATAGAGGAATTAAAAAATACAGCAGCCAAGTACACTCTTTTAAAAAGAATAAAGAATAAAAATTTAAAAGTTTTTAAAATAAGCAAACTTTTTATAGGTCAGCTTTTACTATGTGCTGTGTCAGATGTACTTGATGATGTATCATGGGGCTGAGGGTGGTGATTGCAGAACAAATTAGCCATTTGATTTAACAGTTTGCATTATCTCTAAAATAATGGCACTCAAAGCACATGCCGATTTTCAATTTGCGATTGAAGCCACGGAGGTTTCTTCATCTCCAAACTTATTACAGATTATTATTTAAAGAAATTAAGCCTTATTTAAGTTGTTAACTTGAATGTACAAATGGTACTATGCTTTGTGAGGTTTCATGGCACTACGGTGCTCCCTAGGTTCTGAAATGTTTTGATCAACCTATGAAATGAAAATGGTCCAATGAGAAATCCGAACCAAACATACACTGATCAGCAACAACATTAAAACCACTGACAGGTGAGTTGAATAACATTGATTATATCATTGCAATGGCACCTGTCAAGGGGTGGGAAATATTAGGCAGCAAGTGAACAGTCAGTTCTTGAATTTCATGTGTTGGAAGCAGGAAAAATGGTTAAGCGAAAAGATCTGAGCGACTTTGACAAGGACCAAACAGTGGTGGCTAGACTATTGGGTCAGAGCATCTCCAAAACAGCAATTTTGTGGGGTGTTCCTGGTATACAGTGGTTAGTACCTACCAACAGTGGTGCAAGGAAGGACAACCAGTGAACCAGCATCAGTGTCATGCGCGCCCAAGACTCATTAATGCTTGTGGGGAGCATAGGCTAGCCCCTCTGGCCCGCCTGATCCATTTAGAGAAGAGCTACTGTAGCTCAGTTTGTTGAAAAACTGAAAACTACTGGGCATGGTAAAAAGGTGTCAGAATACACTATTTGACCTCCAAATTCCCCAGATCTCAATCCGATTGAACATCTGTGGGATGTGCTGGAACAATAAATCTGATCCTTATCTCACAAGTTGCAGGACTTCTGAAATGATTTGCTTCTAATGTCTTGGTGCCAGACACCATATGGCACGTTCAGAGGTCTTGTTGAGTCCATGGTTCAACGCATCAGAGCTTTTTGTCAGCACAAGAGAAACCTACACAATAGTAAGCAGGTGGTTTTAATGTTGTGGCTGATCAGTGTAGGTTTCAATTTTAATTAGTTTGAATTTGAAATGATTCCACTCTGTTAGAAAAAACATTTCAATTATTTATCTACAGACGACAGGATAGTCTATGGAAGTGTTTCTAGGTAAATCGTTTTTAAAGTGTTTTTTCTAACAGATGGTCATCATTTCTGATGATGATTCAAATAACTTAATCGAGGCCTTAATATTTTGTTGCTAAAGATTTTTTTTAAAAAGTAGCGGCAGACAAACATAACAGATCTGTGTTATTTTTTTATTTTTATTTTTTTTTTACTTTCCAGAGCTTATGTAGCTGACAGTATGTATCTTTCCATAAACTTAATTAAGATTGTAATTTGTAAAACAAAAAAAAAATAATAATAATGATAATTATAACAATGTCTGTTGTGGTATGTTGGCTAACATAAGAAATATGTTTTTAAATATTATTATTAAAAAAAGAAAAAATGTGTGGAAAAAGATAAATTCCATATCCTTACCCACAGTTGGACCGGCTGCACAGTTCTCTACTTCTGCCAGTCATTCATTGTAGCACGGCCGAGCCATGGACCAGGGTAGAGGAATTTGTTTCTCTCTACTCGGTCTGCCGAACTGCTTCCTGTCAGACCAGGTAGAGAGGATCAAGATCCGGTCCATGGCTCGGGCATGCTACAAGAGATAGATGAGCTGGCATGGGGGGAGGTGGTGGAGGAGGGCTGTGGGGATACTTTCAGATACAAAATAGCTGAGGGAACACAAGCAGATATAAATGGGCTGAGGGGACATAAGCAGACACAAAAGGGCTGAGGGGGCACAAAGAGATTGACTGGAGAAGGGTCAAAAGAGACAGACTGGTTTGGGGGAGAGAAGTTCAGAGGTGGTGGGGGGATGAAGAGACACAAAGGGGCTTAGCAATGGTTTAAAAGAGGCAGACAGGGATGGGGATAGAAAGAGACACAGAGGGGCTGGGGATGTGCAAAAGTGACATATATGGGCTAAGGGGACACCCAGAATGGTTGGGGGACACAAACAGACACAGAGGGGCTGGGGGAGAAACAGACAATGAGCTAGAGGGAGGAGACACACAGAGGGCTTTGGAAGGGGAAACTACAAACAAAAGGGGCTAGAAGGAGAAAGAGATACACAGAGGTTTTGGAGGGCACAAAATAGGCAAAGGGGCTGGGAGGGAGCAGAGTCAGACAGGTGCTGGGGGAGACATCGAGATGGGTTGGGGGGAGACAAAGAGACAAGGAGATGGATGGAAAAGACACACAGAGGGGCTGGGAGGACAAAGAGACAAACAGGGGGTAAGAAAGGGTAAAAATAGATACACAAAAGGAGCAACAGTGTAGAAGCACACAGAAGGGATGGGGAAGGTAAAAGAAAATACACAAAAAGGTGTTGAGAGAGGGGAAGAGGAAATGGGAGAAAAGGGTATGCAAAGGTGTGGGGGGAGATACACATGAAGGGGCTGAGTGAAGTAAGAGACACACAAAGGAGCTGGGATAGAAAGAGACACACAAAGGGGAGGTGTAAGAAACACAAAAATGGAAAAATGGGGAATAAGATATACTAAAGGGGATAAGACATTCAAAAGAAAGTATGAGAAACACAAATGGGGCTGAAGTTATGAGGGGATCAAGGGGAACACAGGTGAAGATGCGTTTTGGAGTGGGAATGCAGCCAAAAATTCTTGCACTGGCCATGCATATATCCAAAAGCCAAGTTCTCCTACCAATGCCATGGAGCAAGGGTAGGGAACGTTCGGCACTCCATATGTTGTGGACTGCATTTCCCTTGATGCTTTGCCAGCATTATGGTTGTAAATGCATTGTGGGAGATGTAGTCCACATCTGGAGTGCAAGAGGTTGCCTACCCCTGCCATAGAGTATTGTTATGCCTGCTGACCATAATGTTGTAGCAATGGAGACCCTGCAGAGGCCTCTCATATTACCCAATTCCATGCAGTATGAAGTCCTGTGTGATGAAACTATTGGTATGCACAAGCAGTGTGCCCGCTGTACTCAGGTTTACCATAATCTAGGTCTTAACTGTCCACATTCTCCCTGATTTAGGTCCCTACCTGCATTAATTTGCCATTTTGAAGTAACTATCTTTCTGGTTGAATATAAAGATTGAGTTCACACACTAACATTTATGGACAGAGTGTCACACTGCATATTGGAATTGATTTAATTGTCCACAAAACATATGGCATGGCAACCAGTGCTTTGCAGTGGGGAGTGGGCTATCTCAGCTCAGGAGGAGGAAACCAGGACCAACTGACTATCTGTCAAACCAACAGTTGCCGCAAGACCATCAAGGCAAGGTAGAATGAAGTTAGAGAACACCGGGAAATTGTCTCCACAAACACACATGAAAGTTGTGTTGATATTTTAAATCACCACAATGTCCAATTTATACACAAGTAAACATCAGTGAAGCCATTTCATGCCCAGACACCCAGCAACAGCTCAATGCACAAAACCTCTGCTTAATAAGAAATAATGGACAAAAATGTTGCTTAGCTTCTTATAAGAAAGCACCATGCAACTGTCCATCTATCTGGACAATGTAATTACCAAGTAGAATATATTCTTCTTTTAATATTATTTTTTTTTTTTTTTTAAGTATACATTTTAGCCAGAAGTTCATAGATCAAGCAGCTCAAGAATATTATTTTGAAAGTTATGTTTCTCATTGGTGCCTTGTTACCAATATCACATCTTAACCATATGAAGCATATCCCACCCATCAGATGACAGATTGTATGGCAGAGACCTTTTAAATGGTCTTGTAGACAAATTTCCATTCAAATATTCAGAGATTTGTTTTTTGTATTGTTCTTTTTGACTTGTCCTTACAATACTGAATACCAGTTGACTCTGCATTAGAGAGTGTGTGTGTGTGTGTGTATGTATATATATCTGTTAAGGAGAGTGAAATATTTGTAGCATTCTATGCTGCATTATGTATGCGTGTTTTCAATGTATTTTCATTGTATTTGTTATTGATATGTTTAAATGCAGGTTGGTAAAATTTGTAAATGCATTCACACTCTGAATTCTTCATTCTTATTGTCAATGGGTTTTTAACACTATAATGTAAGCAAGTACATGTATATATATATATATAAAAAATATTTTTCTGTGACTGTGCCTGTGTGTCTTATCCAGGTTATAGGGGAGAAACATACGAGTTTGCAAGAAAAGAAAAATGCTTCATACATGTTTTTTCCTTGTCTCCTTGAACTTTAGTTTCCATACCTCTTTACTGACTGATACATTACTGCTATCGGAATTATGTATAAAGAGTATTTCTAAGGATAGCCTCATTGAAAAAACATGAAATGGTTGCTCCTATTATGGAAAATTGTCTCAGAATTGTACTCTTAATACCTATCCTCCTCTGAAATTGCAAGGTCATTTACTGCAGTGCAAGATTTTCTGATGCTGAAAATATGGCTAAAGTCAGTTACCAAAACCAAAATTGTGATGAACTGACGTACAAACTGTAAGTCACAGTACCAAGCTGGAAAAATAGCTTACTTAGAGAATGGCTCTATTGTCCTAAAATGTGCAATTACTTTATCGATTCTCCACGGTTCATAGTTCATTAAATAACTCCATTAGTAATAATCTAAACAGTGATACTATAGGAAATACCCCAGGTCCCTGTGTTTAATTGCTTCCTAAATTCCACTAGTTTGTCTAAGAAGATTATTACTTATAAACCACTGCACAAATGTATACCGAACGAACTAAAGAAATAAATTGCAGTGAATGTTTTATATAGTGCATCCTTCGATTTAGCACATTATCAATATATTTATGTCTAACTAAGAAAACATGACAAAGAATTTCAATGTCGAGATAGCGTTATGTCATTGAAGTAAACTTGGCAAATGTCCCTGATCCGTATTTAGGACATGAATTCCACTGGTCTACCCCGTCTCTGGAACTCACGAGAAACAAATAAAATGCTAAGTAACTTGCTTTCGTGCCCAAGGTGCCATTTCTACTTTAGAAGGTAGCCTTTATAAGATTGAAAACATTAAATGTAGGGAAGTGTGAAAGTTGTGTATGGCAGACTGAACTTACTTCTTACTGTCGTAAGCAGTGATAGAATGAAATACAATTTAATGTTGTACTGATTCTACTGCTCCGAACTTAAATATCACTCTGTTGACAAGAGGTATACAGTGTAAAGTCAGGAGATATCTGAATAGCAGTAAGATGGTGATTATTAGATCAATCTAATAAATACATTCTGTGATAGAACATGTTACTCTATCTATGAGCCATCCTGTTGAATATATTTTCTTATAGATATTTGAGTAGTAGTTGAAACATAGAAACATGTAATGTGATGGGAGATAGGAACCATTCAGCACATCTAGTCTGCCCAATTTTCTAAATACTTTCATTAGTCCCTGGCCTTATCTTATAGTTAAGATAGCCTTATGCCTATCCCATGCATGCTTAAACTTATTTACTGTGTTAACCTCTACCACATCAGCTGGAAGCCTATTCCATGCATCCACTACCCTCTCAGTAAAGTAATACTTCCTGATATTATTTTTAAAACTTTGTCCCTCTAATTTAAGACTATGTCCTCTTATTGTGGTAGTTTTTCTTCTTTTAAATATAGTCTCCTCCTTTACTGTGTTGATTCCCTTTATGTATTTAAATGTTTCTATCCTAACATGTCAGTTCAAATCAGAGCACTCATTGTTCTGCAAATGAAAAGCATGAAAAATTAATTTGATTGATCACTCATTTCACTAAAAAGTTATTGGAGCATCCTGATTGGCTGATCACTTCTTTGTCTGGAAGAGCTAACTGCTGGAATTCTAAAGCACGGCAAATACAGCAGCTTTAAATGTGAGTATATTTGTCACACTCTATTATTTGGATTCATTGTTTTTATCTATAAATGCAATATCTATTCAATAAATGAAAAAGGATATATAATTTCCAACCTGAAATGCTTTTTTATTAATTGTTTTCATCGTAATTCAGTAATATATCTCTTTTATTTAACCCCTTTACATTTGACGGCATTATTCCGTCATGGTTGTCAAGCAGTTGCAGATCCATGACAGAATAGTTCCATCATGCTGATTTTTACCAGCAGGTACTGAGGAACTCTAGGTATGTGGTTCTCCAATGTCAGCTGGGGCCAGAATTAGTGAGTTGTGAACGCTGTAAAGTGAAGTCTGCACACATCGCTTTAAATTATAGTCAGTACTGTTTTATGGGATATAGGCCATTTTCATTCACTGTTGCTATTCACCGAGGTGAGAATTCAAAGTCAAAAGTTGAAGGTCAAAAGTTGCTGAACTGGCAGCATAGCTGACTTTGAAGAATGTTACAGTTTGGCTACTTTGTCCATAAATTTGAAATTCACTATGAAATTCTCACATTAGAGTGGCATGTATATGTTCGGACAAAAAAAAAAAAATGTTCCAAACCCAACACGTTTGATACATATCGAATGATTTAGCATTGTAATTCCATGTGGAATATCTATCTGTCCAGATGCTTTCTTGAGAAATAATTGGCATTTTCTATTTCAGACTTCCAGGAAACGCAATGTTCACCAGTGAATAATCGTAGCCATTCATTCCATTGTTTAACAGACGCAGATGCTTCTATTTTCTGCCTTCTTAAGGTGTTTTTTGTTATACCTATAAGCAAGTTTCTCCAGCAGCTGTTCTGCTAATTTTCTCATAATCTAAATAAAGCTACAAAAGCTAAATAAAGCTCAGATATGGCTGATGTCAGAACATGTGTGACGCTGGCAGGGAAGAGATTTTTGCTTGCAAAGCTAGAGTTTAATTTTGTTTTATTTAAAGGCACACACCAAGCACCATAACCACCTACCAGTATCCGAGCCATGCAGTTGCACACCATGACACATCACACTGCCACACTGCCTTGACACATCACAGAAAATGCAATAGTGAATGGTCAGTGTAACAGTTAATAGGTGTTCTAGAACTGTCCAATAAGCCCTGTTACCAGGGACAGTGACGGGCAATGAGTCTGAGAGCTGCGTGGAAGGCCAGAGAAATCTATCTCAAGGCACTCTGCGATGATTCTAAGCACGGACCTGCACAATTCTCTGTGTCTTTGCTCTCTCACATTGTCAGCCAGAGGTGGCAGGGATATGCCACCACAAAGCTGCATCCATAATCATGAAGCATTAGGGAGGAGAGACTCAGAGAGCAGAGTTAGACAGTACTCTATTCTCAGGCTTTATCCCCTAGACTTCCAGAGATGGGCTCTATTACAGCCAAGGAAAATGAGCAAGTGAGATATGGCTCAATAAATGGGCATTTTTACTAAGAAGTGACAGTACCCCCTTACCCCCTTAAAAAAAGACACTCACATGTTAAATTTCCCTGTACTTACCCACAAACCTATTAACATACAGCTTCCTGAGGTTTAGAAATAGGTGTCTCCAATCTTTTAGTTTAAGAGCATGGAGGATGTAAGTCTGGACATGTGTGCATAGTGAAGGCTCAGCCTATTAAAGGGACACTATAGTCACCAGAACAACTACAGCTTAATGTAATTGTTCTGGTGTCAACTGCCTGTCCCTGCAGACTTTTTAATGTAAACTGAAAAGGCAGTGCATTACCGCCTAGGAACACCTTTAGTGGCAATCACTCAGATGGCTATTAGAGGTACTTCCTGGGTCAGTGCTGCACTGGTATTCCATTCCATTCATGCTGAATGCTCCTCATAGAGATGCATTGATTCAAGATGCATGTGCAGTAGCCTCCCAATGCTTTCCTATGGGAAAACATTGGATTGGCTGAGATCATTAAATTTGACAAGCTCAGCAAAGGACGGGGTGGAGTTGGGACCAGCCACAAGGAAACCTGCATGGCTCTGGAAAAAAGGTGAACAAAGAAACCTTTATAAGGTGGGCAAGGGGGTGCCACGGACTTAAACAACACATTTACAACTATAGTGTCCAGAATACATGTTTGTATTAATGACACTATAGTGTTCCTGTAAGTCCTACACCACCAGCCACCACTGCTACCCTGGAGGGTCCATGGCAGACAAACCAAGTGTGAATTTCTACTCACTAGGGCTGAATTTTGACTCACCAATGGCGTAATGTATATCACCAATAAAGTTTGGTTTCAGCCACAGTGGAATTCTGAAGAAAGGATTTCACCAGGTGATATTTCACCTTTGTTGAGAATTATTTCCATAACCTGGAGATAAAATATTATACTGGCTGAACATTGTGGATCACATTCCATAAAAGCTGCAGTATTTATCACTTTATCCAACATAACCATCGATACAACAAACGGGTGTTCGGTACTGCACGATTCTGGCAGACTTTGTTAAATATACCTAAAAATCCCATTATTCTTATAATATCATGGCAGCTTTAAATAAGGAAACAGTACAGAAAGCATTGAATCAGCAACGTGCCACAACCTTGTTACTGTTTCGTAAAACACAAATTTATGAGGAAATGGAAACGCCACTTTATCAGGTTACACATGATTACATTTTTTCTCAGTGACAAGATAAAATACACTACAGAAATAGCACTAACATAGGACTTATGAAATCATCACACATCATCATTCCCCACTATGCAATGCCTGCCATACAGTCAGAGATACTGAATCATATCAATTTAGTTCTTCGCTCAGCAAGTATTAATAGCATACTATTGGCCCAGGCACTTAGAGGAAATATGTTGGCTATAACTATTAATAATATAGATGAATACAAACTATACAGTATTCTGGTCTATAGTATTTCATTTAACATGATTTTTGAAGAATCTCCTGGTTGCTTAGCAACCCATAAATGCAGTGGTATGTCAGTAATTAGTTAATAAGATAATATTGATTAGATTTGCATCCCTATTTGAAAATATTAGAACTAATTTAAGGACATTATTTAGCAGACATAGGTTTTAATTATATGCACTGATTAAATGTTATGTTTGATTAATTTATTTCCATGGAATTGCTTGACTCCAATAATAGAGTGATTATATGATAATTTAATTAAAGCAGTATATAAATAACATAATAAAGGACTAAAAGCAATGGAATATAAATAGAAATCCAGAGTGTTTGTTTTGCCTAGTATAACCATATGTGTATCTGTTCATTCAGAAGGCAATAGAGGCAGGAATAGAGCATGCTAATACACGCAGGATACACAAATACAGATTATAGAAAAAGAGTTGAATCCAAGGGTTTGCAATATGTTTTACTTATTGCTTAGATTTAATTAATTTGTGTTTTATTTAAAAAAAAAAATGTAAAATGTAGAAATTCACACTGCTGTATGTGTGCCTTCATCGTGGCTCACTTTCAGTCATTGTCAAGCACTGCACAGAAACCCAGTACACGGGGAGACGGGGAGACAGACGTGTGCCAACAAATATTGGGTATCGAGTAATAGTGGGGCTATGATCTGGGAGATGTCCCTTGGTACGATTGTCACATCACATCAGGGGCGGACTGAGAACCCTCAGGGCCCCCGGGCAAAATAAATCAAGGGCCCCCTTACAGGCCCCTCCCATACTCCGCAGCAAGCGCCACCCATGTCCCACCTCCATGCACCGCCTCCAGCCACACCCTACACAATCTTTAGACACAAGGAACAAAAGTGCAATAATCCCTTCCAGGCCCCAGTAGAGACTACAATTGAGGGCTAATGGGCCATGGAGGGGGGTCTTTCTAGCAGAGGCTATCTCAGTGTCCTTTAGAGAGTGTGTTAGAAAGAATCCCCTCCAGGCCCTATTAGAGACTACAATGGAGTCTAATAGGCTTGGAAGGGGGTCTTTCTAACAGAGGCCATCTCAGTGTCCCTGCTGGAAACAGTCGCCTCCAGGCCCCAGTAGAGACTACAATTGAGGGCTAATGGGCCATGGAGGGGGGGAGCATTCTAGCAGAGGCCATCTCAGTGTCCTTTAGCGAGTGTGTTAGAAAGAATTTCCTCCATGTCCCATTAGAGACTACAATGGAGTCTAATAGGGCCTGGGGGGGGGTCTCTTCAACACTCTGGTTCCTATTCACAATATAGCAACACAACATAGCTCGCTGATACCTAGGCCAAGTTGGCTCCTCTTACCTTAATTACTGTTGCTGGCTGGCAGTCTGTGGGCTTGCTGGAAGGCTGTGGGCTTACTGGCTGCGGCTGGCAGGCTGTGGGCTTGCTGGCAGGCTGTGGGCTTGCTGGCTACTGCTGGCAGGCTGTGGGCTTGCTGGCTGTGGCTGGCAGGCTGTTGGCTTGCTGGCTGCGGCTGGCAGGCTGTGGCTTGCTGGCTGTGGCTTGCTGGCTGGCAGGCTGTGGCTTGCTGGCTGCGGTTGGCAGGCTGTGGGCTTGCTGGCTGTAAGCCTAACTGGTGGCCTGTGGGCTGGCTGGCTGGCTACTGGCCAGCCTGTGGGCTGGCTGGCCGGCCTGTGGGCTGGCTGGCTGGCCGGCCTGTGGGCTGGCTGGTTTGCTGGCTACTGGGGCACTTGTAGATTATTTAAAGAAATAATCCATGCACAATAACCACTACTGCTCTGTGTAGTCGTTATGGTGCCAGGAGGGCCGGGCCCCCCTCCCAGAGTAAGTAGTCAAACCGTTTAAGAACAGTTTGACAACTTACCTGGGGTCTGCTGGGATATGAGGCTGTAGTAGGGTATAGGAGCAGTGGTGCAATGTGTAAGGGGTGCAGTGTGTGTGAAAGGTTCAGTGTGTGTGAGGGGGTGTAGTGTGTGAATGTGTAGGGTGTGTGGGGCAATGTGTGTATGAGGGGGCTGTGTATGTGTGTGGCAATGTTAGTATGGGGGGCTGTGTGTGTATGGGTGGGCAGTGTATGTGTGTGTGTGTGAGGCAATGTGTGTAAGTGTGTATGGTGTGTGTGGGTGTATGGGGGGCAGTGTGTGAATGTGTATGGTGTGTGGGGGCAGTGTGTTTATGGGGCTAGAGTTCACTCTCACCACTGCGACCACCAGGAATCCCTGGTGGTCACAGTGTTGAGAGTGAACTCTAGCCCGTAGCTCCAGGGCTAGAGTTTACTCTCGCAAGAGCCGTAACGTTGCCGTGGTAACCGCGGCAACGATCTGTGCTCGCGCAAGAAGGACCCAGAGGAGCGGGCACCATGGACCGGAGAGCAGCTCGGCCACGCTACAGGGGAGGGGAGGTGAAAAGCTCAGGCGGCTGCAGCATTTAAAGGGGCGGCCGTCCCCCTCAGAGTGTGCCGCCGGGCCCCCTGATGACCATGTCCGAAGTGCCCGACCGGTCAGTCCGCCCCTGCATCACATCACTCCCATGCAGCTTCCTTAGAGCACTGGGAGTAAGCTGTCTGACATCACTTTCTCCCACTGCTACCACAGAGGAGTACAAAGGGAGTTGCCAGTTCTTTGAGGGGTCTCTTTATTTTCAGCACTCCGATATTTATATATACTGATAAATTGTACTTTAACAAATGTATAAAAATAATTTGGTAGTGAAACGGGTTAAAAAACGATTTTTATATTTTGTGGAATTTGTCCTTTTGAATTTAAAGTATGAAGTAAGAACAAGCAAATATTAGTAACACGGGAGACATATGATATTAGCAGGGTGACCAGATTCATCATGTCATGTTGACCGGGACAAATATTTTTGTCATATTTATGAAAACACATGAAAAGGGTTGCCCTGCAGTATGTATAATGGATATTCTGCAGGATTCTTCATTGCCTAGTTGCTTAATCTTATACAACTTCTTCTGATTTCTACACACTACGGGACAACCCTTTTCATGTGCTTCCCATCAATGTGTATTTATGATACGTGTCCCAGAAAACATAGTGGATCTGGTCACGCTGGATATTAGTAGCACAGGACAGAGACATATGGTTAAAAGGGGCACTCTTGCAGCGTAATGCAGTGCTTTAGTTTAACCCCCTAAGGACCAAACTTCTTGAATAAAAGGGAATCATGACGTGTCACACACGTCGTGTGTCCTTAAGGGGTTAAAGAGCCTGTCGCTACAGTCTCTCCTCTGTAAATAAAGCCTTTCATTTAAAAAGGCAATATTTACAGTTGTCATGAAGAACACCTCTAGCGGTTAGCACTCATAGCCACTAGAGGTTTTTCCTATTACAGTTCTGCAATCTTTGGTATCACTGGTATCATATCACTGGTATAATCCATCTCTAAGAGGGGATGTTGATTGGTGAATTTGACTAGCTGCAAACATAGGAGCAGCTCCTGTGCCGAGAGTGGTGTGGTATCAGATGAAAGCTGAGTGTAATTTATATATCTACATAGATTAGGAGTATGTTGTGGCGAACCGCTGCCTTTTATACATTTCCCCTCTCTTTTTTTATGTGTGCTGCTCTATGTGTTAGCGTATTGTGCCCGACCACCCCAATGGCCCATTTAGAATGCTTGTTAGAACATCCATTAGGACGTTCGCACCTGACATAGTGCCAAAACCGCAAGAGAAGCCCTGGCGCGTGTCCCCCCCTGGGTGGTCGCCCTTTCCTATAGACAAACACCAGGGGGAACATTCGTTAATTGCTTTCCACCTCGTTTGTTTCCCGAACGAGGACCTCCCCGGTGCCCCATCGGAATGTTCACACCAATCAATTAGAACGTTAACACTCGCAACATAAGTGTGAAACTGGAAGGGAAGTAATTAATGAATGCTTCCCCGGGTGGCCGCCATTCGTATAGACGAACGCCAACCAGGGGGAGCATTTGTATCCCGAAAGGAGACGCTCCCCTTGCCTGGTTTCACACAGGGACCCCACGAAGGGAGGCTGTTTCAGACAGGTACCATTGTGGGGTCCCTGAGGTTGGTGTGGGCACCCTTTTGGAGCACGGGCTAGTTTGGCGGGCTTTCTGTGCCTGAGAGACAAAGAGGCAGAAGCTTTTTCCTGCGCTTGACTCCGAGGTACATAGGCTTCTGGGATGAAGACCCCCCCTGACATCTGGAGCGGGAGACCCAGTATTTTGGGAATAGGGGACAAAGGGAGCGAAGTCCCTTTCCCGCGCTAAGACCCCTGGGAGGAGGAGGACCCTGGGATGGGACCCTGTTGGGGTATGGTGGAGACCCCTTGCAAAGGGTTATGTATAAAGCCAAGTGTGGCCAATAAAATTGTGTTGTACCGCCATAACTAGGTGTTGTCCAGTTACTGGGAGGAAATGGGTCTCCTTATTCTCTAACTGGTTCCTGACCGGCTGAAGGAATTGAATTAGTGGAGCTAACTGGTCGGGTTACCCGTGGTCCGCTACATATGTCTAACGTTAGAAATACATGTTTGTGTTTCTGATGTTAGTGTGCTACTTTAAATCTGTAAACATATTAGCATACTGATAAAGTATCAATTATATAAAAATTGCAAATGAGATTATTTAATATTTACAAGGATTTGTGGAGAAATAACAATGGAATTGCAAACTTCAGGCCATAATGCTAAATTGAAGAGCTATTGCAATTTAGCTATTTTGGCCTGCAATTTCCAAGTCCTCTATGGTTCCCCACTTAGATAACCTTAAAGTAAGTACAGGCATGGTTTATAAAAACTTGTAAAAGAAAAGCCTGGTCAAAGAAGAAAATTGTTTGGTGAAACAGAGATAAGGCAAAGGGACTCAAAGGAGAAATGGAATATATGAGGGGATGGCTATTTGCTCTGGTGCTTGATTGTACTTGAATATAGAATAAATATATTTTTTTTTGCTAAAGGATGTAAGAAAAGCGTTGCAGTTAGCTTTATTCCAGCTAACTGAAGTCAGTTTTCATTTTGATAAGATAGCAGCGACTGTTAAGATCCAGCGTCTAGCTGGCATCATAACTAGTCGGTAAGCAGAGCTGAACATCTCCTTTTATTCTGTAGGGGAGGCGGTAGAACTCTTGTCTAATGCTGGGAATCGCAAGTCGCAACCGGTAAGATTTCCTAGGACGCCAGTCGACAAGATTAGCAACATCCCGTTTTATCTATTAGTGGCTTGTCTGTTACAAACATTATAGGAATTTATTATTAGTAGTATAATTACTATTTCTAAAGTGCAAACAAATTCTTCTGCATGTACAATAGATGGACTAACTGACAAGTATTTGTAACAAGGCAAGATGGATCCACAGGAGGTTGATGAAGGTTCTCCTCAAACAGTTTACATTCTAGAGGAAATGAGCCTCGAGCCTTACGCTTGTATATAACATACAGAATATACTCTGCAACGTCTTTAGGAGAGGGCATTTAAAACAAGAAACCAAAATTATGTTTCCATCAGGAATCCTGAATGTTTGAACAAGCTGAAGAACTGGCAAGATGCCAATGTTGCTGTGAACGTTGAACCCAGGGCATGTTTGAGATATGTCTTTGCTGTTGACGGATATGCTGAGACCCACATTCAGCAGGCTGCAGGCAGGTCAGTGGATGCTGACAGACAGAACCAGGCACTCTGTCAATCTCTACTGTAAACTCCCTGCAGGATACTGTCAATCCTCCCACACCCACATTGTCAGACCTAAGGACATCTTCGCTTTAAGGTCTTGTCCCAGCAGCCACAACAAGCCAATACTCTAGGACAGAATCGAGTGGTTGCTCTTCATTGCAGTATTTTTGGAATTGTCTTGGAGCTGCTCCCGCTTAATGATTAATAGAAATTCTATATTAAAAATTTTCATGAAAAATGGAAATAATCAGAAAAAGAAGACAATTGATTAGAGACATAGAATGTTAGGGAATAGCTGAAATGGAAACACTCTCCAACGCAGCTTCTTTTACAGCTATTTTGGTAAAAAAAAAAAAAAAAAAAAAAAAAAAAAAGCATTTCTAATTTAGTGAAATACTGTGAATATTAAGAAAAGTCTACAACTTACATCATCATAGGCTTGCTAGACTAATTAATAACTCACACTATCTTATTATATATTACTTGTCAAAACAATGAAGAGCATGAGATTTTGCAAATCTGTTTCTTAATACAAAAAGTAGGTGATACAATGCACTTAAAAGTAATAAAAGTGAAGAGCTTATAAAATTATTATTTTTTTAAACCGTTCATATGACAAAAGAACAACTATATTTCAGATACATATCTAGTTCAATATTCAGAATTTATCAATATATTTTAGATTGTTTTTAAAACTCTTAAAGTGACACTCAGCACGAAAATCACTACATCTTAGTATATCTTAGATCCCATTCCATTTCTCTGTCAAATTAAAACATTGCCGTTTCTGAGAAACACATACATACATACATATATATATATATATATATATATATATATATATATATATATATATATATATACATACATACATATCAATCGGTGACATCTAAAATCACTGTTTAGTGAATGAGTGAGTGCGCTGGATTGCGTACTTTGTATGTTGTATATATTGGCCCCAGCAGCACCCTATAATATATGCATGTTCAGGTGCGTGCAGCCCTAGCCATCTTTGGTTTAATTTATTTACATCCTTACATATATACACTATATGGACAAAAGTATTGGGACACCTGACCTTTACAAAGTTCCATGAAGCTCCCGCTTTACAGTTTGTATGCTGACATTAATGCCAGTGGAAGTTTCGAACTCTCCAGCTATAGAATCAGCAGAGTGTTGGTGACTTTTACACACCATGCACCTCAGCAAAAGGTGACCCTGCTCAGTGACTTTACATGGTCTCCCGCTTCATGGTTGAGTTGCTCCTGTTCCTAAACACTTCAACTTTCCAATAATACTGCTTAAAGTTGACCGTGGAATATCTAGCAGGGATGAAATTTAGGTTGCATCCTATCACAGTACCACAATTTAGTGAACTCTTCGTATAACCCTGTGACGAACCCATCTGTATAGACTTGTATTGCTGGTTCGTCTGTTTGCCTTGAATTCGTATATTTCCTGTCCGTATGCCCTTGTTCGTATGTTTTCCCTAGTACCGATTGAAACTACCGAATCAACGGCCACCCAGGAGAGGAGTGTGCGGCTTGTTAACACCTTGACCACAATTAGAACGTTGTGGTTAACCGCAAACACCTCTCCATTACATTCGTACGGGTGGTCGTCGTTCGTATGCCGAACACGAGGCGGCGGCCATTTTGGACACGAGGCGAATCAGCGGTGTTCGGCGCAAAACCTATGGATCTAAAAACTGACTCTTTATCTACCGAACACACGGCCGTCTTTAATATTGATTGGGCCCTGGGCAAGAATTTACTTGGGCCCCCTGGATCCCGCCTTCCCACACCCTAGCATGCAATCACGCCCTCCACACACACACATACATACCAAAAAAAAAACAACACACAACTCGTAGAGTAGTAAACTTTAATAATGTAAACATAAAGAACTGGTTCACAAATAAGTCCTTAGCTTGACTTATGTAGCGGAGAGCCGATCTTGCACAGCTATTCTCCACTAGAGATTCCAGTGAGGCTCAGGAACAAGGCGATGTTAAGTCCATAGGCAAGGTTTCCAGTAGGTAAAGTAATACAGCAGTATCCCCATCGCAATCCCAATAACTGGACGACACACAGTTTCAGGAGTAGACTGACAAGCTTTATTCCACAGTTCCTTATAAAGCCCTCTCCCATGCAAGGGAGGAGGTTCTAACACTTAAGACATTATCCAATCTCTAAGTAGTAACCTCCCACAGATCTCCTCCCCTCCTCTAGCATCATAATCCCCTTATTGTGTACACAGTTTTCCCCGAGTTTTGGATGTACCCTAAATACTTGGGGTACATCCACAAATCCAACATCCCCAGATAGCTCTATTCTGGGGGACCAACATACTTAAAAATTAGCCCATTCGGATGAATGGTTCGTGAGATATGGGGTTCCAAAGATTTGACCGACCGCATGGGTAAAGTATCCGAAAACAGTTCCATGCATTTTGGCCCTGCGGTCGGTCACAAACAAGGGAATGAAAACAGGCGAATTGCCTGTGTTATAGAGCCTGGAGAGGGTTTGAATGAATTCCCTTGTTTATGGGGCTCTTTCTACCGAACGGCGGGTCATTCGGTAGTTTCCATACGAATTTCTGGAAGTATGGAGGTCTCAGCGGTGTTTGCCTAGTCAAGTGTCCGATTTTAGTTCCAGACACTCGACGGCAAAACACCGCTGTTCGGTAGTTTAAGATGGCCGCCGCCACGTGTTTGTTTCCCGAATGGCGGCCACCCAGAGGACAAAGACCACACTGCACTGATTGCCAATTACCTGTTTGCAACATTGTTGCAAACGGTAATTGGAGGCACACTCATTCCTGGGTGGTCTGGTTGTTCGGTAGTTTCATTCCCTTGTTTTATTTGAATGATTCTACCGAACAACTAGAGGAATACAATTCTTTACATACATTTAACTGTCATTATACCCGGATACCATGCTTTCTATACATGTACATACACATTAAACCAGCCATATGACCAAATACACTTATTCTCATACATGTCGTGGGACAGCCCGGTACCAATCCGCTACACTGCTCCCCCTTGCCCACAAGCCGGCATACACAGTCTGATCCAACACGGATCGGCTTGGGGATGTCCGGGGGCTCACGGATCATTTCTCTAAGTCAGTTTGTCTTGACAACCCGTCAGCATTTCCATTCTGCTTACCCGGCCGGTACTGGATATTAAAGTCAAAAGGCTGTAGCGCCAAACTCCAGCGCAGCAGCCTGGCGTTGTCTCCAGCCACCCGGTTCAGCCAGACTAACGGGTTGTGATCCGTGAGCAAGGAAAAGGGCTGTCCATATAAATAGGGTTGTAGCTTCTTTAGGGCCCACACCACAGCCAGGCATTCCTTTTCGATGGCGGCGTAGCTTACTTCTCGAGGTAACAGTTTGCGACTGATGTAAGCCACTGGATGTTCCCCGCCATCGGCCCCGACTTGACTCAGTACTGCCCCCAATCCAAACATAGAAGCGTCTGTGTGAACAAGAAAACGTTTAGTTGGATTGGGAGCTGCCAAGACAGGGGCATTTATCAGTGCATTTTTCAATTGTTGGAATGCCTGCTCACACTCCGGGGTCCAGTTTACTTGGCGGGGAAGGTTCTTACGGGTCAGGTCAGTGAGGGGTTTGGCCAGGGCGCTATAATTGGGAACAAACTTCCGGTAATACCCTGCTGTCCCTAGAAACGCTAAAACCTGGGTCTTAGTCCTAGGGGTGGGCCACTGGGCTACAGCCTCTACTTTGGCGGGTTCGGGTTTTTGTTTACCGCACCCTACTCTATGTCCCAGGTATTGTACCTCAGCCATGCCGATACTACACTTGGCCGGCTTCAAGGTCAGACCTGCTTCCCTTATCCTATCTAGTACAGCTCCGATGTGAGCTAAGTGTTCCTGCCACGTATTGCTAAAAATAGCAATATCGTCCAGGTAGGCACATGTATAGTCCTGGAATCCATCTAGGAGTCGATCCACCATCCTTTGGAAGGTGGCTGGGGCGTTTTTCATCCCAAATGGCATTACCTTAAACTGGTACAAGCCAAATGGGGTGACAAAGGCCGACTTCGGGATGGCGTCTGGGGCCAGGGGGATTTGCCAATACCCTTTACACAAGTCAATAGTGGTGAGGTATTGGCCCCTGGCCATTCTGTCCAGTAACTCGTCTATCCGGGGCATCGGATAGGCGTCAGATACAGTCTTCTCGTTCAATCTCCTATAGTCCACGCAGAAGCGGGTCGTACCGTCTCGCTTTGGTACGAGGACTACAGGAGATGCCCAAGGACTGTCTGAGGGTTCAATCACCCCCAGTTGGAGCATTTCGTCGATCTCCTTACGCATGTTTGCCCGTACCGCTTCTGGAATGCGGTATGGCGTCTGGCGCATGGGTAGTTGCCCTGGGGTCTCGACCCGGTGAGTTGCCAGAGGCGTGTATCCAGGTACATTAGAGAACGTGTCGCGTTTCTCTTCCAATAGTTGCTGTACCTCGATCCGCTCCTGTGGGCTCAGCCGATCTCCCAGCGTAACCTCCCCTAAATCTCCGGACAGCTGCCCATCCCCCAGCAAATCGGGGAGGGGTAAGCTGTCAAACTCTTCCGTGTTAGGGGCACAGATGGCGGTTACCTCCTCAGTACGCTCGTGGTAGGGCTTCAGCATGTTCACATGGAGCATGCGTCGCCCCCCAGTCCCTGTGCAGGGGCCGATAATATAGGTGGTATCGCATCTTTGCTCCACCACCTTATATGGGCCCTGCCAGGCGGCCTGTAACTTATCATGTCGGACAGGTTTTAAGATTAGTACCTTCTGCCCGACCTGAAAGCTACGGTCCCTGGCTCCCCGATCATACCATGTACGCTGGCGGGTCTGGGCCTCCTGAAGGTTTTCCCGTACCGTCTTGGTCAACGCTTCTAGGCGGTCCCGAAAGGCCAACACATATGGTAGGATGGGAGTGCCATCTGTGCTCCGGTCTCCCTCCCAATGCTCTCTAATAAGATCCAATGGGCCTCGGACCCTCCTTCCAAACAATAATTCAAACGGGGAGAACCCTGTGGATTCCTGCGGCACATTAATTGCAGAGCTTTGTTCTGGTGCCTGTGTCCTTAGGATGAATTCTTGTACCTCGGCCATTGTCCTGGTAACAATTTCTGTTGGGGGGTTTTCCCCATAAAAGGATAGTCTGAACTGAACCTGCCTCTGGAATTCCGATCCTTGTGGTGTTCCTCCCGGCTCCCTCTGTGCCGGAACTGAATCGCCCTCCATTCTGTACTCTGCCATGAGTTCTGTAACAAGTACTGCTTTCTTCTTATTGCTGGCTTGTATACCCCTTGCCTCTAGGAGGTCCTTTAGCGTGGAGCGTTTTAGTGCAGAAAAATCAATCTCCATCCGTACTCCATTTACGCTTGTTCCTCTGTGAGTTTGGATCCCAGCGCTGCCAACCAATGTAGCGGAGAGCCGATCTTGCACAGCTATTCTCCACTAGAGATTCCAGTGAGGCTCAGGAACAAGGCGATGTTAAGTCCATAGGCAAGGTTTCCAGTAGGTAAAGTAATACAGCAGTATCCCCATCGCAATCCCAATAACTGGACGACACACAGTTTCAGGAGTAGACTGACAAGCTTTATTCCACAGTTCCTTATAAAGCCCTCTCCCATGCAAGGGAGGAGGTTCTAACACTTAAGACATTATCCAATCTCTAAGTAGTAACCTCCCACAGATCTCCTCCCCTCCTCTAGCATCATAATCCCCTTATTGTGTACACAGTTTTCCCCGAGTTTTGGATGTACCCTAAATACTTGGGGTACATCCACAAATTAGCCCATTCGGATGAATGGTTCGTGAGATATGGGGTTCCAAAGATTTGACCGACCGCATGGGTAAAGTATCCGAAAACAGTTCCATGCATTTTGGCCCTGCGGTCGGTCACAAACAAGGGAATGAAAACAGGCGAATTGCCTGTGTTATAGAGCCTGGAGAGGGTTTGAATGAATTCCCTTGTTTATGGGGCTCTTTCTACCGAACGGCGGGTCATTCGGTAGTTTCCATACGAATTTCTGGAAGTATGGAGGTCTCAGCGGTGTTTGCCTAGTCAAGTGTCCGATTTTAGTTCCAGACACTCGACGGCAAAACACCGCTGTTCGGTAGTTTAAGATGGCCGCCGCCACGTGTTTGTTTCCCGAATGGCGGCCACCCAGAGGACAAAGACCACACTGCACTGATTGCCAATTACCTGTTTGCAACATTGTTGCAAACGGTAATTGGAGGCACACTCATTCCTGGGTGGTCTGGTTGTTCGGTAGTTTCATTCCCTTGTTTTATTTGAATGATTCTACCGAACAACTAGAGGAATACAATTCTTTACATACATTTAACTGTCATTATACCCGGATACCATGCTTTCTATACATGTACATACACATTAAACCAGCCATATGACCAAATACACTTATTCTCATACATGTCGTGGGACAGCCCGGTACCAATCCGCTACAACCTACTTGCCACCTGTAGCTTCTTTTAACCTTGGTCTTATAGTATATTTTTATTAACAGTTATATGTTGTTGGAAGAACAAGCATAATAACAATATCTTTCAGTAACAGTGCAAATCAACATTATTATGTTTAAATTATAAAATAAATAACCATGTTGGCTAGTAATATCACAAAAAAAAAAAAATACAACAATTAACAATGCAATTAAATAAACAATATTAAACCTTATTGTATAATCCAAGTGCACATTTCCCATTCCAATATGGAGAATAGGGAATCAAGTACCAGTGTTAAATGGTCAACCTTATTATAATTCCTGTTAGGCACCAACTGCTGCAGTAGCAGACTATTATAAAAGAATACATAGTTTAACAACCATTAACGTAAAGTGCAGAGAACCATTAACGTAAAGTGCAGAGAACTTTTACATAAAATAGTAAATAAATATTTTAGTGCAATTTTTAAACAATGAGTCTACGCGCTTTATGAGCAGCAAAGGTCTTTGTAATGTTTGAAAAATCAAGACCGCGAAGTATATCAGATTCAGCAGACATTATAGATAGTTTGGTGAGACGGCTCTGACTCATGGTTGTGCGTTGTAAGTTTTTTATCAATTTCATTTTTGAAAAAGATCGTTCACCTGAACTGTTAGAGATCATTAAAGTAAGGTAGATTTTTAAAGCAATTTCCGTGTTCGGAAAAGTATCTCTTACATCCTTGTCATTAATTGTACTGTACATGAATTGCTCTATGCTGCAATCGTCTGGTTTTTCATCCAGGAAAAGAGGAAGGAATGACTGAAATTGAATTAGTTCATCACCAAATGTTGTGCCCAGATCATGCTTGTAGAAAGCAGACAACTTTTCTGCTGCAATGTTAATGGATTCAGAGTCCATCGCTGGAAAGTTTATAAAGAAACCAAATAAATCACAGACTTCACTGTAGGCTCCTAGGCGATGTTCCAGACACATTAAAAGTTTGTCAACACATGGGAGAAAGGCCTTAGCATAAAAGGCCTCCTTTGGCGTTAATTGAGCTTCTTCACTGTGTCCATAGTCAAGTGGCTGCTGACGGACATTCCGACGTTTAAGACGGCGGTGTTCCACAATATACTCCTCAGTATCTGTTAGACGCTTGCCAGCTTCTTCAAATGCATCAAATTTAGTACGCTGTTCATTAATAAAATCTTTTAATGATTTCAAAACACCAACAGCAGCATTTAGGTTCAGCTGAACAGACTGCAGAGTTTTGCTGCTGCTGTTGAAATGCTGCAAAACAGTGTTCCAGAATTCTGCAAAAATCCCTGTCTCAAGTTTGCTTATCTGATCAAATAATCCCTTTGCGGTATTACGGCACTCAGATTTTTCTTCAATGTCAGTTGCAAATTCAAACAAAATGTCCATTATATTGTCATAGCCATGGACTAATGCTTGACAAGCATCTGCACGACATGACCAGCGTGTGTCACTTAGCTTTTTTGGCATGGACACAGAGAGGCCTTTCTCATCAAGCTGGTCTTTAAGCTTCTTGTAGCGCCGAGTTGAACCACTAAAGAATGTATAAAGAGCTTGTACAAAATTAAAAAATCTTACAGCCTCACTACACGACAAGATTTAATGAGTGTCCAAAACAAGGTATGTACTTAGCATATTTATTCATGTTAAGAATTCTTGCTTGCATACCCTTGTAGTGGCCAGACATGTTGCTTGCATTGTCGTAACTTTGTCCCCGGCATTCTTGTATGGTAAGTCCAACGCTATTAAGAAATGCTAGGAGCGCATCTGCCATTTCTTCTCCTTTATGCCCTGTTGAGGGTAAAAAAGTAACAAAACGCTCCACAGGTCGATTTTCTTCTAAGTATCGAAAAATCACGGTGAGTTGGTCAGTATGAGAAGAATCCTCCGCTGAATCCACAGAAACAGAGTAGTATTTTGCCATTTTAATACGGTTGATGACAACTTCTAAGATCTTATCCCCAGTAATTTGTATGAGTTCCTCACAGACATTTGCTGATAAATAACTTGTACATCCTTTGCCTTTGTTTGCCTTTGTTTGGATGTGTTGTGCTAGGAAAGCATCATACTCTGACAGTAATTCCAAAATACCGAGATAGTTGCCATTATGTGGGGATCCAATAGTCTGATCATCACCTCTAAAAGCCAATCCTCTCTCAGCAAGAAAAACGATGACACTAAGCAAACGTTTTACTAGGTTTTGCCCATAGGTGGTCAGCTCTTCAATTTGCTGTTGCGTTTTATAGTCAATCCGACCTTCCAGTTTTGAAAATTTGGCTGTATCAATCACAGCGCGTATATGATGTTGAGACTGTTCATGGGATGAAATTCGTTCACTGGCATGTTTCCAGTCGCTGAAGCCATCACTGGAAAATGCATTTGTTGATGAACTAAATAATTTGCAGTCAAAACAGTATATTCGGCCTCTGTTATTTGAGTAACAAAGCCACTTCCTTTCAACTTTGTCCCCATTGGGACAGTTACGAAGAAACATATCTGCTGTACAGCAACGTCCATCTTTAAATGATTTTGGAAATCCTTCATTGCGCAGTTTTTCCAGAGGTTTCCTTACTGACGAATTTCCATTTTTGGACCAATACTCCCGCATCTCAAGAGTAGATGAGTTGGGCCACAAACCAATGTCAGTTAGGAAACCTGACTTTTCCATGGATTTTGGCAGTATATCAACTGTTTCAGCAGTTGAGTCTTGTATTTCAACAGTATGGAAGCTAGGTTTCTCAACTTCCATGGGAACTGGAGTGGTTTCTAGTGACATGGGCTGATCAGAGGAATCCACTGTGTTGACTTCAGAGCCATATTCTGATACACTTTGAGGAGGAATCTCTTCCTGAGAACATGTACTAGAATGTTCTTTAGAAGATCCACACGCAGAAGGCTGTGCAGAAGATCCACTTGTAGGTAAAAGAAAACCAGTTATTTTTGGAATTCTACATATTTTTTCCTCCAACTCCTGCTTCTTCTTCCGCTTCTGAGCACCACTCAGAGATTTGGACATGTTGAGGGCAGTCAGGCTCCTGAATAAATAAACGCGATTGACACTTCCATAAACAAAAGTCAATAGAGTGAAAATGCATATATTTTAATAGGATTTTTGCATATTTAAAATGTTGATGTTACAGCCAAGCATGCTGTTTAACTTACTACAGATGCAAAGTTCCCACAGAAGGCATCTAACGAGAGCATGCGCCACACCAATCCCCTTCCTCCTCTCGCTGTTCTTCCATGCTTTGTCTGCTCTTCCCTTCTGTAGCTGTGCTCATGACTGTTGCATGGATCTTCTCCAGACTCCAGTGCATGCATGTATACACGCAAGAGTAAATGTGCACGCCAGTGAAGCTTCCTCTTCTTTCATCAAACGATTTCGTCCAACAAGGACCACTATAAGCACCCAGACCACTTCAGCGCAATGAAGTGGTCTGGGTGCCAGGTCCATCTAAGGTTAACCCTGCAACTGTAGACATAGCAGTTTCAGATAAACTAGTATGTTTACAATAGGGTTAATCCAGCCTCTAGTGGCTGTCTCATTGTCAGCCGCTAGAGGCGCTTCCACGCTTCTCACTGTGAAAATCACAGTGAGAAGACGCTAAAGTCCATAGGAAAGCATTGAGAAATGCTTTCCTATGGACTGATTGAACGTGCGCGTGGCTCTTGCAGCGCATGTGCATTCAGCGTTGACGTCGGAAGAGGGAGGAGAGTTCCCCAGCACCGAGGGAGCCCGGCGCTGGAGAAAGGTAAGAGTTTAACCGCTTCCTCCCCTTCAGCCCGGCGAGAGTGGGACCCTGAGGGTGGAGGGGACCTAAAGACGCTATAGTGCTAGGAAAATTAGTTTGTTTTCCTAGCCCTATAGTGGTCCTTTAATACAACTCACAGTAATGTGAAGTGTGTCAGTGTATCGCACGGCTCCACAGCAATACAACTCACAGTAATGTGCGATGTGCAAGTACATCACAGATCACCTTAGAAAAAATGCATAGAAAAGTGGAGTGTGTGAGTATCACAAGCTCTACAGCAATATAACTCACAGGAACGTACAATTTGTGAGTGTATTACAGATCACCTTTTTAATACAATACACATGAATGTCACATGTCACATATATGCACATGTATATCATACCCAACCCACTGCTTTCCCATAGAGAAGCATTGGGAGGCTATTGCGCATGCGTGGCCTCATAGAGATGCTTTGAATCAATGCATTTCTATGAGGAGTGTTTAGCGCGAATGCCAGTTTTGCACGTTGTGCAACACTGGATTAGGAAGCGCCTCTAGTGGCCGTCTGATGAGTGGCCACTAGAGGTATTCCTCAGCAGTAATGTAAATACGGCCTTTTTTTCTGAAAAGGCAGTGTTTACATTAAAAAGCCTGCAGAGACATGCTATAGACACCAGAACTACTACGTTTAGCTGTTGTGGTTCTGGTGACTATAGTGTCCCTTGAATATAGAGAGGAAAAAAAGGATCAGCACAAAAGTATTAAATAAAATGGTTGTATCATTATTATAAAAATCAAAAAAGCACAACTTGACACAAATATATAGTATTTAAAAGATTACTTTATTTTTAACAATGTGAAAATTTTTAACAACACCCCTCACCACCCCTCCCCTCTAAACACCACTCACCACCCCTCTAAACACCCCTCACCACCCATCTAAACACCCCTCACCACCCATCTAAACACCCCTCACCACCCCTCTAAACACCCCTCACCACCCCTCTAAACACCCCTCACCACCCCTCTAAACACCCCTCACCACCCATCTAAACACCCCTCACCACCCCTCTAAACACCCCTCACCACCCCTCTCCCTCCATAAAACAATATATATTACTGTAACTTAATACTTACAGTTCTGAAGACTCCAGCAGGCTCAGGATCAGTTGGGCAGCTGGGCTCAAGGCTGGAGTGGGTGCCGCGCTCTGCCGTTCAGGATGGTGCCGCTCTGCATTTCCGGAAGGCGTCGCGCTGCAGTTCGGGAAGGAGGCGGAGTCACGGCAACGCTCACCCTAGCGTTGCCGTGACTCCGCCTCCGCATGACGTCACAGTGTGCGGCGCACGCAAAGGGCAGGGGAGGTCGGGAGGCAGAGCAACAAGTAAGTCCTTCACTATGCAGCAATGCCGCTCGCTCGCATAGTGAAGGTGAAGAATTAGATCGGGGGAAAGGAATTTGTGGGCGGCCGCCCCCCTTCTATTTTCTTTGAGGCGTACGAACACCGGTCAGTTCGGTAGTTTCTCTAATTCGTATGGACTTACCCAGGTAGCCGTCCCATGGAGTCATTCGTATACCGAAGGACTTATGAGAGACTTTGACTCCATGGCGATTGAACTATGTACATCTGACCTGAGCGCTATTCGGTAGGAATATGCCCTCAGATCCAGGCTATCTGGGGATATGTTGCACGAACACTATACAATCGGTATTTTTGATTTTATGTATTTTATTGTAGTTTTCGTATTATGTTTTAAAATGACGATGGTCTCTATCCTCGGAGATAATTAGGTTTCTCCCTAATTATCTCCGGGATAGAAAATAATGACTTATGGGTAAAATGGGAAGGGCTTGTATTAAAGCCACTGCGATTGGCTACTGTATGATATATTTTACAGTCTTCCACAAGGTCCCCTAGGGGAGTGTCTACCTTGTGGAGACCTGCATAAATACCGGCAGGTAGCCCCCATTAAACACATTCCTGTTTGACCTTCAAGACGGAGCTTTGTCTCGTTTGTGGAGGGATTTACTATTGGGACAGCGTTTTCGTTTATTTCTAGCTGCCGAAGGATTTCGGATGAATTGCTGATCGGGAGTTGCCGTATTCGTATACTCCGTTCGAGAGTTTTACTAATCGGTTGGACTAAAATTGCATTTTTGGAGAAAGGGGATTATCGATTAAACGGCGGCTTCATTCCCCTGGCGGTGAGGGTCTTAACAATTGGTGGCAAGCGACGGGATGAATCCCACCGCCCTGAAGGCCAGCTACACACCCCAGATTGGAAATGCAATATGAGGAATTAAGGCGTGCTACCCTTAAAGACATTTTGGAGCACAGAGGACGATCAGCGAGTAATCTCAAGAAAAGGGAGATTATTGCTATACTGTTGGAGATGGATGCAGCACAGGGAATGGAGAGAGCTAATGTGCCTGGCATACTGGATTTAACACCCGAGGAGATATCGTTTAACCGGGCAGTCCAGATAAGGCTGGCACACTTTGGCCCCAACCCTGCAGCGGATGTCGTGGTGCAAGTGCAAGCCGCAGTGACAGCACAACAGGCGCTCCAGAGGAGAGGAGCTGCAGCAGCAGAGGTGCCTTATAACAATAATGGAAGGAAAAAGGTACCATTTGCTGCTTTTAGAAATTTTATTGAGACTGAAGGAGAGATAGACGGGTTCCTGGCGGACTTTGAAAGACAGTGTGCTTTACACCAGGTGCCGCAGAAGAATGGGTTACTATCCTCTCTGGGAAATTATCCGGCCGGGCCAGTGAGGCTTTTCGGGCCATCCCAGAGGAGGAAATCACTAGCTACCGGGCAGTAAAAGATGCCCTGTTGGCCCGATACGCTGTTACCCCTGAGGCGTACCGGAGGCGATTCCGGGACACTAACAAGCAGGCTGGTGATTCCTATGTGGAATGGGCATGCAGGGTACACCGCACGGCAGCCCACTGGATGGCAGGGTGCCAAGCGGTAACTGGGGAAGAGGTGCTGCAAGTATTCCTGCTCGAACACTGTTTTGACCGGTTACCTGCAGGAGTTCGAGAGTGGGTCAGGGACCGCAAACCCGCTACATTGCCTGAAGCTGCTGGTCTGGCCGACGAATACACTGATGCACGAAAGCTAGACCAGACAGCAGCCAAGGTCCCTGCCCGAGTGGAATACAAGCCGGCGGCCCCTCCAACCACCAATATCTATCACCCCCCAGCACAGCGTACCCCCACTATGCCGCCAGCGACCAACTATGGGCAGTCAGCCCGATTCAACGCCCGGGATTACTCACAACAGATCCGGTGCTATGGGTGCAAGCAACTGGGGCATAAAAGACCAGAGTGCCCATTGAATAATGCCAGCCAAGCACAGTCCTGGAGAAGACCAGCCGGCGGAGCACAGCAGCCACCTCAGCCTTCTGCTCATTGCCTTGAGCAGGAGGAGTTTTGGGGTATCCTACATGAGGCGGACCCAGTACAAGCAGCACAGCAGGACAACCGCCAACAGCACAGACAGACCGTTAAGCTGAATGGTAAAGTGGTCACTGGTCTGAGGGACACCGGAGCTACTATGACCCTGCTCCAAAAGAACCTTGTTTCCGAACACCAACATACCGGAAATACTGTGGCAGTGAGGGTAGCAGGAGGCGCCGTGTTCCGTCTGCCTGTTGCCCGGGTTCATTTGGACTGGGGAGTGGGATCCGGACATGTGAACGTGGGGGTTATGAAGGATTTGCCCGCTGATGTTTTGCTGGGAAATGATTTGGCCCCTTTGGTTTCTGCATATGCTCCAATGGGACCTGCTGAGGCCAACCCAGTGACTACCCGTGCTCAGACCCGTGCTGCTGGAACCAGCCCACCTGCTGCTGAGACCCAGGTAAGAACCGATTCCCCGACTGACACCCCAGGGCAGACTTTAGTTAGCTGGGATTCCCCAGAGGAATTCGGGAGGGAAACCCAGACAGATCCATCCCTCCAGAGATATAGGGCCAGAGCAGATACTGGAGAGGAAGGAACAGATGGGGAGCGGTATGAGTGGGTGGGGGACAGGTTATACCGGATCCCTAAGCCGTCCCAGAAGAGTGTTGCCCCTCCGCCGAATCGACAGCTGGTAGTGCCCGCAAAATACCGGCAGGAGATTCTGCGGATAGGACATGATGTTCCGTTAGCTGGACATCTAGGGTCCCGCCGCACAGCCTATAGGATTATGCAGAACTTTTTTTGGCCAGGGTTTAACCAGGCTGTGCGGATATATTGTAGCACGTGTGACACTTGTCAACGGGTAGGTAAGCGGAGGGACCACCCAAGAGCTAGGCTTATGTCAATGCCTATTATTGGGGAGCCCTTTGCCCGCATAGCTGTTGATATTGTGGGTCCACTGGCCAGGGCTAGTCCATCCGGTAAGAAATACATTCTCACCGTGGTGGACTATGCCACTCGCTATCCAGAGGCAGTAGCGCTGTCTAACATAGAGGCAGAGACAGTTGCTGATGCTCTGGTTAGGATTTTTACCCGGGTTGGGTTCCCTAAAGAGATCCTCTCTGACCAGGGAACCCAATTTACCGCTGTGCTCACCCAGCAGCTGTGGAGGGTATGCGGCATTAAACCGATACTTAGTTCCCCATACCATCCACAGACTAACGGTCTCTGCGAGCGATTTAATGGCACCCTCAAACAGATGCTGAGGACCTTTTCTGACACTTGCAGAGACTGGGAGCGATTCCTGCCTCATCTGTTGTTTTCCTACAGAGAGGTGCCCCAGGAATCTACTGGGTTCTCCCCCTTTGAGTTGCTTTATGGGAGACGGGTCCGTGGACCCCTGGATCTCATTCGCGGCCACTGGGAGGGGGAGACAGAGCAAGAAGGGACCCCCATAGTACCGTATGTTCTGGAACTCCGGGACCGCATGGAGAAACTGTCTCTGATGGTAAGAGAGAACCTCCAGGTGGCCCAGGGGAGACAGAAGGAATGGTACGATCGGGGTGCCCGGCAGCGAGTCTTCCAGGTTGGGCAGAAGGTGCTACTGCTCAAACCTGTGAAGGCGAACAAGATGCAGGCATCTTGGCAGGGCCCGTATAAGGTGTTAGCCCAGGTGTGTGATACTACCTACCTTATAGCCAGCTGTTCAGATGACAGGATCCAGCTATCCTTTCATGTGAACATGCTGAAGGAGTATCAGGAACGACCTGAGAATGTAGCTGCAGTATGTGCCCCGGCTGCAGGCGATACAGAAAGTTTACCCTTACCCGACTTATTAGCAAGAGATTCCCAGACTGACATGACTAGCCTCGTACAGCTAGGGGACAGGTTAAGCCCCACAGAGAAGGGACAGGCAAGACAGCTTCTGTGGGAGAAGCAGGCGACATTCTCCCAAGAGCCCGGCTACACTACCCTAGCTGCACATAAGGTAGAGACTCCTGGACAGAACCCCCTGCGACAGCCCCCTTACCGTATCCCTGAAGCAGTCCGAGAAGGAATGCGGAAGGAGATACAGGAGATGACCCAGCTTGGGGTCATCAAGCACTCCGATAGCCCTTGGGCCTCCCCTGTAGTCCTGGTGCCTAAGAAGGATGGGACCACCCGGTTCTGTGTGGACTACAGGAGGCTCAACGAGCGGACCACCACTGACGCCTACCCGATGCCCCGGGTAGACGAGTTATTAGATCGCATTGCCAGGGGACGCTATCTGACCACCATAGACCTGTGTAAGGGCTACTGGCAGATCCCCCTGGCCAAGGACGCTATCCCCAAGTCGGCCTTCGTCACCCCATTTGGCTTATACCAATTTAAGGTCATGCCATTTGGGATGAAGAATGCCCCAGCTACCTTCCAGCGTATGGTGGATAGGCTCCTTGATGGATTCCAGGAATTTGCTTGTGCATACCTGGATGATATTGCGATCTACAGTGGATCCTGGGAGGAACACCTGGTACATGTAGGGGTAGTCCTGGACAAAATTCGGGCCGCCGGCCTGACATTGAAGCCAGAGAAGTGTCATCTAGGCATGGCTGAAGTGCAATACCTGGGTCACAGAGTGGGGTGTGGGAGCCAGAGACCAGAGCCAGCTAAGATAGAGGCAGTAGCGAACTGGCCCACACCTATCACTAAGACCCAAGTGTTAGCCTTCCTAGGGACAGCAGGGTACTACAGACGCTTTGTCCCCGATTACAGCTCTATCGCTAAGCCCCTGACCGACCTGACTAAGAAAAACCTCCCTAAGCAGGTCCTGTGGTCTCCAGCTTGTGAAGCTGCGTTTCGAGCACTTAAACAGGCTCTTGTGAATGCCCCTGTCCTGGCTGCCCCAGTTCCTAACAAACGTTTTCTCGTCCATACAGATGCTTCCATGTATGGACAGGGGGCTGTGCTGAGCCAGGTCGGGGAAGATGGAGGAGAGCACCCTGTCGCATATCTCAGTAGAAAGCTGTTACCCCGAGAAGTGAGTTATGTGGCAGTGGAGAAAGAATGCCTAGCCCTGGTCTGGGCATTGAAAAAGTTAAGCCCTTATTTGTATGGACAGGAATTTTCCCTTGTGACGGACCACAACCCCCTTGTCTGGCTTAACCGGGTCTCAGGAGACAATGGTAGACTGCTTCGGTGGAGTTTAGCCTTACAACCGTATAACTTCACCATCAGCTACCGACCCGGTAAGCAGAATGTGAATGCAGATGGGTTATCGCGGCAAACCGACGTTCTTGCTACCTCCTAGTCCGGTCATCCCCAAGTTGACCCGCTAAAGGGCCAAGCCGGGTCTGCCGGAGTGTCCCACAAGGGGGGAGCCGTGTGACGAACCCATCTGTATAGACTTGTATTGCTGGTTCGTCGGTTTGCCTTGAATTCGTATATTTCCTGTCCGTATGCCCTTGTTCGTATGTTTTCCCTAGTACCGATTGAAACTACCGAATCAACGGCCACCCAGGAGAGGAGTGTGCGGCTTGTTAACACCTTGACCACAATTAGAACGTTGTGGTTAACCGCAAACACCTCTCCATTCCATTCGTACGGGTGGTCGTCGTTCGTATGCCGAACACAAGGCGGCGGCCATTTTGGACACGAGGCGAATCAGCGGTGTTCGGTGCAAAACCTATGGATCTAAAAACGGACTCTTTATCTACCGAACACCGCTGGAGGCGGCCGCCCCCCTTCTATTTTCTTTGAGGCGTACGAACACCGGTCAGTTCGGTAGTTTCTCTAATTCGTATGGACTTACCCAGGTAGCCGTCCCATGGAGTCATTCGTATACCGAAGGACTTATGAGAGACTTTGACTCCATGGCGATTGAACTATGTACATCTGACCTGAGCGCTATTCGGTAGGAATATGCCCTCAGATCCAGGCTATCTGGGGATACGTTGCACGAACACTATACAATCGGTATTTTTGATTTTATGTATTTTATTGTAGTTTTCGTATTATGTTTTAAAATGGCGATGGTCTCTATCCTCGGAGATAATTAGGTTTCTCCCTAATTATCTCCGGGATAGAAAATAATGACTTATGGGTAAAATGGGAAGGGCTTGTATTAAAGCCACTGCGATTGGCTACTGTATGATATATTTTACAGTCTTCCACAAGGTCCCCTAGGGGAGTGTCTACCTTGTGGAGACCTGCATAAATACCGGGCAGGTAGCCCCCATTAAACACATTCCTGTTTGACCTTCAAGACGGAGCTTTGTCTCGTTTGTGGAGGGATTTACTATTGGGACAGCGTTTTCGTTTATTTCTAGCTGTCGAAGAATTTCGGATGAATTGCTGATCAGGAGTTGCCGTATTCGTATACTCCGTTCGGGAGTTTTACTAATCGGTTGGACTAAAATTGCATTTCTGGAGAAAGGGGATTATCGATTAAACGGCGGCTTCATTCCCCTGGCGGTGAGGGTCTTAACAAACCCATTTTTTTCACAAATGTTTGTAAATGTAGACTGCATGGCTAGGTGTGAATGAAACACCTGAATTCAATAATTAAGAGGTGTGTCCCAATACAAGATAGAAAGAGACAGATACATTGTTTATTTGTATCTTTTCCACCTCTTTTCCCTTGTGCTTACTACCTGTAATAATACTAACCATTTACCCCACCTGCCTTCCATTCCTTCCACAAGCTTTGTTTTCTTACTTCTATCCGTTCTGCTCTTTTTTACGGCTATCCCTTCCTGAACTTGCTTGCATGTCCGGCCCACAAGATCTTGCTTATTTATATTTCCCTTTAGGCTCAGGAGGTTTAAACTGGACTCAGTGTTTCCCAGTGAAATCCCTCCCCACCTCCCCAGCAAAACCATTTCCCACTTTGCCGATATTGCAACCCACCAATCCCATCCCATCCCAAATTCCCTCTCTTTGTTAAATTCTCCATAGGTATGAGGTTGTTTGATTTCAAGCAACATCCCCAGTTCCAGAATAACACAAATAGGTTTAGGGTCATTGCAGAAATTACACACAATTTACCATACACTTAGGGATTATTCTGGCCTCGGTGATGGAATAATCTAAATGTTATTAAAGACAGGAGGCGAATATTTGCATTACCTTCTTGAAAACTGAAAATCTCCAGCAGGAAAGAAATGGTTAACAGAACTTTTTCAAAACAACCAATCAGAACAAAATAACAGCAGTATATAACCACTTAGGCAAACCCTCACACTTCCTTTTTCTTTGAGGTCGAGCAGGAGAGCAAGGAAAACCAATGAATCCAACTTAAAACAAGCACATCTATAGAAGACATCGTCAAAACCAGAGGGAAACCAGATTACACTGCAAGGAAAAATAAACATTGTGAACGTAAACTGTCAAGGCAAGATGTCATATCCATGCAATATTACTTCCACAGTATAAAACATGAGGAATAAATGCACACGGACAACCAAAACCGTATAGTGAAAAAAATCTTTATTATACAAACATAAGACCATACATTGTAAAGTGATCCAAACCGAATCCACCACGAAACCCACCCAGAAATTGGACCAACCGAGAGGGGTTCAGTTCCGATTTTTCCACATTGATGACGAATCCCAGGTCCTGAAGCAGACGGATCATGAACGATGTCTGTCAAGGCAGGACGGCGGGGATCCTGTGCCATCAACAGAATATTGTCTAGACAATTGATCTGATCTCCCTGGCTCTCAGGGTCGCCATGACTGTTTTCAGCATCTTGGTGAAGCACCAAGGTGCCGAGCTGAGGCTGAAAGGAAGGCATGTGAATTGCCAAATTTGATCCAGCCAGGAGAACTGAAGGAAAGACCTGTCCTCATGATGGATACGTACCGTGAGGTAGGTGTTCTTCAGATCCAGTGGAGTGAAACAATCGCCCTTGCACAGCAGGTCTCTGAGTAGATGGATACCTTCCATCTTAAAATGCCAGTAGGCGACATATGCGTTGAGGGCATGCAGATAGATAACGGATCAGAAGTCCCCCGTCTTCTTCCTTACAGGAAGATGTTGCTCAAGAACGGAGGTGGGCCTGTCGCCCTCTCTACCGCGCCTTTGTCCATTAGGAACAGAATTTCCGAACGGACTAGCTCGGATGCCTCTTTGTCCATGCGTATTGGCCGCAGAGCGGTAACCAGTTTCGGAGGTTCGATGAAATCAATCCTGAATCTGGACACGGTCTGTAGAACCCACAGGTCCCCTGTGATGCCCAGCCATGCAATGGGTAAGTTTGGCAACTAAGGATGGACTCTTACCTGAGGTGTATCTTGCTCTTGTGGAGGAGGCACCACGTCCCCTGGAGGCTCCTTGGGAAAACAGCGGGCGGTATTGGTACTGGGAGGTGGAAGAGGAGAAGACTTATGAGAGGCGGGGTCTGTTGCCCATGAAGGCGGCTCTGCTGGTGGCACGACCCCTCTGTCGACCAGCCCTGGAGGAAAAACGATTCCCTGATCGGAAAATCCTCTTGAGGGACATCTGTGCCTCATTGAGGGACGTATCTATGGTGACATGCCGGTTTAGTTCCTTCATGAAGGCGTCCGCAAATAGTAGCCCTTTGGCATCAGAACCAGTTTCTTGGCTGCCAAATCCGCCAACTTGACATTCAATTTGTAAAGGGCCACTTTGCGGCGTTTGGAGGACAGTGCCACATTGGCGTTGCCCAGTAAACAGATGGCCCGTTGGTCCCATTCTCGAAGAAGCTCAGCATCCACCGGGGTTCCACCTTGTACCTCATCATCCACCATGAGAAACATCTGCATCAGTGGGCCGCTGACATCCAGCAATTTGTCTTGGGCTGAGTGCAGACCCTGTTCCAGGCCCTTGCGAGGGTCTTACGCACACTTGGTCATAAAGGTGGAAAACACTGTGTCAGAGTCGGGGGTGAGGGCTACTTTGTCCGGCAGTGTTGGGCGGGGGCATTCTGCCCAAAGTTTGTCCCTGACCTTCTTGTCCAAGGAAAGGTGGAGCCAGTAGCGCAGGAATTCCGCGATGTGGTCTGGAGGAGCCCATTCCAAAGACCGGAAAGTTAGATCCATTTGGACAGATGGAAAATGCTTTTACTACTCAGGGCTTTACTCGCTTAACAGTGCCTTGTGGTTAGAAGACAGCAGACACTTCTCTCTAGGACATACACGAAATGTATGGAGAAAATTATTCAGGACAGGTTTCTGTGTTAAAGGGACACTCCTGACCTCTAACGTACTTTAGCTTGCTGAAATGCTTTATATATCATACAACTGGTCCTGTTACTTCCTAGTTTGTGTAGCTCAGTGGAGCTAAACTCAAGAGGTAGCAATTGCCCAAAGCACCTACTTTGCAAAGACTTCTCATTGAGCTGCATTTGGAAGTCTGTTATTGGACAGCTACAGAAAGTCTAGGCTGGGAAAGAAGGGGAGAGTTTGCTAAGCATGTTGACATTTTTGCAATCCTTTTTTTATAAATACTGCGACAAACTCCCCTGTCCTTGTGAGTTTTCCACAAGCTCCTGGAGGAGCCTGCTTGCCAGCCTCCTGCCCACCGACTATGGGCCAGGTCAGCGACTGTAAAGACCCATATTTTATTCCCCCTGGTTCGGCTCTTCCCATTCGTACGCATAGAACCGAAGGCTCCCTGGCGGCCGTTCGCATGGACCAAAACTGCGAATAGACTTCAGGGGGACTTAGCCGTGAAAGCCCTGGAACTATTTACGGCATGAAAACTTTGCGGTTCCTGGTCGGTCCCCAGCAGCACTTAGCCGCGATTGCCATGGAACTATTTTCGGCATGAAGACTTCGCGGTTCCCGGTCGGTCCCCAGTGGCACTTAGCCGTGATTCTATGGAACTATTTTCGGCTAGTGGACCATGCGTGCAGTCGGTCAAATTATGACTTCCAGGAAATTCATGAACCGATCTGGGTGATTTTTGGATATGTTGGTCACCCAGATCGGGACTATCAGGGGATGTAACTTTTGTGGGGTTTTATGTATTTGGGGTGTTTGGGAAATGTGTGTTTTTTGTGCTTGGAAATAATTGAGTTTAAAACAGTGCTTGACTCAATTATCTCCCAGGCACAGCGGAGGGATTATCTTGTTTGTGTCCTGGACCTGAGAGACAATGTTTTCGTGTGTATGTTTTTACTGTAGTCTACTCTCAGGTCCAGGAGGGAGTGCCCCTTGCATGGGGACCTGCATATAAGGCCAGTTGTGGCTGCCAATAAAGGTATTCCAGCTTGTACTCCCAGAACTGTGTGTTGCCTGGTAACTGGGAGGGGAAAGGACTATTCTTGGAGGATTCAACAGGGAAAGTCCTTGTAAGGTCTAGAGTTCCCAGGACTGAGTGTCGTCCAGTGCCTGGGGGTTAGTAGAGCGAGTTCGCCATTCAGCTCCAGGAGAGAGCAGTTCCAGGAACACAAATCACACATCATGTATATTCAAGTTTGGATATATTATGAAGTTATTTTACAAAAATGTCCCTCAATATTAATAAATTTATTTGTATTAAGGAATGCCTTAGCTTGCAAAGTAGGGCAGTGATTTATGTAGTACACTTAAAGGACCACTATAGGCACCCAGACCACTTCAGCTCAATGAAGTGGTCTGGGTGCCAGGTCCTGCTAGGATTAACCCTTTCTGCTGTAAGCATAGCAGTTTCAGAGAAACTGCTATGTTTACATATGGGTTAATCCAGTCTCTAGTGGCTGTCTCATTGACAGCCTCTAGAGGCGCTTCTGCGCTTCACACTGTGATTTTCACAGTGAGAAGACGCCAGCGTCCATAGGAAAGTATTGAGAATGCTTTCCTATGGACTGGCTGAAGGCTCTTGCCGTGCATGCGTATTCAGCCGATGACGGGTAAAGGAGGAGGAGAGCCCCCAGCGCCGAGGGAGTCCGGCACTAGAGAGAGGTGACTGTTTAATCCCCTTCCTCCCCCTTCAGCCCGGCAGGAGTGGGACCCTGAGGTTTGTTTTCCTGGCACTATAGTGGCCCTTTAATGTAAAGTAGCTCTGTCACATATTTTGCAAAAAACCCCAGGGGTGACATTCCCGTTTGGATCTTCTGCAGGGCCGGCGCCACCTGTAAGGCGACCTAGGCAGCCGCCTAGGGCGCAACTTACCAGGGGGCGCCGGATCCCTGTCCCCGCTGCGCCTCCTCATGCTGAGCCGCCTGAGCGCTTTAACAAGCCCCAGGCGGCGCAGCACTGCTGCATGGAGGGCGGCCGGGTTTATGACCGGCAGGAGGGAAGCGCAGAGCGCTCCCTCCTGCCGGTCTCTCCATGTAGCGTGGCCGGGCGGCGCGGAACGCGGGACAGGAACCTTTGTTTCCTGTACCCGGCCGCCGGCAGAATGACAGGAAGTGCTCAATGAGCATTTCCTGTCATTCCGCCGGCGGCCGGGTACAGGAAACAAAGGTTCCTGTCCCGCGTTCCGCGCCGCCTGGCCACGCTACATGGGCAGGAGGGGAGGGTAAGGACCACTAAGGGGGGGAGGAGGGGGGGGTTAAGGACCACTAAGGGGGGAGGGGGGTTTAAGGACCACTAAGGGGTGGGAGGGGGGGTTTAAGGACCACTAAGGGGGGGGTTAAGGACCACTAAGGGGTGGGAGGGGGGGTTTAAGGACCACTGAGGGGGGGGTTAAGGACCACTAAGGGGTGGGAGGGGGGTTTAAGGACCACTAAGGGGGGAGGGGGGGTTAAGGACCACTGGGGGGGGTTAAGGACCACTAAGGGGGGGAGGGGGGTTTAAGGACCACTAAGGGGGGGAGGGGGGTATAAGGACCACTAAGGGAGGGGGGGTATAAGGACCACTAAGGGAGGGGGGGTATAAGGACCACTAGGGGAGGGGGGGGTATAAGGACCACTAGGGGAGGGGGGAGGTATAAGGACCACGAGTGGGGGGGTATAAGGACCACTAGGGGAGGGATGGGGGGGTATAAGGACCACTAGGGGAGGGATGGGGGGATAAGGACCACTAGGGGAGGGATGGGCGGGATAAGGACCACTATGGGAGGGGGGGATAAGGAGCACTATGGGAGGGGGGGATAAGGAGCACTATGGGAGGGGGGATAAGGAGCACTATGGGAGGGAGGGGGGGGATAAGGACCACTATGGGAGGGAGGGGGGGATAAGGACCACTATGGGAGGGAGGGGGATAAGGACCACTATGGGAGGGGGGGGTAAGGACCACTATGGGAGGTTGGGGGGGGGGATAAGGACCACTAGGGGAGGGGGGATAAGTACCACTAGGGGAGGGGTGATAAGGACCACTAGGGGAGGGGGGAGGTATAAGGACCACGAGGGGGGGGTATAAGGACCACTAGGGGAGGGATGGGGGGTATAAGGACCACTAGGGGAGGGATGGGGGGGATAAGGACCACTAGGGGAGGGATGGGGGGATAAGGACCACTATGGGAGGGGGGATAAGGAGCACTATGGGAGGGGGGGGATAAGGAGCACTATGGGAGGGGGGGATAAGGAGCACTATGGGAGGGGGGGGATAAGGAGCACTATGGGAGGGGGGGATAAGGAGCACTATGGGAGGGAGGGGGAGGATAAGGAGCACTATGGGAGGGAGGGGGAGGATAAGGAGCACTATGGGAGGGAGGGGGGGGATAAGGACCACTACGGGAGGGAGGGGGATAAGGACCACTATGGGAGGGGGGGTAAGGACCACTATGGGAGGTTGGGGGGGGATAAGGACCACTAGGGGAGGGGGGATAAGGACCACTAGGGGAGGGGGGGATAAGGACCACTAGGGGAGGGGGGATAAGGACGACTATGGGAGGTTGGGGAGGATAAGGACGACTAGGGGAGGGGGGATAAGGACCACTAGGGGAGGGGGGATAAGGACCACTAAGGGGGGGAAGGACCACCAAAGGGGGGTAAGGAGGGAGGACTACTAAGGAGAGGGGAGGAGGGTGATTACCACTAAGGGGGTGGGGGGAGTAGGGGAAGGTCTACTAAGGGGTTTGGGAGAGGGAGGACCACTAAGGGGTTTGGGAGAGGGAGGACCACTAAGGGGGAGGGGGGAGTGAGAAGACCACCAAGGGGGACTGCAGAGGGACAGGGGGCCAAGGGAGAACACAGAGGGACAGAAGGGAAGTGGAAATCAATCATTGAGGGGAGAGCACTATGATTTTTTTTTAAAAAAAGAAAGCTGTTCCCATCTCAGTCCCTATCCTACCCCACAAACCCTCTCTTTTACACTACACACATACACAATGCATCCCCCCCCACACACACAGAAACATACAATGCGTTCATACTCACACACAGACACACCCGAAACACACAATTCATCCCTTACGTTCTCTTACATAATTAATGCACCCCTTACAGACACACACTGCATTCAATTACATACACAGAAACAAACCTTGCACCCCTTACACACACACACACACACACACACACACACACAGAAACATACAATGCATTCCTTACACGCAAACACACACTACATCCCCTATAAACACACTACATCCCTTACACAAATTGCACACATAAAACATCCCCAACTCATGGATGGGCCATGTAGGTGGATTTATGGGTGGGCATTGTAGGCGTATGCCCCCTGGGGGCCCAGACCTTGAGCTGTGTAAGGGGCCCTAAAAAATGGAGCTGCTTCCTGTTGTTAATTGTTGTGAGCACTGTTAAAAACAGTCTCCAGAGAGCCTCTTCTACACCAGACCTGTGGAGCCAGACTGAGCCCATCATCAGCCTCTTGTCCTCATCTGGTGGTAAGTAGGCAATCCAATATATTATTAGTGGCACTAATCTCTAATTTACCTCACATTAAATGGATACTATAGTCACCAGAAGCACTACAGCATAATGTAGTGGTTCTGGTGTCTATAGCCTGTGCCTGTAGGCTTTTTAATGTAAACACACTGTCTTTTCAGATAAGACACTTTGTGAAGACTGGCGTTGGTCCATATGGCAGAGCATATGGCCGGGGCATTGTGATGTCACATGGTGGGCTGGACATATGGGGGGGCGGCAAAAAATGTTTTGCCTAGGGCGGCAAAAATCCTTGCACCGGCCCTGATCTTCTGTACAACTTATTTTGTGCATCCAAAAAAATCCACCAAAACAAAACAGGCAACTCAGGTTTACCCTTGCGATGCTGGGACCAAATCATGTCCACTGTGCATGACAGGTGCTCCAAACAAAGACTGGCATGAGGAGGTTGGAATTCAAACGGAATTTAACATTTTAGACCGAAACAGCTGAACTGCAAACAGAATTCACTTTGAATTCCCAACAATTCATGCTTCAATTTATTAACTCTGAAAGTCTTTATGAAAATAGACATATCAGCTCTGAGTGCTTTCATATAAAAATATATCATATTTGGCATGTTGGTATATAGACTAACACAACACGAAGACCAGGATAGCTAAATGTCCTGGGTTGGTAACCAACGAGCTTCTTACACAACTATGGCCTTTATTAAATATTTTTGGATATGCTTTTCATGTGATTTAGTAGTTTTTGATAAACTCTAAAATCAATAAACTTTTTCAAAATATTAAATTACAAAAATAAAAATAGGTTGAAACATAAAAAGAAAATGCATTTTACATAATTTTAAAAGTTTACCCAAAAATATAAAATCTAGGACAATGTATGAATACCCGCAGTCAAGGTACTTGCTTTTGAAAAATGTCAGGTTTATTCACTAAGGTAAGAGTTTGTCAGGAATTCAAACTGAATATCAACTTTAAGGCCAAAATAGCAGAATACTGCTAACAAATTCTGAAATAATCTGTTATACTTTAGATCAGCAAGTTTGACCGGAAATGTTTAATTATCCTGCAAGGGCTGTTTCTTTTTTCCCAAGGGAATAGGATTTAACCCATTTTAAATCAAGCCTCTAGTGGCTGTCTCATTGACAGGCGCTAGAGGCGCTTCCACACTTCTCACTGTGATTTTCACAGCGAGAAGACGCCAGCGTCCATAGGAAAGCATTGAGAATGCTTTCCTATGGACTGGCTGAATGCATGCGCGGCTCTTGCCACGCATGCGCATTCAGCCGATGACGTCGGAAGGAGAAGGAGAGTCCCCAGCGCGGAGGGAGCCCGGCACTGGAGAAAGGTAAGCATTTAACCCCTTCCTCCAACTTCAGCACGGCGGGAGGGGGACCACGAGTGTGGTGGCACCCTCAGGGCACTATAGTGGTCCTTTAAGTAAATATCTTCATTTTGAGAGAATACATGCACAATCAAATCTATTCACAAATTTACCAAAATAATATAATTCTAAAAAGAAAATGTACTTAAATGGAAAGGCATAACTGCATATTACCAAATTGTCTTACTCTAAAAATAAATCATTTGATAACTAAAACCATACATACACCTGGTCAGAGGGACCTTTGTGCCCCTGGGCTACATGCATAAAGAATTTAGTGGGCTGCTGTCTCACAGCACATTACTAAATATTTGATGAAACTATATTATCATTTTTCACTTATGCAGTAAAAATGTGTGTGTATATATATATATATATATATATATATATATATACTTACAAACAGAAGTAATGTGAGATGTGACAATGTGCTTGTTTAGCCTTATTTTTGGCTATCTTTTGCACCCAAGCCTAACTGGAATGCATATAATGGTGTTGTCGATTTTACTATTGGTAACCAAGTAAATAACTATACCATTCATACAAGTCCTTTGGAATCTGCTCTTCTTACCGCACCATAGTAAACTGGAATACTTGTTTCTTAAACCTGTCTGGCCAGTGAACAAATTAAATTCTTAACTGTAAAAACAAAACCTTATCCTTGCGTGATTTGCATGCAAAAAGTTACACCTATAATCTGTAAAAGTGTGGGGGATTGGATATTCATTGATAGGTGAGGGAACATGAGACACATTTAACAAAAAACATTTCTTTGTGGATACAATAATCTAAAAAAACATTAAAATTTAGCTTACTCTATACTGTATTTTAAATGATAGTTTGCAATACATAAAACCAAAATACATTTTAATGTAAAAGATGCAGGTTATAGACGTGTCCCGTGCAGATGGATATATTTCGGCATTTAAAAATATTTAAATTCCTATTGTAAGAAAAAAGAAAAAGACAATATGCAGCTAGGAAACAAATAATAAAAACAAAAATGATTAGATAAACAAGATGCCCCTGGGCCATTTAATGCGATTATTCAAATTGTTTTGAAGTAGTTGACAGCAGAGATCACAATACTAGTTTCTAAAACCAGCATCATCCTAAAATGGAGAAGGCCACATGATCAAGACTTCAAGGTCATAACTTGTTCGCACGCCATGTCCTAGGCTGCTCCCAGGCCAACTGCGCATACAGTAAAATATAGTGCAAACATTCTGTGCCACAGCTCAGTGCAAATAACTGTATGATCTAACAAAGACAGATTGATTTACAACAACAACAACAAAAAAATTAAAAATCTCAAATCTATTTCTGCTTAAAGAATGCGGATGGTTTTCAGCAACTGTTTGGGTACAAATACAAAAAGACATGAGCAAAAAAAGACAATATCACACAGATTGCTCATAAATGGAATGGGATTCTGGACTCCAACAAATAGAAGTAGTATATCACTTACCTGGTTTTTCTATATATAGATGTGTTTATGCATTTTAATTTGTCATGTATACCTCTCTCCTTTCCAACTGCCATCTCATTCAATAATTGTTTTCTCATTCCTTTCCTCGATCCGACTGACTAATGTGGCTTCCACCCCCATGTATTCCTACATTTAATATATGACGGGATCCTTTGACCTCTTGCATCAGACAGAATTCGAAAGCAGACAAATAGTCTCTATGGTCTTCAATTCTTCACTCTCTGCACAGTAGCTGGGAAGACTATAAAGCCTGTCAGTTTTTTTAAATACTGTCCAATCCCAAGTGCACATATATTGTTAACATTCCGTACGCCATTTACTTGTTCACAATCACTTTCTGTGCTTGTATAGTGCTGTGGAATATGTCGGCGCTATATAAATACTAATGACAATAATAAACTAATTGTTTCAGATTTGCTAAGCAAAGATCTACCAAAAGGCCTGTAATTTCTAAAATAGCATTAATGTGAAGAAATGTGCGGTTATTCCAGTGCACTTGTATGGATTTGACTTTTGTTTTTTGAAAATAAAACATTACATGTAACAAATGCCTCTAAGTTCACTCATTTATAATATTGTTACCAGATTTATAATACTATAACAGTAATAAGAAAACATCCCACCAGCCTCCTCCAGAACGAGGACATGCATTGAAGGAGAAATGCGTCAGGTTTGATTAAGCTGGAAGAAAACATGAAAAGTTTTCATCATATTGAAATGTGTTTTTGAAAAAGCAAATGCAACAGCAACAGCAAATGGAACAGCATTTTTAAAAAAAAAAATGCGGTGACAACTTATAATAACATAATGACATATTAAGAAAGGGGTGGGGAAGGCAGTAATTAAAACAAAATATCTCTTCTGCCTGCAGAATTAGCAATATGCAAATCTATCTGAATATGCAAATTAATGAGCCTTGCTATTCAGGAAGTGCATATAGCTGTTGCTACCAACAGAGGTCGCTGTCAAGGCTCCACAGCCAAATCCACTTTGTTGGTAGCAATCCTCAGCAGAACAGTAGGGCACACAAAACATTTAACAACCAATTATATTATACACACCCTGGACCTATAATTGGCACAGGGTGACTAAAACATAAGAACATTCTTCTGTCATTCTGCTGCCATTGATGGTGACTACAGTCACAGCAGGGACCAGTGCCAATTTGCTCCAAATGACCACGAATCCCAGGAATTCCAGTAGTTCCACTGGATAAGTTGTTTAAGACACGGTTTGCGTTCTGACTTGGCAAGAAAAGTAGGATGTCATCCAGGTTTATGATACATCTTATGCTTTGCGCTCTAAGGTGTGCGACCACCGGTTTTAGGACCTTCGTGAAGCACCATGGTGATGAGCTTAGTCCAAATGGGAGGCAAGTAAATTGCCATGGAGCCCCCTGCCATAGGAACCGGGGGAAAGGATGACTATCTTCATGTACCGGTACTGAGCTTTACACATCTTTGAGGTCCAGGTGAGTGAACCCATCACTCTCTTGAAGTAGGTCTTGCAAAAGAGGAATCCCTTCCATTTTGAAGTAGCGGTAAATGACGTAGGGGTTTAACTCCCTCAAATTGATGACTGGGTGAAATTATCCAGTCTTCTTCCGTACAACAAACATAATGCAGAAAAAAGCTCCTCGGTCCATGGCGGGTTGAATGGCGCCTTTCGTCCGCAATTCTTGCAATTCCTGTGTAATGAGGCGCGCATCCGTAGACGCGAAATGGATTAGACGAGGAGTTTAGACATGTGCAATTCGTTTTGGTCCGAATATGAATTTGGACGAATTTCTGACAATTTGGACATTCGGGTACTTCCGAATGTCTGAAGTGCCGAATTGCCGAGGTCCCAAAGTTCAGAAATTACCAAATTTCCGAAGTGTCAAAGTGCCGAAGTTACGAAGCACAGTATTGCCTAAGTACTAATATACTTACCCAGTGAAAGAAGAAGAATGTTACATTGTATACTGGTTACTTAATCCACCAATCAGAGAGTTATGAGTCAAATTACACAGCGTGGGAAAATTCCAAAGAACTGTAAAATGACACAGAGCACTCTGATTGGTGGATTTCAAACCAACCAATCAGAGTGCTGTGACAGGTAAATGTAGAGACTTACCTGTCAGTCTCTTCATTTACCTGTCAGAGCACTCTGATTGGATGGCTTAAACCCACCAATCAGAGTGCTCTGAGCCTAATTGCAGGGTGGGGCAAGGCTTTTTAAGCCTTCCCCCGCCCTGCAGAGCTCAGTCTGCGCAGAGCCCTCGTCAGGTGAAGAAGGATTTTTTTTTGCGCTCGTTTTTTTTATTTTTACAATTGCGTCGGTTATTATGGTTTTTTATTTGGCCTTTTATGGGGCTGAAAAAAGAAGATTTTAGAAGAAAGAAAACATCGAATGGTAAGTTTTTTTTTTGTTTTTTTTTTACAGGTACTTAGTTAAAGGTCCCCCGTTCATTAGTTTTTAGGGTGAGGGGGGTAGGTAGGGGGATAATTTTTATTGAGGGGGAGGGGTGACTAGGGGTTTGGGGACCCCTAGTCACCTGGGGGGGATTCTTTTTAGGGCCCCCACCTGCCGCTCAGGGGTGGGGGCCAGGGGGAGGACCTTAGGTCCCCCCCTTATTTTACTGTAGGGCCCCCACCCACCGCTCAGGGGTGGGGGCCGGGGGGAGGACATTGGGTCTCCCCCCCTTATTAGTACTTAGGGCCCCCACCCACCGCTCAGGGGTGGAGGCCAAGGGGGGAGGACATTAGGTCCCCCCCTTATTCTGATTTAGGGCCCCCACCCGCCACTCAGGGGTGGGGGCCAGGGGGAGGACATTAGGTCCCCCCCTTATTAGTATTTAGGGCCCCCACCCGCAGCTCATGGGTGGGGGCCAGGGGGAGGACAATAGGTCCCCTCCCCCATCATTTTACGTTAGGGCCCCCACCCACTGCTCAGGGGTGGGGGCCGGGGGGGTACTATTTTTTATTTTTTTTAAAAGGTACTTAGTTAAAGGTCCCCCGTTCATTAGTTTTTAGGGTGAGGGGGGTAGGTAGGGGGATAATTTTTATTGAGGGGGAGGGGGTGACTAGGGGTTTGGGGACCCCTAGTCACCTGGGGGGGATTCTTTTTAGGGCCCCCACCTGCCGCTCAGGGGTGGGGGCCAGGGGGAGGACCTTAGGTCCCCCCCTTATTTTACTGTAGGGCCCCCACCCACCGCTCAGGGGTGGGGGCCGGGGGGAGGACATTAGGTCTCCCCCCCTTATTAGTATTTAGGGCCCCCACCCACCGCTCAGGGGTGGGGGCCAGGGGGGAGGACATTAGGACCCCCCCTGTTTTACTGTAGGGCCCCCACCCACCACTCAGAGGTGGGGGCCAGGGGGAGGACATTAGTTCCACCCCCTTATTATAATTTAGGACCCCCACCCACCGCTCAGGGGTGGGGGCCAGGGGGAGGACATTAGGTCCCCCCCTTATTAGTATTTAGGGCCCCCACCCGCAGCTCATGGGTGGGGGCCAGGGGGAGGACAATAGGTCCCCTCCCCCATCATTTTACGTTAGGGCCCCCACTCGCTGCTCAGGGGTGGGGGCCGGGGGGGGTACTATTTTTTATTTTTTTTTAAACAGTGAGCAGTCACAGGCTGCTCACTGTTTACTAGACATGCCCCTACTCGCGGTATAGCGAGTAAGGGGTAAAATTTACTAATACTAAGTAATTTTTACTTAGTATTAGTAAATTTGGCTTAAAGACCAATTTAGGTCTTTCAGCCTTTTGGTAGATAACTCCTTAATACCGTGGGAATTAGGGAGTTATCTACCAAGCGGCTGCAAGAGAAGTCCCGAGTTGCCGAAGTCCAGAAATGCCGTAGTTCCGAAATTCCGAAGTGTCTGAATTTCCGAAGTGTCGAAGTGGCCGAAGTTCCGAAGTCTTGAAGTGCCGAAGTCCCGAATTGCGAAATTCCCGAATTTCGGAATGCCGAACCCAACCGAAAATTTTCCCCATGCACATGCCTAGAGGAGTCGTCGACTGAACAGAATTTACCTCAAATTCTATGTGATATCCACACGTGGTGTCCAACTCCCAGGCGTCCATCGATAAGGCCATCCAATTCTAAAAAAAAATTAGAAAGCGACCCGCCGTGGGTACAGTAAGTAAAAAAGTAAGTTGAACAGTTAAATGATGGTGTCTTACCCATTCTGAATCTTGCGAAGGCACTTGCTGCCACCGTGGCCTTTGTCTGAGCCTCTGTAGTAGTGAAATGGTTGTCGACTGCCAACTTCTGGGTAGAAAGGTTGGGTCCGTGAGGTGCAGGGGCCTAATGGCCAGAAGCTGCTAATGGCACGACCCCGCTGCAGGCAAGCTCAGCAAAAAATACCCCTGGAGAAAGGCTGTAAAGATGTTGATGGGTTTGTTTAGCTCTTTTAGAAATGCCTCACCAAACAGCTTGCCTTGTGCCTGTGGGCCTAACTCTTTAGCTCCAAGATCCGTCAGTTTCCAGTCTATTTGGAAGAGTGCTTCCCGGCATCTCTCTCTGAACAGAAAGCCACATTGGCATTGCCCACAAAAGAAAAACAAAGTTGGGCCCATTCACGGATGTCATGTGCCCATTTGTGCACCATATCCGCATTGAAAGAATCAGCTCTGGACTAGGCATTCTCTGCCAAGTAAATCATATGGGTCAGTGGCCTAATAGCGTTCAGAAGCTTATCCTGCGCTCCTTTAAACCCCCATTTATGTGGGTCCCTGCCATCTCTGGCATAAACGATAACAGAGTTGGTCAAGCTCTGGTGTATAAGCCACCTTGTCTAGTAGTAAAGAGCATGGACACTCAGCTTTCATTCTCTTGTGGACCTCCTTGTCCAGAGACTTCCGTATCCAGAAGTGCATAAACTTCATCAAATGGTCAGATGGCGACCAATCCCCAGAATGAACGTGGCATATATTGCGAGGGTCAAACATGCCTTGACCTGTAATATCAAGGAAGACCTCGTTCTCCGGCTGGACAGAAGTCTTCGCATTATCCATTCTGTCAGTCCATTGTCTCAGGCTCACCCAGAAAAGTCTCCTTAACACAAGAAGTGGATTCCTACGCCCTGTCCTCCAGATCGAAGGCATCTGCTTGTCATTCGTCTGGAATGGAGAGTGAAGGGTAGATTCTGTACCTTGTAAGAGAAAACCGCTGGTGCAGGCTGTGGCACTGAACACCCAGTTTGGTTTCCTGTTTGAGGGGAGCTTTTCCCTTGCTAGACTCCACCTTGGACCATTTGCCCTTTCAGTGGTGCTTTACTGGGCGTGGTCTGTCCTTAGAGGAAGAATCGGACTCGTCCGAATCATCCTTCTACAGGGGGAGCCTAGCTGTTGGCTTGGCAAGCTCCACATGGCTCCATAGTGGCACAGGCTTTGAGACAGACCATTTGAAAGTCTGGAGAGGTGAGGTGACAGGGAGGAGGGGGACTGAAACAGGCTTAACACAGCTACCAATTAGGCAGGAAAAATGCTGACCTCTGGGGCTCACGCAAGAAAAAGAAAAAAAAAAGTAGACTGCGAGCACACGCTCCGTTCGGAAGCACTAAAATGGGGGCTCACACCAGGCCGGAATACTAGGTACAACCTAACCAGCCACCCCATACACTGAAGGTTTTCCACCAACCTGCACCCGGTCCCTTGCTGATGAGGTAAACAGTTGAATGAGTTCAAGGCAGGCACTCCAAGGTCATATTCTAGGCAGCAGAGAACTGTAACTCCGTCTATTGTAGCAAGGTTCAGAGAAACCGCTGGCAGCAAAAAATCCACAAATAACAAATGAGGAGAAGGCATAACAACATTTGCGGCTAATCTGGCCACAAATTAACCAGTTCGGATGCGTGGATGGCTGTTCGCGACCGAATGGGCACAACCCAGTGGGCAATAGGAGCACCGAACACTAGTATGGGAAGCATTCTGTGTGCGAATGCAAAGTGGTTGCTGGCACTATGCATATATTGTAAAGCGCTACGGAATCTGTTGGCGCTATATAAATGGCAATAATAAATAAATAAATAAAGGCCAGCTGATGCGACGGTGCCACAAGCGGAGGGCGTTCTGTGCTGTGAATGAGCACACAGGAGTGGTAAGCATAGCCACTCAGAGAAACAGGGGGGAACAGCAGCTGAAACCGCCCAGGAAATCCAGCCAGGATTCAGCCAGGAGCCAGGACAGGAGGGTAAGTGAAACTGAGGAACAAAGGGTGAGAGAAATAGGAAAGGACTGGGCACCCTAGGTTTCACGACCAGTAAAGGACTCTTAAGGACAAATACAGGGGTAACCCCGAAACTACAACCCCCAGGATCCCAAATCAGGCAGAGTCTGAGCTAGTGTGGCAATACAGTGGCGCTTGATGTGCATATTGACACGCGCTGATGGGTTTTGACGGAGTGGAGATCCGCTGAGCGCAGAGCTTTCTTATACTTAAAACAGAAGGGGTTTCCTTTCGGACAAGTGAGGAGAGGAAAAAAAAAAAGGAGAAAACCCTCAGAAATCTTTAAAGAGCTATAGGAAAAATTGTGAGTACCACTGAATATACTGCAACATATCAATATATCAATACATTTGCGTATAAATATAGGCTTGAGATAAAGTCTGCATATATGGCAAGAGGTGATTGGTAATAATCGAAACTCGAAATTTTCTATCTGCTTGACTGTTCAATTGCAAAAAAAACAGTTGGAAAGAATCTCTTTTTTTATTTTTTATTTTTAAAGCAACATTCAAGGCATATGATCAAACTAACCAATCTAAACACTCAAAACAAAAGTGATATTGGTTAACAATAAGGTAGATTATCCAATTAGAAGTCCTTATGAAGTAGTTGTTAAGAAACAAAATGGCAACTAGAAAAACCACTATGGAAAAGAAAAAAGAAGCTAAATTAGTTCATCAAACAGAAAAGAGGCTGTCTGGCTTTTTCACAACTCCCATTAAAGATGTGCAGGAACAGAAAATTGAATGCAGGACACACCCGGCTAATACCTCTAATATTAACTTGGAAATTCCAATTGTCCAAATGCCATTACAACCTCAAGTAACTGCTTCAATCAGCATACAAGATCAACTTAAACAATTGCTGGAGCTACAACTCAATACATTGAAACAAGATATGCTTGTAAGCTTTAATGACATTAAACAAGACATTAAAAATGTTGCAGTATCAGTGGTAGAAGTAGAAAAAAAAACTCGGAATGTTTGGGACTCAAATAAAAACAATCAAGATAAAAATGCAGTCTTTAACAAACAAAGCTGACAATCTTGAAAAAAAATAGCAGCTTTGGAAGATAGATCAAGAAAAATTGATATAAGAATCAGAGGAGTTTCTGAAGAAATTACTAATGAAAATGTAAAAGAATACCTAAGCAATTTATTTAAAGAGGTTCTTCCTGAAATGCCTATAGTTGACCACCAAATAGAAAATTTCCATTGAATTCACAAACCTAATACAATTGCTTCACATCTTCCAAGAGACGTGATAGTGAGCTTTTGCTCACTACCAGTGAGAGACAATCTAATGAAAGCCAGCCGCACAATACCCCGAACAAACCTTATTTACAAAGATATAATTTTTTTGCAAGATCTATCCTATTTAACTAGGACTTGGAGAAAATCCTTCTCGACTGTGACAGACTTTTTAAGGAAAAACTACATCAGATTTCAATGGGGCCTTCCGGCATCTTTAAAGTTCATCTGGAAACAAGAAAATATTTTTTTTTCGGACGTAAATGAAGCAAAAAGCTGGTTAACCAGTATTAAAGAAGAAAGATAAAAAGACTGTTGCGACAGAAGACAAAGTATTTTTTTTTTCTTATGGGTAAAGGGACCTTTTAATTTAGACACAATTAAGTAATAGGTTTGATTTGAAATCTTCACTCGTATAACTTCACTTGTATAGTTTATAAGCTTACACCAATATAGAAAACAAACACAAGAGTAATTTGTTGGGATAATAATTTATTAAAGGTATACAAATAATAAAGTAAGGGAGGTGTGAAAAGGAAAACACACATATAGACATTAATACAAATGCGACCTATAATTAAGAATGATAGTTCAATAAACACTATTTGCACATAGTTAAAATTAAATAAACTCACATTCTAGTAATAGATAATAAGACTGAATACACTTGTAACTGAAATTATGGTAAATATTGATGAAATTTGTCTGCATCTTGGTTGAAATATGTATAACAAATATTTTAAGAAGAAATACATTTATAAAAGGAAAAAAGTGGGGTATAATGCGTTCAAAAGAATAATTTTTTAAATTTTTTTATTTTTTTTCTTCTCGGGGTAAAATCTTAAATAGCATAATTTCATTCCGGACATACCTACTTAGTGTCTGGTTTAAAGACACTAAATTTATTAAATTTATGTTTTTTGCGTTACTATGCGTATGTTTTTGCAGCAATGGGGAAAGATATTAGAGATTATGGGGTGGAGAAGGATGCAAAGATGTTTAGAGAAATAATATGATAAAAATGCTCACACTCAATGTTCAAGGTATGAATACTATAGAAAAAAGAGCTCTACTATATAAATATTTAAGTGAAAAACAATTAAATTTAATATTTCTACAAGAAACCCATTGGAGGCAAACAGATAAACAAAATTGGGGAGGAAAAAAGATTTCCGCTTATAATCCATGCCTCTAATAAAGATTAAAAAAAAAATGTGGAGTAGCTATAGTATTTGGAGAAAAAAATCTAAGTTGAAATTATTCATCAAGTACAAGATGTTAAAGGCAGATTTTTGATTATAATATGTAAAATTGATTCCATACTTTTTACATTATGTAATATATATCTTCCAAATTACTCACCAGCTTCTTATTTAAAAACCATACTAGAAAAAGTAGACAAAATTAAAGTGGGAAAGTTAATATTAGCAGGTGACTTCAATTTTTCACCAGGTCGGGGGAGGGGATGACGTAGGACGTGGGACGGTGCACGGAGGCACGCCGCGTCTCGCGGGCTTTTTTCCTTGGCCGGAAGATGGGAGATACTGAGCAGACCGGGGCGTTGTGAGGGAAGACACCCGATTTGCTTTTTGCTGCGGTTAGCGGTACGGGGCGATGCGGTGTTGCTGACCGGTCGAGAAAGAAGATAGATCTCAAACGCTTATTTTGCTAAGTGGAAAACTAATTCTGTCCAGTGAACGCTGGAAAAGTATGATGGGAGTGATGGGAGTGACCCCCCAGGACGCTTAAACGGAGAAGTGGATAAGTATACCGGCTGGTTTTGCTATATATCTATGCTACATGTATGCTACATCCACGTATTAGCTAACAGAGCTTATATACCATCCAGCTATTCAGTTACTAAGCTTACACTAAGGTCCATATTTAGGTTTTTATACCCTACTACGTATTACTATTTTTTATTTACTATTATTGCACTGCTATCACAGTAATTGATATCCTCACCTTCCTTTAATCATTTACCAAGATCTACCAAGATATAAAGGAAAACCTTACTGAGAAAAAAATATAGAAACATAAAAAAATATATAAAAAGGAAAAAAAAAAGAAAAAAAAATTTTAATAAAAAAAAAACAGAGAAGGATATAGAACGCGATTAGAAAGAGAAAGTGAAAGAGAAGGGAAAGAGAGGAGGAGTAAATGGCCTCAAAAAAAACCTCAGAGGGTAAACAGAATTTAAAAAGAACGGCTAAAAAACAAGAACCAGCCATAGAAAGGAGGACCTCAGGTTTTTTTTCTCCTCAATTAAACAAGGGGAGTAATACTAAATCTATACAAGAAGAATCATTACCTATATTGGACCCCAAAGAGACCGAGATAGACAAAACTTTGTCAGATAGCTCATGGGAAGAAAATGTATCTATCACTGCCGGTTATTTATCCAAATGCTTGGAGATCCAATTAGAGAAAATAAAAGAAGAAATAAACCTGCAGTCTAGAGAAATAAAAAATGAGATTCTAAATATAGGAAGAAGAGTGGTATTGTTAGAAGAGAAGACGGATCAAATAAATATACAACAAAAAAACAATACGGATAATATAAACAAATTGGACGAAACCCTGAAAAGGAAGATTACGGATTTAGAAGATAGATCTAGAAGACAAAACCTCCGAATTAGGGGGATCCCGGAGACTGTTGCAAATGCAAACCTAGAAGACTATTGTGTAGAGTTTTTTTTGTTTCTGGGGGTTAACTCAGATAACGGCACAAGCGGCATTGAAAGATGTCATAGAATCTATAAACCCGGTAATGTACCAGAACAAGCCCCGAGAGACACAATTATTTGCCTACAATCATTCCGTTTTAAGACGCAAATTATGAAGGCAATGACAACAAAAGACCTGCAGGGGTCAATCTTCCATCAAATTAAGATTTTTCAAGATCTCTCATACCAGACCAGACTACAAAGGAAATTTTTTTCCAACCAGACAGAGGTCCTTAGGAAAAATGCAATTAAATACGCTTGGGGATTTTTTTTTTTTTTTTTTCTCTCTCTCCGTACATATATAACACAACATAAAACAAATAAATTAGGATTAAAATTACACGAGGGGCCACTGAAATGTAAAGGGTGGTCCCTCACTATTAAGCTAAATCTCTCTTGAAAATTAAGGAAAATGGGGGAAAGACGTGATAATGGGAAGAAGAGAGAAGGGAGAAAGGAGAGAAAGAGAGAAGAAAAGAGAAAGAAAAAAATTAAAATAGACAAAAGAACAGGAGTGCTTATACTAACCACAATAATAATAAGTAAACACACTATATATTAGAGGTAATATGATATAAAGATTATGACACAAAATAAAGGTAATACTCCGGACTTAAAGATATACTAAAATATAAAATACACTAAATACACTAAAAACAATTTTTTGGGTTTAATTAAATGGTTACTTAGAATAAATAAAAAAAAAGGAAAAAAAATGGAAAAAAAGCTATGAATTGGGAATCACTAATAGAAGTACCTTTATAGAAATATTTTGATATAAAATAAATGTAAATAAATGTAATATTTGGGAATTAAAGACACACTAAATTTTTAAATTTACACTAAAATTTTAATTTAACGAAAGAGCTATTTTGATAAAGTAAAAAACAGAGAAAATGAAAAAAGAAGAAAAAAGTATGAAATGGGAATAAATTTTCTTTTTTTTTCTCTCCCTTCTGGTATCATTTTTACCATTACACCCGTCCGGCCAAGGAGAAACTCTAGCTCGCAGATCTCGACACTTTTTTTTTCTGCGAGTTTAGAGTATGGGGACATTTTCGACGTCACTGATTAGAGAGTTGGTGTCGTTTTTGGACTGTTGTTTTCTCTCCCTGTGTTTTTGGCAGGGCTTCCCCCCGAAGGCTATGGGAGGCCTAGGTAGGGAAGAACACCAGGGAGGGAATAGATACATAGTTTTTCGCCTAGTAAAAGGCAGACAGTGTACGTTTTATGTTGTGTTTTATATGTTTGTTAGTATAGATGGTGAACTTATCGGTCCTCGAAAGAAAAGAAATAGGATACATAAAATAAAATGAGGCTAGCGACGATTAACGCACAGGGGATAAACTCACAATTTAAAAGATATACAATCCTTGAGTTTCTCAAAAAAGAACAAATCCAGATTGCAGCCCTACAGGAAACCCACTGGAGAACGCAAGATAAAAACAATCTTAAATCTAAATTTTTTCCTACTATAATTAGTGCCTCTATGAGCCAAAAAAAGAAAAGAGGAGTAGCCTTTTTATTTTCTAGGAATATATCATTAAAAATTATATACCAAGAAATTGATTTCGAAGGCAGATACATCATATTAGTAGCAGAAATTAATAATCAAAAATATACGCTAGTGAACATATATGCACCAAATCAATCACAAATTGCATTTATTAAAGAAGTGCTTAATAAAACTGAACGCGTGAAAATGGGCCGAGTTATTGTTATGGGAGACTTTAATTGCGTACCCGATATTGAGATGGACCGAAGTTCTAAAACAAAAACTAGTAACTATGGAAACCTGAAGGGGACTGCTAAAAAATTCTCAGAATTAATCAAACAAGCTCAACTTTTGGATTACTGGAGGATATTTCATACGAAGGAAAAGGATTTTTCATGTTTCTCAAAAGCTTTCTGCTCATATTCTAGAATTGATCTCTTTTTGGGGGATAGAAAGTTAGCGAGTCAAATTAAAAAGGTTTTTATAATAGCCACTACATGGTCAGACCATAATCCGGTCATCCTAGATATAAAAGAACAACATCAAAGAACAAGAGCTGACTGGAAAATGAAAGACTGGTTACTTAAAAATGAAGATAATCTTAAATATATTAAAGATACAACAGACTATTTTTTCAAAGAAAATAGAAACAAAGATGTCTCTCCAGCAATGACTTGGTGTGCTTACAAATCAGTAATAAGGGGCCTGTTTATAAGCTTAGCAGCAAAAGATAATAAATTAAATTAAAAAAAGGCAAATTTAGCTGAATTGTACATAAAACTAGATAATTTACTTGAACAAAATAAAAACAAACCATCTCGGAGTATTACTAATGAAATTATAGACACTGAAAAATTAATTAATGAACATCTCATAACAAAGGCTAATAATGCGTTGCATTATTTAAAACAGAAATGGTACTACACCGGAAATAGAGCAGAAAAGCTAATGACGAACAGAATAAAAAAAAGAAAAATCGAAAAGAATCATTACCAAAATTATTGATAATGGAGAGACTCTCATGAGACCGGAAAAAATAGCAGAAGCCTTCAAAAATTATTATCAAGATCTATATAATATCAAAGATCCTACCGAAATGACGAACATTAGTGCATTTCTCGAGAATATAAAGAGCCCAAAAATTTCACAAATACAACTGCAGGAGCTTAATAAAACTTTTCAAGAAGAAGAACTGATTTTCTGTATTAACAAATTAAAAAAGAATAAATCTTCTGGTCCAGATGGATTTGATAACCTTTTTTACAAACTTTTAGGAAATAATATTAAAACGGACCTAATTGAAGTTTTCAATTCCTTCGTTACACCTAATAGCATACCGGCAGAACTGTTACAAGCAAATATAGTGCCTATCCTTAAACAAGAAAAAGATGCAGAGAAGATAAAGAATTATCGTCCAATCTCATTGCTGAATACCGACATTAAAATATACTCTGCTATGATAGCAGAACGTTTAAAAAAAATTATATCAGAAATAATAAACAGAGACCAAGTCGGGTTTGTTCCGGGGAGGTCTTCAACCCATAACATCAGAAGATTGATCGACATATTGGATTCCGCTTGGACCACTGGAACTCCCATGTTGACCCTGTCCTTGGATGCTGAGAAAGCATTCGACAGGGTCAACTGGGAGTTCATGAGACAAACACTACAGCGATTTGGATTGGAGGGAAGACTTCTTGAGAACATTTTTGCCCTATACACCGGTCCAACAGCAAGAATAATGGGGAATGGCTTTAGCTCAGATTGGTTCCCATTATCTAATGGAACACGACAGGGGTGTCCGTTATCCCCCTTACTTTACATAATCTCATTAGAACCTTTGGCATCTGCCATCAGACAAGAAGAAAACATCTCTGGTTTTGACCACAAGAAAGAAAACATAAAAATAAACCTTTACGCAGATGATGTGATTATAACCTTAGAAAATCCGTTACAATCAATAACACAGCTCATGACAATTATAGAAAAGTTTTCACAGGTTTCTGGCTACAGATTAAATACAGATAAATCAACTATTCTGGCGAGTAATGTAAATATGGAAGAAAAAAATGAGATAAAAAAGAGGTTTGATTTTACTTGGATTGAAAAATCATTTAATTATTTGGGAATTAACATCTGTACAGATCCAAGCAAAATTGTTGAGATCAATTTCCTCCCATTACTTCTAAAAATGAACAAAATATTAAAAGATTGGAGAAATCTGGAATTCTCCTGGTGGGGCCGCATAAATATAGTTAAATCCTATGTTCTACCAAAGTGGTTATACCTATTTAGAATGCTTCCTCTGAAGGTACCCGATAGTTGGCTTTCACTTATCCAACAATCTTTCTCGAAATTTATATGGCAATCAAAGAAACCTAGGATGGCAAGAAAATTCTTGGCGATTAAACAAGCAAATGGAGGAGTAGGACTTGCGCTGATCCAACAATACTATCAAGCGAGTACTCTCTCTCATTGTATTATTTCACAACATACAGAGGCTAAACATGAGAGATGGTATGCAATAGAAAAAAAAATGTCAAATAACAAAGATCTGTCTACCCTTTTTTGGTTGACGCAAAAAAAGAAAGATAACTGCCAACCATGTTCTGAAAGTATAGTGTTACAAAATATTGGAGAAGCATGGAACAAAATAAGAAAAAGTATGGGTCTTAACAATCGTATCATAAACATTTTACCAATTCTAATTTTGGAAAACAATATAGAAGATCTAAATTTAAAAAATTGGGCCAAAGCAGGCATACAAAATATAGAAGATCTAATGATTGGATCAAATCTTAAATCATTTGAACAACTAAGTACAGAATTCGCTCTCCCAGAAAAAGAAAAATATAACTCCATAAGGATTAACAGTTACTTAAGCAAAGTACTAGATACAGAATACTCAGAAGTTAAATATAAACTATGTCATCTGTTGAAAGCGAATGACACGAAAAATCTATTAAAAAAGTGTAATTCGATACTAAGACTTGAGGAAGAAGATCTTATTTTTCCGGCTATTGAGAAATGGGAGAAAGATTTGAAAATAAAGAAAAAATTAGAAAAAAGCGACTGGAAAAAAGCTTGGGTGTCTGTGGCTAAACATATCAAATGCTTAAATTTAGTTGAGTTACATTTTAAGATTATAAATAGATTGTACCTGGTCCCAAGTCGCATGAATAAAATGGATCCTAACATAACAGCTACTTGCTGGCGATGTGATAGTGCGACGGGAGACACGTTACATATCTGGTGGAGCTGTCCCCTGATAATAGAATTTTGGAAAATGTTTATAGGCAAAATCCAAGAAATAATAGATACTAAAATACCCTTGTCTCCAGAACTATGTATACTACACTTAAACCTTAGCCAATATAATATGGATTTTCAATACTTTCTTACTCACGCGCTGATAGCGGCAAAGATCTCCATAGCTAGAAGATGGAGAACTAATAGTATACCAAATTGGGAAACCATAAAAAATCAGTTAACTTTTCAGTTAAAAATGGAAAACGGCTTAAATATAAACCTAAAAAAAAAAAAAGATGGATATAGATAAATGGCTGAATAAGTTGTGCGTATTCTAATTTGATAAAGAAAATAGGAGAAAAAGAAAAGGAAAGGAAAGAAGGGGAAGAAAAAAAAAAAAGGAAAAAAAAGAGGAAAAGAAAAGAAAGTAAGAATAAATACTAGATAATCAGCTAGTTACTCTAACTATTACTATGGGAACATTACTGAGGACCTTTGTCACCATCTATATGTTTGTACTGTAATGTCTATATGTTTTTGTTTTTGATATTGCGAAATATTAATGATGACTTAAGTACCATTGTCCGAACTATATGAACCGCAGCAGAAAAATATCGGCAGGTACTGTCTGAAATAAAAAAAAAAAGAAAAAAAAAAATGTGGAGTAGCTATAGTATTTGGAGAAAAAAATCTAAGTTGAAATTATTCATCAAGTACAAGATGTTAAAGGCAGATTTTTGATTATAATATGTAAAATTGATTCCATACTTTTTACATTATGTAATATATATCTTCCAAATTACTCACCAGCTTCTTATTTAAAAACCATACTAGAAAAAGTAGACAAAATTAAAGTGTGAAAGTTAATATTAGCAGGTGACTTCAATGCAGTATTGGATCCACAGATAGACAAAAAATTAATGAAAGGAAATAATCAAAATCAAATGGTGATAAAACAAGCCAAAGCTTTAAGGAAGATTAAAGATGAATACAACTTATTTGACATTTGGAGAATTTATAACCCTAATGAGAGAGACTATACACATTTTTCCAAAGTTAATTTTTCGTATTCAAGATTAGATATGATTTTGGTGGATCCAAGTATTATTGATATGATTAAAAAAACAAACATTAATGAAATAGTATGGACGGATCATAATGGTGTGCTGTGTGAAATAGGTCTTTGTATAACCAAAAGAGAAACATATACTTGGCGCTTAAGTGATAACTTGCTTTGTTCTGAAATAAATAAAACCTATATAGAAAATAATATAAAAAATTATTTTAACCCCTTAAGGACCAAACTTCTGGAATAAAAGGGAATCATGACATGTCACACATGTCATGTGTCCTTAAGGGGTTAAAGAAAATATTTCAGAAAATACTGATCCATCTATTTTGTGGTGTGCCTTTAAGGCTGTAATAAGGGGCCATTTTATCAAATTACAAAGTCAAGTTGATAAAAATATTACTCTATCTTACTTACATACTGAATTAAGAAATATGACTTATATTAATAAACAATCTCCATCCCCTGAAATTTATGAAAAAATATCAGTATTAAAACAAAACATAAAGCAAAAATTAATAGAAAGAACTGTCAAAAACATGGACAGATTAAAACTTAAATATTACTCTAAAGGCAATAGAGCCAATAAAATGCTGTCTCAAAAACTTAGAAAACAAAAAGGACAAAACAAAGTGGAAAAATTAATACACAATGGAAAAACAGCAATAACTCCTAGAGAAATAGGAAAACACTTCAATGAATTCTATAGTAATTTATACAACATACCTCAAACTACTACAGATGATGATATTGAAAAATACTTGGAAAGTATAAATAAGTTTCAATTAACAATAACTGATAATGAATTATTAAATAAGACCATAACTATAGATGAGATTATGAGTTATAAATGAACTAGAAAGATCAAAAACACCAGGCCCTGATGGGTTTAGTAATTTATTTTATAAAACATTTAAAGATTTATTATGTCCTCATTTGACTAATGCTTTCAACACAGCTGCAAATAGAGGAGTTCTTCCAGCAGAGATGTTGAAAGCTAATATTTTGCCAATTTTAAAAAATGATAAAAACCCTACTGATGTTAAAAATTATCGACCAATATCTTTAATAGACGTAGATACTAAGTTATATGCTTCAGTTTTGGCTGCTAGAATAAAGAAACTCCTTCCATCAATTATTCATATAGATCAAATAGGATATGTTCCAGGTAGAAATTCTTATACAAGTACGAGAAGAATTATAAATGTCTTAGATGATGCAAACAGAAATGGGATTCCAGTTCTGACTCTGTCGATTGATGCTGAAAAAGCATTTGACAGAGTCAGCTGGAAATACCTAGAAGCTGTTTTATCACACTATGGATTCGAAGGCTGGATTAAGAAAGCCATTATGGCTCTCTATGTAAACCCAGTTACACGTACTATAGGACCTAATATTATTGCACCATGGTTCCAACTTAAAAATGGGACTCGGCAAGGATGCCCACTTTCACCATTACTTTATTTACTGTCTATTAAACCATTGGCTGAAAATATTAGAAACAACAACAAGATTAAAGGCTATAAAATAATGGATGAAGATCAAAAGATCAGTTTATATGCTGACGATATTCTAATCACTGTGACTAATCCTAAGAGTTCATTGGAACATATTATGCAGGAAATTGATCGGTACAGTCACATATCAAATTACAAATTAAATGTAAATAAATCCTTGATTTTAGATATTAATCTCGATAAAAAAAATGCAACAAGAGATTAAAAACAGTTATGACTTTATTTGGGTTAAAGACAGTATGGATTACTTAGGAATTAAAATCACTAGAGAGGTAAATTAGATTATGGAGATAAACTTTTTAGAACTATTATTAAAACTCAATAAATGGTTAAAAGATCGTAGAAACTTAGAAATCACTTTTTGGGGACGAATAAATGTGATCAATTCATATGTAATACCAAAGTGGAACTATATGTTCCAAATGCTACCTCTCCATATTCCGATTCATTGGCTTGAATTAATACAAAAAAGTTTTACTCAATATATCTGGAAAGGTAAGAAGCCAAGATTAAAGCAGTCAATATTAGCACAAAAACTAAATAAGGGTGGACTCGCTTATCCATTAATAATAAACAACTTTAAAGCAGCCACAATCTTACATATTTATAGAATGCAAGTAGAAGAAAATAAAAATGAAGGATGGTATAAGATGGAAATTAGGGCAGGGGAAGTTTCTAGTTTGGATTGCTTAAATTGGAATATAGACAAAACCTCTAAAAAAAGATTACCCTAATTTTTTTGACTCTGTTATTAAACAATTGGTCTAAGATAAAGAAAGCATTAAATATTGAAAAAAAAAAGTTCCGAGTTGTTTAGAATTAAATACTGTGGAAAATCAAGTAGAAGATTTAAACCTCAATAACTGGAAAAAATTAGGGATATTACGATTAAAACATTTATTGACGAGGCGGAGCCAAGAGCTTGAAGCGGACGGTCGCATGGCCGCAGATCTCCGGACCTGAAAGCCAAACAACCGAGATTTAAGGGCTCACACACCCAACTTAAACTAGCCGAGAGTGCGCCTAAAACCCGCAAGAATCAAATGGGTCGCAAAAATAAAAAGGCTAAACCTGATAGCCCCAGCCAGAACAGGGATATCGGGGAACTGTGGCGGCAAGCGCACGAGGCGGCGGAGGTCAAGATGGCGTACCTGCACGGGGGCTGCTCCGACTTCACAGAGGGCTCATCAGACGAGGAAGGGAGCGCTTAAACCAGCCCCAGCGACAACACAGGCGCCAACTCGCATGAAAACCCCCACTCCAGTGACTGTGGAGGCGATCGGGGAACTAATGGCGACCCACCATGAAAAGATCGCAGCCGACGTGGCCCTCATAAGAGGAGACATTAAGGGCATAATGTCGAGGCTGAATGCGGTGGAAGCCTCCTACACTGACCACACCACCCAACTAGCAGACCTCCAAGCGGCGGTCCGGGTGCTACAACAACAATCCTGGCGGCATGAGCAACAAATCTCTGCACAGGAAGACAAGAACCGCAGAAACAACTTAAAACTCCGGGGAGTCGCCGACTCAATACCCGACGAAGAACTTCCACATTTTATCAGACGGCTCCTCGCCGACCTGCTGACCCCTAAAGCAGCAAAAGCAATCGCACCGGAGGGCCTCTTCCACGCACCAAAACCAACGAAGGCCCCGCCGGCTGCCCCGAGGGACGTAATAGTCTAGTTTCAGTCTGCCAAAGACAAGAGAGCGGTGCTGGAAGCCACAAGAAAACAAGCCACCTACCAATTCGAAGGGATGACCCTCTCCTTTTTTGCAGACCTGTCTGGCGGGACACTAGCGTGGAGAAGATCCATGCATGCATTTACGGCTTTGCTTCGGCTCCACCAAATCAGGTATCGCTGGGGACCCAGCCGCACCATACACATCGATAAAGGGGACTCTAAATACATTATACGAGACATGCAAGAAGCGGTTGGGACATTGGGCCTTCTCAACTTACCTGCAGGCTCGCTCACAATCACGCCGCACCCAACAGACCGCACAAACACACTTGGAGGTGATGCCGTGAATGCCCCAGAGTTTATCCCCCGCGGGAGGCCTTCGGAACCGTACGCCAAGGCTACCACTTGAAGATGGATTCCAACCCAGGCGAACTCTGCTAACATCAAACCAGTCCGCAATATGTGCTGTTTGACTACCACTAAAACTATAGCTACACAAACGTTACTTTTTACACCTGCATTTTCTGGATTTTTTTTTATATATTTTATTTTTATTTACTTGTATTTTTATTTCCTTTTTTTTATCATTATTATGTGTAAACTACCATCAATGTCATAACTCTCAGATTTTGAGTTGCGTAATTAATAGCCTTATGTACATACGAGTCTATCCCCTTCGACAACTGTACCCCAACCTGCACGCCCCATGTGATACGATATATATAAAGTGCAGCCGCGAGGTCCTCAATGAGCTGGGGAGTAAATGTAGGCCTATGCTTCCGGGGTGTACCTCACGGTGGCACCGAACCTGTGCCGGGAGACATAGCACACTTTAGGCAATTTAGTCGGGAGAGAGGTGACACACTAGATATACGAAGCATATATATCCCCCCCCCCCCCCCCCAGCCTTAAGAGGCGGTAGACCTAGCCACTCACAACAAATGCTACCACTTGCTCCTGATATTGACGTAACTAATCTATTTCAGTTAAACACTTGCTGTCACCATAGTTTTTTAACAAAAGGCTCACTCTAGCGGGGTAAGCAGACACATACGCTGGTTAATACCCCTGATCCGAACAATTGCTTCAACCTATATGTAAAAGGTACGACTTTCACATCATACGTAGCCTACCCATCAAATTTTTCCTACAGCGAGAAGTTAAACTGACCCCAAACGAAATCACATTAACAACAGGCGTGACGAGCTGCACAAACCTAACTTGATATACCAATGCTACCGAACAGGTTATCTCTGTATGTATTCTCATTAAAAAAAAAAGTGCTGTTTGATCTATTACACCATACTATGTTAACATGTTTTGAAAACGCATGCAGCAGCTGTTGTGGCCCTGTATGCCTGTTGTCCTTTCATGCACAATGAAAATAAAGAATAAAAAAAAACAAAAAAAACATTTATTGACAGAAGGAACAATCAAAACTTTTGCTCAAATAACATGTGCATATAACCTTCCATCTAGGGAGTTGTTTAATTTTTTAAGACTTAAAAGCTACATGACTACACATTTAATTACATCAAAATCTAATTTGAGCAATCTGATTGATTTACTATTTACTTTAAAAAAAATTAATAAACCACTTTCTAAAGCCTTAATATTGAGCAAAGCAAGTGTCAAGGATATAAATCCAACAGCTATATTTGCATGGAAAAAAGATTTAAATATCGATATCAATATGAAACAATGGGGTTCTTCAATGATGGACGTCATGAAGAATATACATTCATTAAACTTGCTAGAAACACACTTTAAAGTTCTAAACAGATGGTACTTGGTACCGGATAAATGAAATAAAATATATCCCTCAACTAATCCGGTTTGCTGGAGATGTAGATATGTAAGAGGTAATTTTAGACATATCTGGTGGGATTGTTATAAATTAAGAAATCTTTGGTTGTCAACACAAAAGTTTATATCTGAGCAGGATATTGCCTTGCTGCAGAGGGATTTGGATAGATTGGGGGACTGGGCACTAAAATGGCAGATGAAATTTAACGTAGAAAAATGCAAAGTTATGCACTTCGGGGTTAAGAATGCACAAGCAATTTACACCCTAAATGGTAGTGAACTAGGGATAACCACACACGAGAAGGATTTGGGAATTGTTATAAACAACAAATTAGGTAGCAATATGCAACGTCAATCTGCCGTTGCTAAGGCCAGTAAGGTTTTGTCATGTATAAATAGGGGCATAAATTCTCGAGATGAAAATATAATTTTGCCTCTTTATAAATCGCTGGTAAGACCACACCTTGAATATGCTGTGCAATTTTGGGCACCTGTTCTAAAGAAGGATATCATGGCACTAGAAAAAGTGCAGAGACGAGCTACAAAATTGATAAAAGGAATGGAGCATTTTAGTTATGAAGAAAGGTTAAAAAATTTAAATCTCTTCAGTTTGGAAAAACGGCGCCTTAGAGGGGATATGATAACATTATACAAATATATTCGGGGCCAGTACAAACCATTATCTGGAAATCTATTCATAAACAGGGCTATACATAGGACACGAGGTCACACATTTAGGCTTGAAGAAAGGAGATTTCATCTAAGGCAAAGAAAAGGTTTTTTTACAGTAAGAGCAATAAGGATATGGAATTCATTGCCGGAAGAGGTGGTTTTGTCAGAGTCTATACAGATGTTTAAATTGCAATTGGATAAATACTTGTAAAAACATAACATACAGGGATACAATTTCTAATTAGTGGGCTAATAGCTGCTTGATCCAAGGAGACATCATACTGCTATTTTGGGGTCAAGAAGGAATTTTTTCCTAGTTTGTTGCAAAATTGGAAGCGTTTCAGACTGGGTTTTTTGCCTTCTTTTGGATCAACAGCAAAAGCATATGTGAGGAAGGCTGAACTTGATGGACGCAAGTCTCTTTTCAGCTATGTAACTATGTATCTAAAAATCTAAAACTCGAGTTGAAAATTTCCCCAGAGGTCATTTTGCTACATTTAAATTGGCCACCTATGGCGTATGAATTAAAAGCAATTCTCATACACATCTTTTTTTAGCTGTTAAAATAGTTGTGGCGAGATGGTGGAAAAAAGATGTAGAGGTCCCTTGGAAGAAAGTAAAAAAACAACTTGAGTTTCAGATAAAAATGGAGTTGATGTTGAGTAAACAAAAATTAAGTAAAAAAGTATCTGTCTGGATGAAATGTTTAGAACTGATTAACCCAGAAAATACTAGATAAGTAAATCTCTATTAATCGAAAGCAATACCAACCAACTGTGTATACCTTGAACATTGAAAATATATAAGCCATATCTAAAGCTCCTCTTACCCTACTTAAGGAGAATTTTCAAAATGTCCTATTTTGCTGCAATGTTTTGTCTTGTGTTATATTGAAAATTGGTATAATATATGTACTATTAGTTACGTAATGTTAAATCCCATATTTTAAAGAGGCCTTCATTTTATACGTAAAATTTATATGAATTGAATATTGACTGTAGAAGTATAAATTATTAATAGAAGTATTGCAATTTGTTAAATGTCTAAAACAATTGAAAGGCAAAAAAAAAAAAAAAAAAAGATTTAAGAAATGCACAAATGAACAAGATATAATATAAAGCCATAGTAGTGTAATAAAAGCAATACTCTGACCTGACTTATGATGGAGCATCAGAAAAAGAGTTAGCGCCTTACTTATAGGTGCCTTTTAAACCTTGTACTTGTTTCTGATTGGTTATTTGTTTCACTTTGTTTTTTGTTGCTATGGAGTGAAGTGAAGAAGGATTATTCAAAATATGAAGCCTCCTGTCATGTGATGAAATTACATTCAACATATCTGTAAAAACGTTAATGTTAATTGATACATTATTCTACAGTAACATATTATGTCTATATAATTAGTGCAATTACTGGACCCTCCTTTGGAGATAACAGTGGATCTAGAGTTATTTTGCTAATTTGGGCTCTCAAAATTGGTTTCCGGTTGACAGTCATATCTTTCAAATTTCACTAATATTTTAAGATAGACTGAATTAGAAAATTATAGATAGGGTTGCCAGATCACAGCTTGGCACACTAATAAAAAAAAAAGTATATACTCAGGGGAAAACAGTCACTTTTCTGTAATTTACACCATTGAGAACATTATAGAAAACAATTAAAAAGAAGGAGATTTCTACATTTAAATTACATTTTTTTACACCTCACAGATAATAAAAACTATGGAAAGTGACACCTCTCCTTTAAGTACTATATTTTGAAAAACACAATCCTGCAGTATGTATTTCTTACAAGCATACAGTAAACTGTTTATCTGGCAACCATACCTGTATTTGAACAAGGCACAATCTCAGAGGTACGAAACATAGCTACTATACAACAACCCACATCCTAAAGAGATCCTATTAACCTCAAAATGTCAGGAGCAATCTGATAAAATGATCTGCAGCATGCGTCTATAGATATATTACCGATCTTCACCTTATTCTCTGCAGTTTGTCAAATAAGCTTACAGGGCTTTGATCCAAGGACTAACACTATATATCACAATTATAATGTTATTGGCAACTGACATGTAATTCACATGTTGCTTTTCCACAAATTTAAAAAAATGATTGCCAACAGTCTAAAGGGAAACTCCAGACCTCTAGAGCAGTTTATGTGGAAAAGTGCATTTTACTAAAAGTGCATATTTCAATAGAAATTCTCGCTTTTATAAATTAACCTTGTTACACCCCCTGGCTGTCAATTAAACAATAGGTCCGGTTACTTCCTGGTTGTTTAGATCATTGGAGCTAAACACAAGAGGCAAAAACTGAAGACTTACAAAGACTTCTCATTGAGCTGCATTGGGACACCCACAGTAAGTCTTGACTGGATTAAATGAGAGGGCTTGCAGAGGCTGCAAATGAGAGGTCTGTGACTTTTGCAAGCGGTTTTTAATATAACCCAATGAAAACAAATGCATAATAAAAAGCATGCACAAATTTGGGCAGTGAAATGGTTTTGAAGATAATTTTGCTTAAAGGTACATTAAGCACAATAAATTATTGTTGCAATTATGGTGCAATGAGTCATCGTGTACAGCCCCCCGGATTGTTATCAAACTTGGCTGGCATTCATAGCCCAGACTCTCTGCAAATAAAACTTCTGTACGAACCTGCCCAAATGTGGTTAGAAATGATAAGCACGAGTGTTGGTCTAAGCTACCACCAGCGCTCACTACCTATAATGACCAGATTTGAACATTTCTACAGACAATGTGGTGAACATGTAATATTACCTCTGCAGGAGAACAAGGCAGGAGGAACTACTCTCAAAATCTCTGGATGAAATTCTGTTTTACTTCTTAGAACTTTTTCCTCCGTGAGAATATACTTTCTATGAAACGCTTGCCTAATCACACTACCATTTCAAAAATGTAATAAGTTATCTTATGAAGAGATTTTGGGGCATTGATGCAGCCTTGCAGTAATTACTGAATCTGACATCTGCATGGTAAAGGGCCCCTGTCATGCCTTAAACAACTCATGGGCATTAGATTCAGCATACAATTTTATCTCTATATTGCGCTAGCAAGTGCATAAGACTAGGAGAAAAACCTATTAAAAAGTATTCTTTTTCCTTCTGTAAGTCAATACCTCGGTGTGCCTCCCCTCTCCTCCCATAGCGAACACAGCATGTTCACTGCCATTGCTATGGAAACTCCATAGTTGGAGCTTCTAGCAAAGGCTGAGTATAAGTACTGCGTGACGTGACATCACTCTATTCAGACGCCGGCGCGCAGACTTCACTGACAAGATTTGCTCTGCATGGGGATGCGTACGGCCAGGTGGTGGGTGTTACATAAAAAGTAGCACTCACAAAGTGTCGCAGGAACAGAGAGGAAGTTAGTAAATCTTTATACTCTCTTGATTGTTAGAGGGTTTTTTTTTTTTTTTTTTTTTTTTTAACAGGTTCCTCAACATTTTATAATTGTCCAATTTATTTTTAAATGTCTCCCTTTATAAGAAAGTAAAGCCTTTCAGAATAACTTGGCACTATATAAATGCAATTAAGAAGTGTTACATGGAATACAGCATGTATCTTCTGGATATATGGTGTAAACCATTTTTTTGGATGCGATTTAAGGCAAGTAATTTTTCCCCATTACAGTTTCTCTTTAAGCATGATAATGCTAGACACTCCTATTGAGAAGCATTGGACTGAGATCCAGAGGATTGCTGCAGGGGTGGAGCCTAGCAATCGCATGGCCCTGGAGCTCCTAAGATTTGAATAAATTAACACCCTATTCGGGCCAGAATAACTGACCACAACAGCTGTAAACACCGGACAGCAGTTGGTGAACCAGCATAGGTCGAAAGACCCAAAAAAAAGAAACCTGACCAGCCTAGACAAGGCTTAGATATCGGAGCAATATGGAGACAGGCACACGGAGCAGCTAGGTCCAAGATGGCAGACTACCCAGAGACATACTCCGAACTATCTGATTACTTTTCCCTGGGAGAGGACACACCCGACTTACCCAGTATGACGGTAGCAGCATCCAAATCCCAGAGCCCTGATACAGCACCAGTGACTACCGCGGTGCTCAAGAAACTTTTGGCAGACCTCCAAACTACAATCCAGTCGGACATGGCTAACCTCCGCACAGATATACAAGGGCTAACAGGAAGGCTGGGCACCCTGGAGAACACCTCCGCAGCAAATACTACCCACTTTCTCATTAAAACAGGAGATCAAGGGTCTACAGAGCCAAAATGACGAATTTGACCGGAGGTTTGCCTGGAAGACGCACGTCGGGCGAACAACCTGAAGGTGCGGAGAGTATCAAATGACATTCCAGCAGCTGAACTGCCACACCTTGTGCAAATGCTCCTGACGGCACTGTTATCGCCGTGGCAGGCCAAAGTCATTAGCTTAGACAGTATCCTCAGAGCCCCAAATCTGGCCAGACCCCTTTTAATCCGCTTTCAACATAGGAAGGATAAAGCAGCAACTCTGGCAGCGGTCAAACACTGCGCCCCATACACATTTGAAGCGATGTCACTTTCCTTTTTTACGGATCTGTCTGGTGGCACTCTAGCCTGGAGGAAGTCCCTCAAACCGTTTACCTTGCTCCTCAGGGATACCATATAGATGGCGCCTCAACCGCTCCCTCCTCGTCACGAAGGGTGAAGACAAACACGAGGTCTATGATCCGCAGGGAGCACAGGACCTGCTACCTACGCTATGACTTCCTCAAGATGCTATGCAGTACACAGCACCTCCCGACACCACCGCACAGATGGGACCTAGAGAAGGTCAGCCTTTGTACCGAGAGAGCCCAGACAAGGCTCCTATGCTGCAGCCACCACCTGAAGACTTCCTAGTGCCCATTAGCAGTGGTCAGCTGCTGATAAGATACTTTCACCATGCTATTGTTTTGTTATCTCTCAAATGCCTCTCAGTTGTTTTTACTTTTTTTGAGTTATACCTAATCATAGCATAAGAAGGCAATGATAGAAAAAAAAAAAATACAGATTTTTGCTGCTCATGCGTTCTCGATGCAGCTCGACAAAGCATCGGATTGAACAAAAGTCACAGAGGATCAAGCTGCAGTGTGGAGTTTGTCTCTACTCCAGAAATAAAAAAGATACGGTTTAGTGTTTTAATAATAAAATAAATAATAAAAAGGTATGGGGCAGTAAAATTTAAGAAACATTTGATAAAATACAAAATATTTTTTTAGTTAGTGTTACTTAAATGGAACACCAAGACAACGTTAACAGACTAGACACACCGAGTGATGTAGTGCCATTCTAAGAATATACAAAACCACAAGTGTCATTTTATACTATAAAACAGCATATAGTAAAAGAAAGGAAAATATCTAACAGGGCTATTTACTAAAGTGAGAATTCACGATATCCCATAAATATTTCTGACACTGGAGATGAAGCTTGTTGAAACAGAAGCAATGTTGTCTTATGGATGTGCCAATTATGTGTAATGGTTTCAGTTTTGCATTGTTACACTGTCTTTCCACAATAGAGGGATATTTGCCATAAAGTAGAGAATTCTAAATTTAAGGCCAGAGTAGCTGAATGGAAGCATAGCTATCTTAAAGACTTTTTCCAGTTCAACTATTTTGACCTTAAATTCGAAATTCACCTTGCATCACCCCTGATAAGGGAGAGAGAAAAAAGAAAAAAAAAAAAGTTGCAAGAGAGTACGGAGAACGGAGAACTGACAACAGCTCAAATAGCCTGCCCATTGGTTGGTCCCCGCTCAGGTCAGATGCTGGTTTTAGCTCATCTTGTGCCATTACAAAAAGAATCAGGCCATTTGCATATAGGACTAATTCCACCCAAAAGGGCAGAACAAATCCAAAATGCAGACGAGAGATGCAGCAACCCCATCGTCAGTGAGGAATAGCCGATATCCCCCTAGGCACCGTTAGCAAGGGGTCCACTTCTGGATTACCCTTAACCTCTCTGATAAGACACTTTTTCTTTATTACCATAATCACATTTTCTGGATTGAGTGTATAAATGCATGCTCAATTTCAGTTCCACAAGTTGATTAGATCAGTGTCTCTGAATCACCAGAAAACATTTTCCTCAGTGTTTATAAAAAAAAAAATCAGCTATAAGACTATCCTGCCTAAATAGAGAGCCCTCCTATAGAGAGGTTAGATGCCAAACTAGTAAGGCTCTATCAAGGATTGTCAGCATACGCACACACAGGAATATTATCTATAAATGCTAAAACATTTTCCTTACAAACACTATAGAATCCCTTTAGAACTTTTTTTTTTGTCTTCGCAGAAAAAAAATTAAAAATGGAGATTGTTGATGGAGAGGGAATATGCAACACGCAATATGAGAAATTCATTCACCTGTAAACATAAAATCGGAAAACACCTATTACTATATTAAAAGAAAAAAAAAAAAAAAGGAAAAATTAAATCCCTTCTACAAAAAAAAACAAAAAAGACCTTTTTTTTAGATTATATCTTAAGAGTTCTACTTCTGTGAAGGCGTGATTATTGATTACTTCCACATTATAGAGAAGCATCGGGACACACGAGGCATTAAGGCAATCACCGTGATATATGGACAATGCTTCTCACGGAGATGCACAGAAAACAGTGATTCTCAGGGAAAAGCACTCACTTCAACATTGAACTACAGCAAATTAAAAAGTTGCTCTTGGCTGTCTGCTTGACAGTCAATAGGTGTTACAAAGTATTTGTACAAGTATAGATTTCTCTTAGAATCCACTCTTCTATAAAATCAGATAGAGGACATGCAGTTAACCCTTAAAACTCTTCAGCAAGCTCGAGTACTTTAGGGGACTGAAGAGTAATTTTAAGGCTAAAAATGGCATCTACTGCACAAAAGAAACAGAACGTAATAAAAATGCAAACACTTAGTAATAAACCAATACAATTTGTTTAATCACTGGTAATCCCAGCGTATGGATTTTAGTAGAGGCATGTTGAGAACACTGCTGCAACTACTTGTGTCTAAGCAGTATAAAATAATTGTTTTCTGAAAGGCAGAGGCGGCATGTTTTCAAGTTGCTGCCATGCTATTGAAGCTATAGTCCCATGTGTTAGAAGTCTTAAGTCATCAGGAGTCTGTGTCTGAGCCAGAACTGCTCTCCCGACTGATTTCAATCTGTAAGGAAGGCAAGCTGTCCAGACGGCTCTTTTTCTGCCTGATTTGCTCTTTCTCCTTAATCATGGCACCCCAAGCTTGCTGCAGTACAGAATCATCCTCTTCTGTAGCAAGAGTCACCTTTTCTGTCTTCTCAGTAGGCTTTTCCTTCTCTTTTGGCGCAGTTCCCAAGCGATTCCACAAACCCCCTAATGAAAAATAAAAAGGATGAATAATAAAACATGGGGAGAAACACAAACTGAGAAGGGCATTCACTTTATTGAACCAATAGAGGGTTTTTTTTTATGTAGTGTACATTTTTTCCACTAGGTATCTTGCCAAGACCACAGTAAATACAGTTGAAAAGGTTTTATTTAGAAGAATTAGATGTTATGCTCTGTGCTTTCAAACCATTTTTATGATGGCAATGCCTCGTGTTTGTAAGATCTTTTTCCAGCAGCAGCATTCTTCACAGATGATATTTGTAATGAGAGAAATTGTGATGTTTACATTTGTCTAAGCCATGGCTTTAGTGGCTGTCAGACTGGCAGCCATAAGGATGTGCTTCCGGACTGAAAACCATTGATTTTCAAAGGGCTTCGTGTTTGATGTCACCATGCACAGCGAGATAATCGCCGTCCTGCGCCAATCAACAAGGCAATGAGTCAGTGCATCTCTATGGGTAGTGTTTAGTGTCTCCATGCATAGGAGACACTAAACATCGGTTCTTACAGTGTTTGTAGGTCTGAACCCAGGAAGTCCAGCTTGTGGCTGCTTCAGGTGCGTATAGCATACCGGTAAAGCATTTTTGTCAAGCATATTGGCTAACAGCTATTTTCTTTGTCAAAAAGTTTTTCTTTTAAAATGCTGTTCCAGTGACTGCCACTAGTGGGAGTTGAGGAGTTAACTTCCTTACACTGAACATGCGGAGGGCAATAAGGAGAAGCGACAGTGAGTAGTAACATGCACTTTTCACTGCTTGAACACCACCAATGGATAAGGTTTGGGTTGGGGGATGGGAGAATAAAGGTAATTAAAAAGGGAGTAACATAATGATACAAAGATATACAAGACATGAAGTGCCGCTTTAATATTCTCTCAAACACAGGAAAAAAGCAAACCTGTTTTTTTCTCCTTGCTGTCAGAATACAATCCTTTCCCCTCTACTTGTTTTGGGATTCCAAGCCGGCTATGGACATCAGACACTGGCTCTCTGCGGGGGGCAGGCACTATGCACACTGGTTTACGAGGCTCAGGGGAATGTGCTCTTTTACCAAGCCGCTGCCTCACATCTAATGAACAAAATAAAATGACACAGTTAGTCCAAACAAAACACAAATACAAAAGCCAGGCAACTTAAAATCCAATATCACAATGAATTAAGGCATATGAACAGGATATAAAAGTTGGGTTATTTCTGTATCTACCTTAGCAAGACGTTACTGACACTACTACTGATGTGACTTTTATAAACACTGTCTTCAATATGTCAAGCTCACATTACTGTTATGCACACAAATAGCATCAGAAAAACAAAGTCGGTGTGACAGTGCAATGCATGGGCAGATGATGATTATAGTACAATTTATTTTAATGCAGCTTTTTTATAGAGCCCCTGCAGCTTATGAAAAACAATGTATTAGCTTAAAGAGTCAGTCAAAGCACTAAAACCACTTGAGTTTAATGAAGCGGTTTGGTGCATAGATCATGCCTCTGCAGTCTCATTGCTTAGTTATCTGCTGTGTAGGGGTTAAATGACTATTTCTGCAGCCCTAGTCACACCACTCCAGGCTGTGAATCACTATACGCTTTGTGAAAAGATAGGATTTGTTTCTTCTTATCTTACATAGCATCATTAACCTGCACAGAGCTATGAAGATGCCATATAGTGCCAGCATGAAGAACTGCCCCCCTGAATCTTGTGGGAGATAAGATGGGTAACTCTCACAAAAGACTGGGGAAAAACCTGCAGACTTCGAACCGTTTATAACAGGACATTATTGTAAAGTGATTTTTTAGATCTTCTATAATGTAATTTGTAAATTATACAGTATGAGCACCAAAACCACCTTGTTTATAGGGAGTGATTTTAATACAGACGCTGCACCTACATTCTTGCAAATGAAAGGAGTGAGGTTTCTGAGAAGCATACAGCAACCAAGGGCTTTTGGTTGAAACAGACATTGGCTGTGCATCCACTGCTGCTCTATGAGAAGCATTGGCTTTGAGAACAGCAATTGTGCCATGTGTCAATGAGAAGCATCAGGTTCAACACAGATCATCAAACTTGATAATCTCATGATCAGGCTGCAGTGAGTCTATCTTGTGGCTGGATTAAAATGTATGAGTAAGAGTTTAGAATGTTATTTTATGTTCCCTGTGCTCACAATGCTGCTCTGACAGATATTTGGTTGTTCAGTACCCAGCACAGGACTGCAATAATCGGGAAGAGTACTTGACTACTTCTATATGGAACATGCCACTACCTCCAGTTTGTTACCTTGTGCGTTTTTCTCTCAAGTTCATTCCATTTTCAACAACTAGAAGCCTGATATGTTATTCCTTTTAATCATATTATATTTACTCCATGCTATATATCTAGTTAAAAGTCAATATTTTAGGGTTGGGGGGGGGGGGGGAGGGGGGGGAGAGACCACAAACAAAAAACCCAACACACAATTTACCTGATTTTGTTCCACTGCTTGGCAGCCTGCTTGTTGAACCTAACCTCTTCTCTTCCAGTAGTAGTCGCACATCGGTTGGTTTCTCAGAATGGGATTTGCTTCCAATGCGGTTTTTCACACTGCTGTTTCCTTCTGATCTCATAGAGTTTCTGTAGAAAGAAAACAGATTTAAATTGTCCCGTTAGCATAATATGAAGTAGAAAGGATCTCATTTGCCACTGAGTGAAGAGAAGAGAATTTGAAATGCAAGGGCGGGTTAAAGAAAGGCCACTTGGTGGGTAGGCTTATAGGAGGCAAAACATTCAAAAGGTAAATATATAACAACTTTCTAAATATTTTTTTTACCTGATATTTTTTAGTTTGGACTCTACTTCATCTGCATACATGGTCATCTTCATGCTCTTTTTGGGTGAAGGTGTGGAGATCATCTTTAACTCCAGGTCATAGTCCATCTCATCGGAATCTGAATTGCTGGCTGCTGAGCGACGTGCTCCTTCCCTTTCCCTTTTGAACGCTTGGAGCTCATCTCTATATTCTACTACAACACGATCATCTTCATCCATATCTTCATCTTCTTCCTCCTCCTCCTCCTCTTCCTCTTCTATAGGCTCCTCTGGCACATTCACAAGACCTACAAGAAATTTAATGCACAGTAGTTGGAACAGTACTCAATCAGCAATAAAATACAAAGAGACAGATTAAATTTAATCTGAGTGGTGTTATGATATGTACAAACACATAGTCTAGATTAAATTTCATTTGTATAATTATGAAATTAAAGAAACATTGTTTTATGGGACAAAATAAACGGAAGTTTGGAAAAGAAATGGAAATCTGTAACCGCATCCTCCACGCACAAGAAAAAAGAAAACTAGAAAAGAAAACATAAAAAAAAACATACAAACAAAAACTATAAATTTTTTGTAATTTTTTTTTTTTTTTTTTTAAATAGCTTTACCTGAATGAAGGTGCTTGTATGCTGGAGCCACCCCAACGTCATCATCTCCAATAAACGTTCTTTTCTTTATTACATCTCGCTGTATGCGACGGGAATGATACCTCCGCTTCCTGCAATTTTTACACCAACATTACAAAGTTTGATCTATTGAAACCTCAATCCAGGATAAACTACAAATCATACTGCACTTCCTTGAATGGATAAACAAAGTCTTATGTTACCTAGAACATTTTCTTCAAAAAGCAAAAGGAACAGATCATGGGCATTAGTTTTCCACTTGGAAAATGTAAACATAGACCCATGCAAACTTAATAAAAAAAAATTCAAAATGTTTTTTTAACCTACTTATTGATTTAGTATGTCAACATTATCTACATGAACTTCCATCTACACCAAGCATGTCAAAATCGCGGCTTTGCAGCCCGGCAAGCAGCAAGTACATGTCTAATTGCCTAGTGTTCCAAGCCGAGTAGGCACCTGCTTTCCCCACATTGCAGGTGCCAACTCGGCTAGAATTTAACCGGCCGGGGAGGAGGGGACAGTGGATGCAGCGAGGGAGCTCAGTGTTCCTACTCCCTCACTGCTCTCTCGCGCCAGCCTTCTTTAGTGATGCCGGGCGCCCGCATATGACGTCATATTCCAGCGCCCAGCATCATTAAACTGCGTGCGAGGGAGCTGGAAGGCTGAGCTCCAGACAGAAGATCTCCACTGGACCCCAGGAATAATTACAATAATGTGAGTGTGTGCAAGAATGTGTAAGTGTGTGTCTGTCAGTGAGTGAGTGAGTGAGTGAGTGTGTCGGTCAGTGAGTGTGTGTGTTTGTGGCGGTCAGTGGAAGACCTGGAGGTGCACGGAGGCACGCAACGCCAGGTCACATTCCAACATGACGTCGACGTGCTCCACCTTCACAGGGTGTCAAGAAGTAGCGGGAGGACCAGCTTTGGCACATGGTGCGGACAGCGCCATTTGGGATATATTAGAGACCGGGCTCCGGAGTCGCATACTGGCAATGGCAATGTGAGTGGAGTCTGCTTGTTGGCTAGAGGGAGGTGTTGGGAATTAGTAGAGAGAGGGACTGGGGTTTAATAAAGGGGGATGCTGTTTTTTTTTTTTTTTATATACTGTACTTTTCAAAATAAACCTATGTTTCTATGAAAATACGTTTTTGGGGTTTTTTTTGCAACCCACATAAACTTAAACCTTGTTTATTTGGCCCTTGCTAGACTTTGAGTTTGACATGCTTGATCTTGCTTGTCAAATTAATTTGTTTTTTTGTATTTCAATAAGATAGGTGTGCTCATGAAAGACTCGTCCACCACTGAATAATCTCATTCTTTAGTCACTGTAAAATATTTCTTCCTGGATTGCATCCTGCTGCTTAATAGATAAGATAGAGCAGCTAATGAGCTCCTTTATTTTTCATTCCAACAGAAAATCTCCCTTGGTTCATAAAGCCACAATCTCAAACTTACACTACATTGTTTTTACATTTGATTCCGCTACTTTTGCCTATCAGACTCTAGCACTACAACCATAGAGGTCTACTCTTCTCAATAGATAGTCTATCACATACCCACTGTTCATTCTGTCTAGCCTCTGGTATTCCATATGTGTATGTCAGACTTACCAATGCATTCATTAGCTTTAAATGTTGTACTGAAAACTCTTACTCACCCTCAATGTACTGCTCTTGAAATCATGCTACTACTTCTACTTGCTTTTTGAATACATGAACCACAACTCGTGGCACACTGTAAACGGACACCTGACCATGAATTTAGAAAAGATCCGCAGCTCTGCCACCAGCAACTCAACCCACAAAATGACAATATGGGAACCACACGTACAGAGCTTATGTTACTAGGTTACACACAAACATTTCAAATTATGACTTTGTCAACTAAACAGAATTCAAAATCTAATACATCCTGCCTGTTGCCATTGACAATACTTGTCTGTTTATTAGCAATTCTTATAGACTGTTCAAGCAAACTCTTCTGAGCAATTTATGCTGAAATGTCTGTGCTACACATTAAGGTCTTCAAATTATCCGAAGACCTATGCTACAGTAATTACAGATACTTTTCAAAACTCTTGGGAAAATGTGTTACTGGGTATCTAAGCATGAATAGTAAGCAAGTGAAAATAAAGTACATGATGCCATGCTTCTAATAATTATACTGACCAGGAGTTGCTAAGGATTCCTTTCATACCACCATAGTTGGGGTTTCCATACTTCATATAATACTGGCTCCTTCGTGCGGCTCCCAGCTCTTTCTTGTCATCTGAAGAACAAAATAATAAAAACAAAAAAAGGCAGATATTTTTGTAATAGCTCGATTGAGAATAAGCACAAATATTCGTATAAATTTACTGAACAACTGGAATTTTATTGATGTTGGCAAAACAGCCAGAGATCTGTCGTTTCTGCAGCGGGTTACACCGGTTGTGAACAGTTTAAATCGAAATTGGTCCCCTGCGCTCAACAGCTCTGCCTTCTGTCCATCCTCCAGCTGCCATAATGCCCAGGAAGGTTTGCCCACTGCAGTTACTTTGACTCCCAATGGCGGCCATTTACATACTCATCCTATCAATAGTTGGCAAATTAAACCTGCTGGACTGTATGGAGGAGGAGACAGAAGGCAGAGAGAACAGACGCCCTTCATAAGTAATCCTCCATAAGAATAAACCTTGCTATTATAGATGCCAAGCAACACATTCAAAAGTTTAAAGTCTGGATTTTTACATCGATGTGAAGACAAAAGACCAAAAACCAAGAAGTCAAGAACTATTCTTTGTAGTTGACAAACTCCCTAAAGAAGCACGGAAGACCGATTTGTAAATATGAAATTTCAAAGCAGAGTTTGTTACTTCTTCATAAAGTACGCAATGTTTGGCTATTTCACATGGTGTGTAAATAAAACTGCATTTTTAGCTTGAAAAATATAGCTTTCTTTCCGGCTGGGTAGGATGCATACTCCGAGAACATTTACTGACATCTGTATAATAAAAATGTGTAAATATACCTAAAGACCATGATAGTTCATCTAAGCAACAAAACTATTAACACAGCTACAGATTCAAAGGAACTCCTTCCTAAAGACTTTAATCCGACTGAGCATCAATGAAAATGTACCAGACAAACATTGTGTGTGAGCGACGATTAGCCATTACTATACTATTCGAAGGTCATAGCAAACAGGATTTTTACCTTCAGTTGCAAAACGCATGTAGATTTTATTTCCTTTAAATAACTTGGCCGAAGGTCGGAGGTCATTTTGTAGTAAAGAGGTCTCTTCTGCCTGTGAAAGTGTATCCAGCTAGAGAAAAATAGAATGCCAGCTTCTCAAATTAAAAGTCTACGAACAGCCAAAATATTTCTTAATTTAAACTTTTTTTAAGAGCAGATCTGTGAAAAAGGGCTGCTTTGAAAGGAACTACATGGCAAACGCCACCTACATAATGTGAGATAAACACTGCATTATGGGATGCAAAAGTAACCATCAGATGATTCTAGACATTGCAGAAAAGGCATCATAGACAAACTGAATTTATTAATACATTTCTGTAAACTAATCGCATGGAATACTGTGCAGGCAACCAAGTGAGAAGGGGGGGGGGGGGATATTTTACTTCTAGTATCAAGCAATTAGTACAGGATGCAATGTTTTTTTTTTTTTTTAACTGAGCTTGTGTATTTTGGTTATAAAAAGATGAGTGCTCTTTTATATAATAGAATACAGTGCTTTAATAATGGAAGACCTGTAACGTATTACTGTCCATATCCTTATTTTTCCATTTACTTAAAATAACACTATAGTCACCTAGACCACTTCATCTCAAATAGGTGGTCTGAGTGCACGGTCCTGGTCTTCATAACCCTGAAAGGTAAAACAGTGCTATTTATGAGAATTCCAATGATCCTCTAGGAGGAGCACTGGATTGGATACAAGCAGACCTATATGACATTGTCAGAGGAGGAGAACTAAGCAGCACAAAGGGAGTCTTGACACTGGTGCAAGGTGAGGCAAAAAATTAATTATTTTATTCTAGACAGGAACGCTATAGTTTTAGGAGTTGTATTCCTAACACTGTAGTGTTCCTTTGACAATTTGCATTGACTTCTAAATAACGTCATGTTCTGGCCTATTTAAATACAATGTCAGTTTAGCTACTTAACGTCTTATCACCTGGATAGCTTTTTCAACTTGTCTTGCATAAAGAGGTTTAATATGTAAATAAAAAAATAAAAAAAATAAAATATTTTATTTAAAGTGTATAACCACAGATGCAGGTTTGCAATTAGCCACTGGCATTACTGAAAGTCATGGGAGGAAGCCCAAATTGCCTGTGTGTTCTACAGAGGGTGCATAATCACTTGCTTCCTTGCAAAACCAGTGGGTTTCGCCATTGCATTTCGTAGAAATGTATAAATGCTGGAAACCTCACCGTGCTCACTGCTTTCTTCTCGGATTGTTCCTCTGCTTCGCTGGCATTGTCTTCATCCACTTCCCCTTCTTCAGTCTCCTCTCCAGAGCTGTCATCAAATCTGTCTGCAGGAGGAGCCAAATAAATATATACAGTTTAGCACTCCATGCAATCATCTTATTTTGAGTGTAGAGTCCATTATTTAAGAGAGCAGAGTTTGACAAATCTCCAATAGCAGCACACACATAGCTAAACATTACTTTTGACTCTGAATGTATATCTATAGAAAACCATGTTAGTACTTGGTTTTGGCTCCTACATATAAAAATGTTTTCTTCATTTTAACACATGGTGTGTGAGAAGGTTTGGGAATTTGCAATCAATAATGAATAAAGAATTATACAAGTGATTACCTTTTTTGGATTTTGTTGATCTAGCTTCCACATCCACATCCTTCTTCGTTTTAGTCTTTGTGTCACTTGGCATTGCGCTAAGGTTCAACAAAGCACGTGTGGATGTCACTTCATCGAGCCAAACCACATTACCTGAATTTAACAAAAAAAAAAAAAAAAAGTGAAAACTACATGTGACAGATCACCCTGTCCTTGGATTATTAAGCTCTTTTTCGATTTATTCGGTATACGGTGTTCGCCAAAAATTGTATTCTTGTTTTGTTAAAATACCGAACAAACTCACTAACTACCAGACCACCTGTACGCTGCGTGTGCTGCTTGTTTTTTTTTTTTTTTTTTTGCTTGTTAACCTCCATCACCCATGTAAACACCTCATTAACACTTTTAACTGCAGCATTCTAAGCGGTCGCCGTTCGTATTTACGAACAGGTGGTGGCGGCAACTTGAACCGCGAACGCAGGCAGCGGTGTTTGGTTGTCGAATGCATGAAACTAAAAATCGGACACTCGACCGCCCGAACACCGCTGAACTTCCATCTCCGCCTGCATTCTGTTATATTCAACTGAATGGAACACTGTTCGGTGGGAGCTTACTCCCGAATGAGGGACACGTATTCAGCATACGGACTAACATCTACGTTTGGTATTTTGTGTGATTTTGTACCCCCCGAAAGAGACCGACAGCTCATCTCGATTCCATGGAACTATTTTGGGCAGGAGCCTCGTGTGCGGTCGGTCAGAACTTTACCCCGGTGGCGTTTCGGGTGCATTGTGGGATTGGAGCGCGTTTTGGATATGTTGGGCGCTCAGATCCAGGGATATAGGACTTGAGGAGGCTCCTGATTGTGTTGTGTGTATAACAAATTGGGTATGTTCTGTATTCTCTGTACCCGAGAGATAATTTAATTTAGATGTTTACTTTCAAGCAGTTCTCTCTCAGGTGCAGAGAAACCATGGGCGGGGGGGGAGGGGGAGGGATTACCCTGTAATGTTGAGTTGGAAACCCCTTGCAAGGGCTGTTGCATAAAAGGCCATGTGTGGCCTCCAATAAACCAGTTCACCCCCATCATTCAGTCTTGACTAATGTCTGTGGGGGAAAGCTATACCTGCTATATCACTACTATACCTGCTTTGGATTATCGCTATTGGGAAAGCCTGCTTGAGATTACTACAGCACAACTCACTAATAGGGGGGAAAAGGACATCTCTGGCGGCGAAACCCACGTTCCTACCCGGGTGGCCGCCACACTACGCCTTGGTATGATGGCTTAGATGGATGTCATGATGGCTTTAGTCACACAAAAAAAAAAAAAAAAAGCCAATGGTTAAAGGAAAGACATCAGCAGTTTCTGTATCCTGAGGACTCCAGGACCATAGCCACTGTGGGTGTGAAAAAGCCAGTCTAATCATTTACAGATAACATACATAGACACACACATAATTCCCTAGTCCCAAGTTCACATAACTAATATACTGGTTTCTAGTCTTATTTTACACTGTAACATGGAATGTTATGTATGACCCTTTATTATTAAGTGGTAGATACTTACAAGAGGAATCATCAAGCCATTCAATGAAACCAGGAGGATACTGTTTAAAGAAACTAAATATATCCTGTGTGCTCAGGTCGTCTACACCGCAGACGTAAAGGGTTTCCAGACGGACATTAGGAATTGCTGGGAAAAAAAATAAATAACCACGCATATTTCTGGTTTTAATCAGCTGAAATCTAAAAATATATACATACACACGTTTACATCAAAATGCATGCTTTTAGCATTCAGAGGCATTGAATGAAACCATGAGAAGAAGCACATCAGGGAGCAGACACACCTATGGTACCTCATCCTAGCAACACATCCAGAACAAAGAACATGTTTAATGAACTTCTAACTATTCCCCAGGGAAATTTACATAGGATTGAATTACCCACAGCACTAACACGTAGGTGATTACACACACAGTTTTCCACTGCCTAGGAAACATGACTATACAGGCAATACGGTGTGGTTTATTCATTAAATTGTGCAAATTGTAGGTCAGCTCACATGACATAACATTTCAAATTGCACAGATGACAGATTTCTTAGCTTTCTGTTGTTCAATGTGCCATGCACAAGTCCTTCTGGGACATTTTTAAATCAGTTCAACATACTCCCCCTCACAGTCTTTATCCAGGTCTGGGAGGGAACTGTGGCTAAAGAGTGCCTTTCTCATATGAGCAACAGCTGGGGCTGTGAAGACATGTATACCTGTATTGGTTTTGTTTATTTTTTTAAATTCTTTATTTTTGCACTGACAGATATGTGGTATTACATAAAGTAGGCTTTTGCAAAAATCAAATCACAATGGTGAATTCAATTCAGTTACTGAAAAGAAGAAGTTGTTAATGACACTTAACAAGTCTCTCAATGGTAGCTTGACCATTCGCATTCCATTAGTTTTTACATTTTAATGATAAAAGAACATAACATATAGAACATATAAAACATAGTAGGTAATGAAGCAAATTGATATAAGATGTAACTTTAAGGCAGAGGCTCTGATTATGTCAGACTGCCCAGCCTCCTTTCCAACTTTTGGGGATCCAGCCCGCCCCCCGCTCATTTTTGGTCCTGAGCCGTGACCCCGACTGGACTACCTGCATTGGTTTTAAACAGCTTACCTATACAATGAGGTTTTAGTATAATAAAAATAAAAAAGTGCATGACAGAATATGTTGCAGATTTTAAGGGGATGAAAAAGCAGCCTGGGTTTGTACAGGTTTATCACCATAGGCTGGTGTGCAAACCATGTACAACTTCAACTGATCAGCTCATAGAATGCCATGAAACAAACAAAAATAAATAAATAATAAATCTACTTTTAATTTCTCTGAAGTAAAAAAGCAGGTTAAAATTACTTGTTTTGAACAAAATAAACCGTGTCTTTAAGTGTATGGTGCCAGGATTGCCACCTACTGTAAGTTGTCTTCTTATCTGGGGTCTGCCAATCCTCACTCCCTGCCTCAACTACTTCAGTCGAAGATCAGTAGCTCCTAAGCCCTGTTAGCTCTCATGAGCGAAGTCCTGCACTGCAAAGTCAACTCACTGGCTGAGAGAAGCAGTGCTCAGCAGACACTAGCTAAGAAGTCAAACCTTTTACTACTGTAATGGGTCGTGCCAGGAAACTCAGGCTCGACAGCTACTACAGCGGGCTGTAGTAGTTATGGTGCTTGGAATGTTCCTTAATTGACTCTTCTAGTGATCTCACAGAGTTCCAGAGTGAATGTTTTGTGACTTGAAAAAAAAATAAAAAAATGTCTGGATACCTTTTCTGATAATTTCTCGATCCAGTACAACATCCTTTTGATTGTCATTGACCTCTGCACGGAAGTGGAAACGCTTTGCTCTCTGTTCCTTCTTCTCAATCGCTTCCTGGTAAAAAGGAGAGGCCCGTTGTTTTAAAAGTATCGCAAAAGAGATCAGACTTTGTGAAGGTGTCCATTGTGAGAAGCACATCTATCCATCCCCTCTCTCAGCTGCATAATAATATTAGCAGTCGCATCTATTAACTTTTGTGAATTGGAATTCAGCTCACAAACTATTTTTTCCAATTCCAATAAAATAAAAGAATGTATGGAGCTTCCAAGCAGACTGTGCATACAATGTCTAATGTATCAGCTTATCTGTGCCAATAAACAGACAATATCTCAGAAGAGAATGCTTACCTTTGATGTTACATCAATCCCTGTGATGAAGGTCCCAGCCTTATTTTCATAACGCCTACTACTGGTGCCCTGTAAACAGAATTAAAAAAAAAAAAACGTTACCACCAGTGCAAATAAATATACAGATGACCCAAAATTATGTAGGTCTGGGAAAGAGAGATATCTACCCACATCTGTACATAAAAGTTGTTCAGTGCTCTATACGCAAACAGCAACAACAACAAAACACTTTCTATCAGTGCCTAAGAAGAGAAGTGTAATTACTTAGAAAGAAGCAGGATGGTGTGATTGTGCCTCCTAAGAACTAAATTCACCATCCTGTTGATACACAATAGCTACATGTGGCTTTTAATGCCAGCAAATCAAGGATTATTTGAAAGAGGAAGAATAACAGAATATCATAAAACACTTTTTAAAGATGTCTCCGCCACGCTAAAATACTTCTTTCTTGCTGGTTCATATCCTCAGCTTCAGTTACTTTTTTTGTCCCATTATCCTAAGTGTCCAATAGCACAGTTGTATATGTCATTAGAACATGCAGCGAGCAAAGCTTTCTGCCAGATCTCTAAAACAGCTTTCCAAAAGCGAATGGATATAACTGAATGGCAAGTCACAAAAACTCTGCCATGTGCACAGACCTTTATCTCCTCCATTACATCTTGAATGGACTCTCTAGTCTAGAGTCTGCCGTTGAAGCGTTCCTTTAAGAGTTACAATGCTAGTTTTAACATGTCCAAAAGTTCAATCTCCATTGACCAGAATAAGAAGCTCCCAACTGGTCACGGTAATTCTTGGAGTGGGAAAAGCTCAAATCAAAGGTAATTTAATGTACAGGGATTTATACAAGCACCAGTAACTTATTCTACCCCTTGATATGAGAAAATACACACTCACATGCAGAAAGACACAGCTTCATTTGTTCAATTAAACATGGAAAATTCTAATTTTATATTGTAGTACATTGTCAAAAAAAAAAAAAAAAAAAGTAGAGAACTAGAGTCCCTAAAGCTCAGGTCATTAATCCTTTCTTCAACTGTACAGCAAATTCTACAAAACACCTTTAATTAGGTCCTAAGTCACATGAGTCTTCACTGTCTGACCAATACTAGATGATTTTGACTGATAAATAGTTTAAAACCTGCCATTTCTCACAGAGTATCTATGTACCAAAATGATTACATTAAGATGTGCTTTTGGTGCTTAGTGTTGCTTTAAAGAAATGTAATTTCAATTAAGTTGTTATGGTACCAGGAGGTCCTCAGTTATGTTTTATCTTAAGAAGTTAAACTGTTTAGAAGTAGTTTAACCCCTTAGAGGTGCACGCACCTTTGTCACACAGTTTTGTGAATGGGAAGTTAGTGACAGGCTAAAAGCATCAGCTGACACTCTCAAGGGCACCCTGACTGTCCCTACTCAGTAAGGAGTTAAGAGGAAGCTTTACTGGCCTTTTCTCAAGAACAGATCTAATGTCACGCCTCCATGGCTGAAATCCTTAATCTTGATTATCTCAGCCAATCCAATGCTTTCCTATATGAAAGCATTAGGAGGCTATTGTGCATGTGTGGCAAAACACCAATCAGCATCTGCTCATAGAGTTGCATTGAATCAATACATCTCTATGGGGAGCGTTCAGCTTCTCAACACTGCAGCATTGACAAAGGAAGCACTTCTACTGGCAGTCTGAGTGACTGCTCCCAGAGGTGCTCTTAGGCAGCAGCAATGTAAACAATGCCTTTTCTCTGGATTTAAGCTGTAGTGGAACTGGTGACTATAATGTCCCTTTAAGAATTTAACTATTTACCTCTCACCTCTAGCCAGCATGAAAAACTGGACAAATGCATGGAAACAACTTCTGCACATAACCAAATATGTTTCGTAAACTACCCTGGAATACCTTGTTTTGGGGCAGATCACAAAGGATGTAGATCAGGTGTATGAACACAGTTGCAGCAGTAGACTTATTTGTACTAATACGCTAGTCAGTACCTTTTTTTTTTTTTTTAAATCTGCCTGGCACAAAATACAGATTTAAATAGAAGAATAAAACAGGTTACTTCACTGGAACTCTGCTCAGTCAGTCAATTAAAGGGGATCTCACTGAAAAAAACTAAACAGCTCTGAAGCTATGTGCTTAGCAATGCAAAACCCCACCCCAAGTCTGCAAGGGATACTGGGGAGGGTTATTTTCCAGATGTGCTCAGTTGGCCCCCTGCGAATAATCCACTGTGTGGCAGCTGGACTGCCTATTACATCATCTTATTGAGGAAATATTCAGTCTCACAACACTGACCCAGCAAATTCGAAGATAAGAGGTTTTGTTACTGCATAGAACACTCTGAGGTTCATTTACGAGTTCATTTATCTCCTGAGTTAGGCAGCCTCAACTAATTCTGTTATTACCAAAGTAGACATACACATGGCAGATTACAAATAAATATATAAAAACATGGCAGTCCTCTAATAATGTACTTTAGAGTTCCAGAACTGGTTATTTTCAGAGGGAAGACTTGTTATATGTATCATAAAGGTACCCTAAATGTTCCTTTTCCAAGCCAGTTTAGTGAATGGGAAGTCACTGCCAGATGCCACCTGGGGTGAGTGGTCACCACTGCTGGAGGCAACTTTGGGGCTAAACCATTGGAGAACAGTTTAAGCTATTGAGGCAAGAGTGCATCCAGGGGCCACCTAGCACCATTTAAATGAAATGTTTTTGGTGCTTGGAGTGTCCCTTTAAAAGAAATAACAGTACACATAAACTATGTCTGGTCAGTGCTGCTTGGATGACCAACATAAAAAGTGTCAACACAAAACAGTGTATTCCTGACCCTATAATGTTTAAATGATATTGGGCCCCAGGCCACCCCACTTGCCCCACATTAAAAAGAACCAAAACTTACCTTTTTTTCCCCAGAGCAGCGTGGATCTGACGGTGCTGGCTCTGCAACCTTGGCTGAGATCATCAGCATTGCCAATCTCATCCAATCCAGTGCAAAACACTATGCATCTCTATGGGGAAAGATTAGCACTTCCATGCAGAGAGTGGAGATGCTGAACATCAGTTCTGCATTTGTGCCTCTAGTGGCCGTCTGAGTGAATGCCACTGGAGGTGCCCCTAGACCAGGCTTTCCCAAACTCCAGCCTTCCAGATGTTGCTGAACTACAACTCCCATGATTCTCAGCCTATTAATTCCATCATTCATAGAATCATGGGAATTGTAGTTCAGCAACATCTGGAGTTTGGGGAAGCCTGCCCTACACAGTAATGGAAACACTGCTTTTCTCTGAAAATGCAGTGTTTATATTACAATGCCTGCAGGGACATGTTATAGACACCATAACTACATTAAGCTGTAGTTGGTCTGTTGACTATAGTGTCCCTTTAATAAATTCTAAATTGTGCCATTTATCAATACAGGTTGCCAATTTAGAAAGATTATATTTTGGAATTGAAAAACGTAAGATACATCTTGTCCAATTTTGCAGTTTGGTGTTTAATGATTAAGCCCCTCAATGTGAATGTCACTGCAATATGGAATGTATTTTGGCTCTTACACAGATATAAGTAACAAATGATGTGGACTACCCATAGATCAAGTAAAGAAGTAATAAACATTTTTTTCCAAAGGCACATGTAGCAATATTATGTCATTTTCCAGTACATTTATCCAGCTCAGCAGAAAACAGAAATTTTTACTTACCGTAAATTCTTTTTTTCTTAATATGGTGGCAGTACCAGTGGGTTTTGCTCCTTCCTGTGGACAAGCATCTAACAAGCTTAATTAAATCAACAAAACCCCTCCCCCTTGCCCTATAAGAAGGGCTATCCGGCAAAACCAACCTCAGTAAGTAGCAAGAAAAATCCCAAATAGAACTCATACGAATCAAGATAATGTAAAATAGAGGGAGGGAAGCTGTACTGCCACCATATTAAGAAAAAAAGAATTTACGGTAAGTAAAAATTTCTGTTTTTTCTGTCATATGGTGGCAGTACCAGTGGGATATAGCAAGATCCTTAACTAGGGCGGGTTCAATGTCACCGTAGGTCGCAACTTATACGCCTAAAAAGCAGTTTCAGAGGATGAGAACATCTCTAACCTGTAGAGCTTTATGAAAATGTGGAATGGAAGCCCAAGATGGTGCCTAACAGAAGGCCACTAGAAAAAACAAGTGTTCTTACTGGCCCAGAGGCAGCCAATACTCCAAGCGTCCTGAGAGAAGCCGGAACTTGAAGACCACCGGGAGAAAATGGCCAACCAACATACTCGCCTGAGTCAAATGAAACAAAAGAGTTGCAGGAATCACTGTATCCTTACACCTTTTATGGGAGGCCAACAAACAGAGGACCAGAATAACTGAGCTCTTCAGTCCTAGGAAAAGAGACATTACAAAGCTCCTTCAAGCTACACTTAGTACCAACCTGTAGGGAAAAAAAATGTTTAGCGTGAAGAACCACCGTGTCCATGAGCAATACTGAAAAATCATCTGGGGATGAAAAATGACTGAAGCTCTCTGAACATATTAGCCGATAAGATGGCCCCCAAGAAGGTGTCCTGGAGAAACAAAACTTGTAAGGGAAACCCTTTAACAGGATCGAACGGGTGTTACCTAAAAAAAAATTTAACAAAATATATCAAAATTCAAGGACAAAAATACCAGGAAGGGAAAACAGAACTCTAGGAGGATGTCTGGACCTGGCAGATTACAAAAAACCTCAAGCTTAAAATCTGGATGTAAACTCTAAGAACAGCAGGATTCTCAGGCTTGAAGGCCTGGACCTCAAAGCAGAAAACGCCGAAGCCTGCCGAACAAAAAAACCAGAAGACATTAAAGCAAGGGTTTTTAGACGAATGAAACACACCAGCAGGGGTGTTCCCAAAATCCCCCCAAAAAATTTCTAACCCTTATCAGAAAGTAGACCTTTAAACAGGATATATAGTTGCCAAGCAACATAGCCAAACAAATCTTCCCGCAGACCTAGATGATGAAGAAGAACCCTAGCCGTAGTCAGGCTATCAACCTGAAACTCTACAGAACCACTAGGGTAGATCCCTATACATCATGAGACCGATAGAGCTTCGAACGTTTGGGAATCAGAATCTTTATGCTCAGCATGGAATAAGAACCAGGATAAGGCTCCGATAGACCTAATTTTCTAAGACAACTAGAAAAAACGTAAGCGGAAGTAAGACACATTACAAAGAGAGTAATGCATCACCGAGGGACCTGTAGTGAAACAGGAAGTGACTAGGTCGTTGAAAAGTTTGTCAACAGAGCCCTGGCTGGAACAACAATTTTCCACTCCAGAGAGTCAAATTACACGGACATAAGGACCAAACTTCCTAATTCCAAATACCCTCTCTGAGCTAGACGGCTATGTCAATCCCTCTGAAAGGAACTACCGAAATATCTACTAGATGAATTTGCACCTCAGCAAGATAACCGCATGCAGGAGAGAGAGAGAGAGAGCGCCTACACCGGTTCCTCCCTGCCGGTTGATGTACCAACCCCGTAGAAGAGTGCGCATGAAAATTTACAGCCTTCTGCCATATCTACGGAATGAAGAGATGAAGGGTGGCAATACACCTTAAAACCCCTGGAATCTGCGGATTTTCCCTTAATCATTACCACGAAACATGAAGGGGATTAAAAAAGAGCATCAGTAGCGATACCCAACCAGAAAACATTAGACGGAAGACAGACTTCCTGAAATGAACTCTATCTAATTTGAAAATTGGATCCGCTACTACCAACACCCCTCCTTCTATGATCGGGGAGAGAAAACAGTGGGATTTCTTTTTTAACATGTTACGAGATCTAGGGACTCTTATGAAATAGGCAATAGAATATATGGATTGCTGGGGAAACGTCGGTCTCCCTCTGTATGCTCAGTCTGATCTGATCTCAGTCTGATCTCCAAAAATTAAAATAATCGCCTTAATATACACAACAGTACTTCTTTAGACAGTACCGAGGTTACACGCTAATCACCTGCTACAAGTAACGGAATTTATCAGACCACTGCAATTTCTGAAACGACTGGGGCAGAGGTTAATCCTGTTCTGCAGTGTGTTGATGAAAAAAACACCTACATTGTGTGTGTTCGTTAACCGTCCAAATTGCCAGAGATATCAGTAACCTATACTGAATCTTGTATGAACAGAAAGCATACCTACACAACCTATGCCATATACCAGGGTTACGCAACTCCTGTGGAGATGATATAGATATAGATATATGAGCTACTGTGAAGATGCCATCTCTATACCGGCTAATGAGCATACATCTCCTGGTAACTCATCCATAGAGAAACCAGTGAAGACATATACTGAGGCCCTGTCTTCCCAGTACCTCATACATAAGGCATATAGAGTATACCTATATCCCATAAACTAGTGAGGCTTTTTTTTTTTTTTTTTTATATAGAGTATATAAAAGGAAAAGAACCCCCCTAAAATAGCCTATAGTGGTTACTGAAGTTGAGACCACCCATCAACTCGACAGAGTATATAGTAGATGCATATACTAAGGCTGAGTCCTCAAGTAACTCCTAACAGAGCATGCACGGAGGTTGAGTTTTCATTCTTAACGAATACAGTGCATACAACTAATGAAGCGGAGGCCACACTTCAAACTCAGCATAGAGCATATAGTGGGTGCATCTACTAAGGTCGAGTGGATAACAAAACAATGCGACATAGAGCATCTAGTGGATACATCTAAAGAGGTTATTGTCCTTATACAAGGACTTTATAGTGTGTACCCTTCTGAGGCCGAGTCATCTTAGACACACACACAGAGCATATAGTGGGTACATATACTGTGCACAGCAACTCGTCATAGTGCCCATAGTGAGTGCATACACTGCTCACAGAACTTGTCATAGAACATATAGTGGTAACCTATACTGTTCACAGCAACACAACAGTGCATATAGAGAGAATATATACTGCTCATAGTAACTCGTCATAGAACATATAGTGATTACATATACTGTTCAACAGCAACACGTCATAGTGCATATAGCGAGAATATATACTGCACCTAGTAACACGTCATAGTGCATATAGTGAGAATATATACTGCTCATAGTAACTCGTCATAGAACATATAGTGATTACATATACTGTTCAACAGCAACACGTCATAGTGCATATAGCGAGAATATATACTGCACCTAGTAACACGTCATAGTGCATATAGTGAGAATATATACTGCTCATAGTAACTCGTCATAGAACATATAGTGATTACATATACTGTTCAACAGCAACACGTCATAGTGCATATAGCGAGAATATATACTGCACCTAGTAACACGTCATAGTGCATATAGTGAGAATATATACTGCTCATAGTAACTCGTCATAGAACATATAGTGATTACATATACTGTTCAACAGCAACACGTCATAGTGCATATAGCGAGAATATATACTGCACCTAGTAACACGTCATAGTGCATATAGTGAGAATATATACTGCTCATAGTAACTCGTCATAGAACATATAGTGATTACATATACTGTTCACAGCAACACGTCGTAGTGCATATAGTGAGTATATATATACTGCTCATAGCAACTCGTCATAGAACATATAGTGATTACATATACTGTTCACAGCAACACGTCGTAGTGCATATATTGCATACATCTTCTGCACACAGCAAGTCGTCATGGTGCATATAGTGAGTACATATACTACTCAGAGCAATTCGTCATAGTGCATATAGCGAGTACATATACTGCTCACAGCAATTCATCATAGTGCATATAGTGAGTTTATATACTGCTCATAGTAACTCGTCATAGAACATATAGTGATTACATATACTGTTCACAGCAACACATCGTAGTGTATATATTGCCTACATCTTCTGCACACCGCACTTCGTCATAGTGCATATAGTGAGTACATATACTGCTCACAGCAATTCGTCATAGTGCATATAGCGAGTACATATACTGCTCACAGCAATTCGTCATAGAGCATATAGAGAGTACCTATACTGCTCACAGCAATTCATCATAGTGCATAAAGTGGGTACATATACCGTCATCTTCGTCCTCTTCTTACCACGTGGCTTCACACTTTGCAAATGAAGTGTCTAAACTTTTACAGAGATCATTTTGAAGGAAAGATTAATTCACCTCACCTCAAAATGCCTCTGAACCGTGTGGGGGGTTGGTGACACGGCGTACCACTTCTGGCAAGCATCCATGCTGTCAGTGGGTACTGCACAGCTTCATCTATGCCGAGCATCAAACTTCGCGCTTTTTTTTTTTTTTTTTTTTTTTATTAAATAAAGTTTCGGCATGCGCATGCGCACCACCGGAAACTTTTTGGTGGAACGCAACACCTCCCGGGCGTGCGTTCCACCGCTGTGCGCAGGTCATCAAGACCGCCTCCAGAAAGTATTCGCCGGAACCTTCTCGGCATAAGAGGCAATGTATCAATTTGCTCCGTAACCATAACGGAGGTAGCATGGTCTCTCAGCTAACCGCCCGGGCAGCTCTCGGACCGGAATCCCCCAGACCAGCAGCCTGTGTGTCTCACCCTCCAGATGCTGTGTCCTTCCCTCTCGGGACAAGAAAGGAAACTGAGGTTGGTTTTGCCGGATAGCCCTTCTTATAGGGCAAGGGGGAGGGGTTTTGTTGATTTAATTAAGCTTGTTAGATGCTTGTCCACAGGAAGGAGCAAAACCCACTGGTACTGCCACCATATGACAGAAAAAACTGACCACAGTTCATCTATCAATGAATAGGTCAAGGCCCCCTTGTGCGGTCAGTATAAACACACTTACACATGGATAAAACAAACTAAATAGCCAATTGCAAATAAAATTATACTCTACTCTTTTATACTACAAAAAAGAGGGAAGCTAAAATAGGTACTAGCGAAATTTTCAAACTGGTTTTGGTGAATAGATTATGACCCTACACTGCAAGCAGCCCTAAATGAATATTAAACCATTTTTCCCATATACACCAAAATCAATTAATTAAGCTACAGTTGTTTTGGTGCTCAGAGTATCCCTTTAACTCCTTAAGGACACATGACATGTCTGACATGTCATGATTCCCTTTTATTCCAGAAGTTTGGTCCTTAATGGGTTAAACCAGTTCCATCTAATATCAGCAGACATCAGATTATACTTTACCCAAAATGCATTGTGATTCAACTGGATGCAAATATGAAAACAAATAAAGATGGATAGTGGTAGATGTGGAGCACACAAGTTATATCCCATTGGTTTATATATGATTGTTTCATTTTTCAATTTTTGCCACAAACATTTAACATCAGAATCCAGTATGAGGCAAGCTGCTAAATATAGAGCAAACAGCATAAACATTCTGTTGGGTTCCAAGCTAATTGGGCACTCTGTCCCAAAATGATTGTGTAAAGCAGTGATTTCCAAACCAGTCCTCATTGCCCAGCGACATTCCAGATTTATACATTTCTCTTTTCTAGTTCAATGGAGATACTGATAAAACTTGGACTATTTCTTGGTCATGATAACGGATATGGAAACCATTGGTGTAAAGAGACAAACCATGGAACCATAACCACTAAGGATTATTATAGTGGCTATGATGCTTTTCGGTTATGGGTGCAGTTCCTCTGTATTTGTTAAGCCTTTCTCTGGAATCTTAACAAAAAAATAGGGGTTTCCGTGGCACACGGTAGCATAATGAAAAATTTTCTTTCATCATTATCCATCCAAATAATTACACGCACAGGCTCTCAGTTAGCCTAAACTAGGATTCGGCCAAGGCAAATTGCTGCAGCCTGAGTTATTGATTCTCTATGAATAAACAGTGTTAAAAGAATGTCAATGCTCAAAAAGGATGCAATTCAGTGTTCCAAAGTGTGCAATAAAACAACCCTGAGAGTCACAGCACACATTGCATGTACATACGGTCTCAATATTTGGACATTGAATGAAATTCTTTATTATCACCTTCACATGTCTGAGGGTACTAGATTAAGAGGATTTCAAGTGGTTTGAGAAAACCCTGTGGGACTGTACCAATAGACTCCAATAAACTATAGGGGTTACAGTTCTTAGTATGTCCCTGTATTTCTCCTCCAGCTGACTTTCTGACACAAGGCAAAGTCTAGGATTAAATCCCTGCAGTCGACTGCAGGGAATTGGCTGTGTCTATGGAGGATCCCCCAGTCTTTCGGGATACCCCATAGACCTCAATACTGTAGTGTTGCGCATGCACGCGGGCGCTGAAGAAAAGCCTGACAGATCAAGATGGAGGCACCCACAAGGGACAGGTTCAAGTAAGTAAACTCACTTTTACTCACCACGCCCCTTCAGAGGCGATGTCACCATTTGGGGACTTTGCAAATTTGGCAAAGTCCCCAAATGTTGACAGTGCAGCTTTAAAACACACCTACCTGTTCCACATCACCATATCAGGGAAAGGAACACTTAGACACACCAGATCCTGTGGACTACATCTCCCCTGATGGCTTTGCTAGGAAGCTGAAGATCGAGTGCCACATGTTGTCTAGCCACCCGTGCATGGGTGAATGGAACGTGCAGTACTAATGCTACTAGTGACAAAAATGTTATGAATACAATAAGAATAATTTGTTAATATAGAGTTATAAATCAAATCTGTTATAAAAATCCTCTGATATATGCTGATAAAAAGTACATTGCTTCCCTGGTCATTGCCACAAAAAAATATTATTTATTAAAGCAAAGAGGTGCTACCTGTGGCCATAGTGCTAAAAATCGAAATATACTGTTTACAGGGGCCATTGCCCTTGATTTAGCACTTTCCTCCAGATCGCTTTTTGTGTTGATAAATATTCCCCAATAAATCCCTGCGATAAGAAACTTGTGTATGTATCAAGGAGATCCTATACCTATACACACTGGTGCCACTACCCAGCATAAAATGAATGACTTGTTGTAGGATGGCAACACATTGATGATGGAGACTGGTGTCCTATTCCCAGACACACAGAGCCCAGGCTCTCCATAGCCCGGGGACTACAGGAGGCCCATGGCTAGCAATCCCTGACACCCCTGCACTGTGAGCACCACCTTGCTTACCGACACCACCTCCCTGGGCGACTTGCTGCCCGCTGTGGCCTCCACCTCCCCTTCCTCCACTTCCATGGGCTCGGGCTCCTGGCCACTGCCACCTCCTCCGGCCTTCACCGACACTCGGATACCCCGCACAGCCGCCATCCGAGCAGCCTGGCAGCACAGAGAGGTCGATAGACGCAGCTAGCTATCGGGCAGCCACAGCGCTCTTCCGCCCGGTAATCATAGAGAGTGAGGGCAAGGGGGCTAGATTGGGCTCGGCACATGACCTGCCGTTGAAGCAGAGGCGGCCATCTTGGTTGTGGAAATACGCTAGAGCGTCCTCGCGTTTTTTTTTTTGGAAACCACGTGTTCAGTTGTCACTGGCCTGTTGGGGATATTCTATTACAAAAAAAAACCCCAAAATACAGCTTTCATTTATCTGGAGCCTCACTGAGTCACTGGAGTTACAAAACAAACAATCAAACAAACAAAAACAAGTAAACTAAACAACACAAGAAAACAGAAATTTGTTTTTTGTTTTTTTATCATTAAATTTAATAAATAAAAAAATGAAATATTGTAAAATGTAGGCTAAAATACCCAAGCAGTGACTAGCGGAGTTTGAAAATTTCGCTAGTACCTATTTTAGCTCCCACTAAAGTTACACACACAGTGCAGGGGTGGCAGGGATTACTAGCCATGGGGCGGGGGGGGGGCATAGTAAGTAACTTGAAGTGAAACTTTTGAGTTAATTATATATATGTACCCAGTATTACATATTGTTTGTATGAGAATGATACAGGTGATTTTAGTCTGTGTTGGCCTAGGTCAGGGGTAGGCAACCTTCGGCTCTACAGATGTTTTGGACTACATCTCCCATAATGCTTTTACAGCCATATTGCTGGCAAAGCATCAAGGGAGATGTAGTCCACAACATCTGTAGAGCCGAAGGTTGCCTACCCCTGGCCTAGGTAGAACTCTTTTTTTTTTTTTGCGGCCCACATAAACTTAAACCTTGTTTATTTGGCCTTTGAGTTTGACATGCTTGGGTTACACTTTTCTTCACTCCTTCAGTAACTGAGCTAGTGTGTTGGGTAATTAAAAGTACTTTGCCTGCTCTGTCTAATTATAAGTATATATAATATGTGCACAGGAAAATATGGTGTTTCTGACAACCTGACTCTATACCTCAATGTTTGTTTTTACTATTGGCATTTTTGTATGTAGATGTGGCTATTGTCACCAAATTAGCATATTCAGTTTGTTGTAAATCAGGTTTACTGCATACATGCTTAATTTCTGTTTATTTACAACTCTATGCAAATTGAATTAATCCCAAATTCATCAAATTAGAAAAATGTAAGAGACTTTAGGAGCCCTTGATAAAGCAGTTCGATCCCACATACACGATGAGTCTGATGAGCATAGTGAGCACAGTGTTAAAAAGGCAATTATGCAAAAGTAATGAACACATTAACAAAGTTCCCCAAATCTCTCTATAACTAGAGGACAACCAGAATTGGCTCTCTTCATGTGCATATACTTATATTTCTTGTGCATTTCTCATAATGGGAATGATAGTCTGACAGTGTTAGCTGATGCTATGAGCCTATCAGCAACACCCAGTCCAACGCAGTCCAAGGCATTGAGCCAGGCGCCGAGCCGACAGACACCGTTTGGTCAAATTTGAGGTTAAATTGATCATAAATAGTTTAATATAGGAACACTATAGTCACCTAAATTACTTTAGCTAAATAAAGCAGTTTTAGTGTATAGATCATCCCCCTGCAATTTCACTGCTCAATTCACTGTCATTTAGGAGTTAAATCACTTTGTTTCTGTTTACGCAGCCCTAGCCACACCTCCCCTGGCTATGATTGACAGAGCCTGCATGAAAAAAACCAAACTGGTTTCACTTTCAAACAGATGTAATTTACCTTAAATAATTGTATCTCAATCTCTAAATTGAACTTTAATCACATACAGGAGGCTCTTGCAGGGTCTAGCAAGCTATTAACATAGCAGGGGATAAGAAAATCTTAATTAAACAGAACTTGCCATAAGGAAAGCCTAAATAGGGCTCTCTTTACAGGAAGTGTTTATGGAAGGCTCTGCAAGTCACATGCAGGGAGGTGTGACTAGGGTTCATAAACAAAGGGATTTTAACTCCTAAATGGCAGAGGATTGAGCAGTGAGGCTGCAGGGGCATGTTCTATACACCAAAACTGCTTCATTAAGCTAAAGTTCTTCAGGTGACTATAGTGTCCCTTTAAGGTAAGGCAGCGCCCAAGACCTCCAGGTACCATAATAGAATATGCAATATTGTACACATAACAACCTAATAGCTATGGAGTGTTCCTTTAAATTCAACTAGTGAATTTGCACATAATGCATTCACAAAAGTTAAAAATTCATGCACAAAAGTAAAAATTAAATTAACTTCTCACTAGATCCAAATCCTTTCAAGACAATTTTGTTGATCTTCTTATTGGTTCCAGTAGGTGATAAAAGCATCAGAGCAAGAGAAAGTACAAAGTGTAATACAGTTTACACATAGAGAATTGTCTTTTCAAATTTTAATTCTGTTCATTGGTTTGAATTGGGTTAAAACGATTCAGATGAAATGAATTGAGGTGCAAACACACAACTACAGCAAATGCAAAGACAAACAAAAGCAAAAGCAAATATAATGCACACAATTTTGATTAACATGCACAAGGGGTTTTAGTCACTAACCAATGAATTGTAGTTGTCTGGTACAATTTGTTAATAACACATTGCACAGTCAAAATAATATAAAGAAGGATCTTGGGATTTATACAACACCACATGATTTTGTTTACATTATTACATCAGATTGCTTTGAATTAATATTTAACAAAATAGAAAAAATAGATATGATCATGTTATTAAAGGGACTCTAGTCACCAGAACAACTATAGCTTTATGTAGTTGTTTTGATGTCTACAGCCTGTCCCTGCAGGCTTTTTAAAGTGAGCTCTGTCTTTTCAGAAAAAATGCAGTGTTTATATTACTGCTTAGGAACACCTCTAGTGGCTGTCACTCAGACAGAGGTGCTTCCTGTGTCCGTTGACTTCTTGACACAATGTGCAGCACTGACGTTCAATGTCTCCACGCTCTGCATGGAAGTGCATAACGTTCCCCATAGAGATTTATTGATACTGGGGCAGGCGGCGTTGTGCTGCTTGTGCGCATTGACCTTCCAATGCGTTCTTATGGGAAAGCATTAAATTGGCTGGGATCATCAAAAATGGATGATCTCAGCCAAGGAGACAGGGCGTGGCCAGTCACAGCAAGACCGGCGCGGCATGAAAAAAGGTGAGTAAACTATGTTTGTCATGGGGGCAAGAGCACCTAAATGGTGTTTTCACACCTATAGTGTCAAGAATCCGCGTTTGCATTCCTGACACTACAGCGTTCTTTAAACAATTAAGGACCAAACTTCTGGAATAAAAGGGAATCGTGACATGTCACACATGTCATGTGTCCTTAAGGGGTTAAACAATTAAGGGAAAGTCAGATGATGTCCACAGAACAAACCCTTCGCTTAAGTAAGGTTTAATTAAAACATTCCATTCCATCACTGAAAGAGTTAATGTGAAACTGTGCTGTGGAAACTTCCTTTCTGTATGCAAATGCACAAATGTTTGTTAGTATCCATGTAATGCTCAGTGTATTGTCACCACTTCAATATGTATGCAAAATCTTTCAATAAACTACTATTGAACACAAACATATACATAGGGGAACATATGTGAATATGACATCACTTACCCTCAACCAATCAACTGTTAGCCAAAGCTTTAAAGTCCGACATTCCACTGTCTTCCTTCTGTGCTCCTGAAGGATAAGCATTAAAAATGACTAGGTTTATTTCTTTTTTTTTTTTTTTTTTTATAATTCTTTATTTTTGTTGTGCGTAAGTGAACAAGTCGTCCCGCACCGTCACAATAACGAGTGCAGGAACAGGCATAAAACACAGTGAAACAGATTACATAGGGTATTGAACATCATGAGTTTTTGCTGGTTTCATTTCGCTTCTTCAGCACATTTTTATATTTAGGGGTACAGTTGTTTAGCTTTCATAGATTGACATTTATATTAGATATGTTTACAAAACGCAAAACAGAGAGCTTATTTCGCCTTGTAGACAGACGCTAGGGTCCTATTGATGCTTAAATCATACAGGGAGTGCAGAATTATTAGGCAAGTTGTATTTTTGAGGATTAATTTTATTATTGAACAACAACCATGTTCTCAATGAACCCAAAAAACTCATTAATATCAAAGCTGAATATTTTTGGAAGTAGTTTTTAGTTTGTTTTTAGTTATAGCTATTTTAGGGGGATATCTGTGTGTGCAGGTGACTATTACTGTGCATAATTATTAGGCAACTTAACAAAAAACAAATATATACCCATTTCAATTATTTATTTTTACCAGTGAAACCAATATAACATCTCAACATTCACAAATATACATTTCTGACATTCAAAAACATAACAAAAACAAATCAGTGACCAATATAGCCACCTTTCTTTGCAAGGACACTCAAAAGCCTGCCATCCATGGATTCTGTCAGTGTTTTGATCTGTTCACTATCAACATTGCGTGCAGCAGCAACCACAGCCTCCCAGACACTGTTCAGAGAGGTGTACTGTTTTCCCTCCTTGTAAATCTCACATTTGATGATGGACCACAGGTTCTCAATGGGGTTCAGATCAGGTGAACAAGGAGGCCATGTCATTAGATTTTCTTCTTTTATACCCTTTCTTGCCAGCCACGCTGTGGAGTACTTGGACGCGTGTGATGGAGCATTGTCCTGCATGAAAATCATGTTTTTCTTGAAGGATGCAGACTTCTTCCTGTACCACTGCTTGAAGAAGGTGTCTTCCAGAAACTGGGAGTTGAGCTTGACTCCATCCTCAACCCGAAAAGGCCCCACAAGCTCATCTTTGATGATACCAGCCCAAACCAGTACTCCACCTCCACCTTGCTGGCGTCTGAGTCGGACTGGAGCTCTCTGCCCTTTACCAATTCATCCATCTGGCCCATCAAGACTCACTCTCATTTCATCAGTCCATAAAACCTTAGAAAAATCAGTCTTGAGATATTTCTTGGCCCAGTCTTGACGTTTCAGCTTGTGTGTCTTGTTCAGTGGTGGTCGTCTTTCAGCCTTTCTTACCTTGGCCATGTCTCTGAGTATTGCACACCTTGTGCTTTTGGGCACTCCAGTGATGTTTCAGCTCTGAAATATGGCCAAACTGGTGGCAAGTGGCATCTTGGCAGCTGCACGCTTGACTTTTCTCAGTTCATGGGCAGTTATTTTGCGCCTTGGTTTCTCCACACGCTTCTTGCGACCCTGTTGACTATTTTGAATGAAACGATTGATTGTTCGATGATCACGCTTCAGAAGCTTTGCAATTTTAAGAGTGCTGCATCCCTCTGCAAGATATCTCACTATTTTTGACTTTTCTGAGCCTGTCAAGTCCTTCTTTTGACCCATTTTGCCAAAGGAAAGGAAGTTGCCTAATAATTATGCACACCTGATATAGGGTGTTGATGTCATTAGACCACACCCCTTCTCATTACAGAGATGCACATCACCTAATATGCTTAATTGGTAGTAGGCTTTCGAGCCTATACAGCTTGGAGTAAGACAACATGCATAAAGAGGATGATGTGGTCAAAATACCCATTTGCCTAATAATTCTGCACACAGTGTATATTAAAACATAGTTTAAACAAGATGGTAGCTAGTAGGCTGCTATGTAACATTTAGGAGGCATGCACACGTTTACATATAGTGAGAGTAACTAAATCAAGCTGGGTACATGCTGGTTGGTCATAAAGGGATCTTCAGTCGTTTATCAACAATAGCGTGAGGTTAGTGAGTGCATTATATGTCGTCGCTTTAGCCTCGGGCCCTAGAATTAGTCGCGCTTTATCATGCTCGAGTGTGGCATAAGTACTCCGAGCAATAACAGGCTGTCCAACCAGTCATATCCTACATTGAGTAGACAATTAGGTCACGTGTCAAGCAGTGTGTCTGTCGCTAATTAAGTCACATTGGTACGAGAGATTAAGTGTGTTTGTTTAAATCCTGCGTTTGTCGGGTTAATCTACCATACTTTAGGTATCCAATAAATGACAGTTATCTAAAGAGACAAAAAACACAAAAAAAAACAACAAAAGAAAAACGATTAGGTTAACAGGCTGTGTGCCCGTGTGTACAGTGTGGACCATAGGTGAGTATGTTGATGGAGGATATCCCCAGGCATCGGATCTCAAGTTGGTGTGGTACAGAGTTCCAGTGGGATAGATGGTTGGAGGCAAGATAGAGTCAGACTTAAAAAGTCCTGCTTTAGATGATTGAGAGGTGTCTCCTGCAGCTGCTGATATTTGGTGTCAGGGAGCTTGTTCTGCGGCTGGTTGCTGAGTGCTTGTCAAGCCCTCCGCTATGCCCCTTCTGCCTGTGAGCTTCTCTCCGACAACAGGGGTGCGGATGGTCAGTTTTAGCTTCTCCACGTGTCAGGTAAGCCCCTTAGCGCAGCGGTGGTTGTGGGGTACAGTAGTCCCTGTGGGGCGATCCGGTTCTCTGTAATGAGGGTATACCGGGATCTTGTGGGGGCTGTCTGAGGGTCCTGTCTCAGTGAGGGTGGTAAGATTTCCAGGGTTCAAGGGAGTTTGCAGTTGGATGGTTACTTTATGGGTCTGTACCTGCGATGTATGCATTCCGCTCTATATACTGCTGCTGTGGTTATGTAGCTCAGCGCCATCCCGCATGGCCTCCGCCATTTTGGAGTCACTGCCTGGGGCGTGGGTCCTGCTGCTTCGCCTGGAGTACTTGTAGGCGATCAGGTCTCGAGGGCGTAGACCGGGATCACCCCCCCGGTCCAGAGGGGGGGAACGGGGCCGGTATCCCCGCGGGCCCGACTTTAAGCCCCAAACAGCAAGCGGCAAGGCAGCGGCCGTCCGCCCCGCCCGCCTCCGGAGTAGGCCTGTAGAACGTCGGGTAGGATTCCTCCTCCAGGGGACTGTAGCCTGTTGGGCCAGCCTCACCCTGGATCCCAGGGCTCTCTGCCCGGCGAGGGCCACCGGTGCCGGTAGGTTTTGTGCCCAAATTAGCAGTTAGAAATCTGCGTCTAAACTTATGCTGCAGGAGCTGGTCCTGCATGCGACCAGCCAGCTCGGCGGTCCGGCCCCGCCCCGACTAGGTTTATTTCTGCTTTTATTTCTCTATTTCATCTTTCTTCAGCATACCTTATTGCTATTTTCTGTCATTATTGAATTAATGCATACTTATTGATTTCTGTGAACTGTCTAGTTATTTTCTATTTAATCTAACTCTGCAGCTTTCTTTCTCTCTTCTCTGTTAATTTAATTTAGGCTCTCCAGTGGTCTTATTTTATTGCCTCTGAAGTCTGTCATTTTATGTCCATTTTGTTCAAGGCCGGAATTAAAGGTTGCGTAAGTTAGCATTAACTTAGTGGGAAATTTTATCAATGATTATTTTTAAATATTGGCTGCTCAAATAGTTACATATGAAGGAAGATACTGCTGTACAGCTATTGAAAACATAAAAGGGGTAAAATAGTTTAAAGGGTAACTTATCTGTAAAATACACCATTGTAAAAATTACGTATTATTTATATTATTGTTTTTCATGTACTCCTCCATTTTATTTGTTTTTAAGATTTAGAACATGAAATCACAATCCAGTTCCATCTAGACAGAGCCAGGACATAATTTGCAAAGGAGGAGGAGAAATAGAATACTTGGTGGACATTTATGAAACTGTTCTGTTATAAAAAGTGGTTTAAAGTACCAAAAGAGGGGCAATCACTATGGAAACCAGTGGAGAAAATAGGCACACTCCATTGGTGACTATTCCCCTTTAACAATTTTCAACACTTTTTTTTTTATTTTTTTTAAGAGAACACATTATTCATAATAAAAACAAATAATTACCATTTTTTTTTAAACTATGGACAATGTAGAGCCTGTAACGTAACTGTGAATAGAAAAAAATATATACAACCTAATTTTTAGAACTTTTTAATCTTTTAATCTTAAATGTTAATCTTAAATTCCCCCAAATTTTATTTTATATTCTGCATATATTTGATATATTTATGATATATTATTTATATATATATATATATATATATATATATAGAGAACAATGATTCAGAGCACTCCAAAGGGCTTGTTTGAAAAAAAGCTTTATCTGTGTGAGAAGATCGACGTTTCGACCCGCAGGTCTTTATCAAGATGACAACAAATTTAAAATAGTGTCTTTATATAACCAAAGTAATTAACAGGAAATTACTTACCCCAGTGTGACCGTGATGCCCCACCACCATGTGTAACCGCTTGTGTAGTGATTGACATAGCATGCGTCGCAAAGTGATGACGTCAATCGTGTGTATCCAATGAGGATTGAGAATGGGCGTCATGTGTCTATGGCAACAGCCGTTTGTGTGCGCATGCGTGACAGTATAAAATGCGAAAATGTTTAAAACCAAGGAAGACGATCTAGCAACTATAAATAAATGAAAAGTGTGTATAGAATTGTATATCAGCCTGGATTTGTTCCCCAGATAAATGTCTAATGTGTTAGCGTGCACAATGCGCCATAAATAAGGGTTGTAGAGGAGCGTCTTGTAGTCATGGAGACGTCCTCACCATGCGCATGCGTAAAGAGATGTGTAGCTCTCAGAGGGACCTAGAGGCATGTAATGTGTGTAAAAGATGTATAAGCAGTATATTATGCTGCGTGAAACATAGATGCATATGGAACGGGTGATGAATCTAGTGGATTGACAATTATGGCATGGTGAAAATATGTGAATATAACGAGGAGAGAGATAAAGGAAGAAAGGAGAAGGAGTGTGGGATCCTGACAGTGTGCAGAAATGGACAGTGTTAAACGTGAGAGACGAACAACCTAAACTATATGTGATAGTGACACTTCATATAATGACACCAAATCGTGTGTGTGGGCAAAGTGGGGGAAAGGACAAGAGAAGAGAAAGCCTAGGTAGAGAATGGTGGTGTGTGAACAAAGTGGTGGGTGGATGTGAGTATATACAAAGTGTGGAGGTCCCGAGAAATCAGATGGGGAACAGGTATATGAGTGCAACGTATAACATACAGGTGCAGGCAATGGTAAATATATATACATATGTACAAGAATTATATATAAAGGGCCAGAGAAACCAGATATGGGAATAATGTATAAAGATAGCGTATATCATATGGGTATAGACATTGAATTGATGTCTGACTATGTATACCATAAGGGTGAGCATAAGAATAAAGAACTAGTGAATAATTGTTTTATCTAAGACTAGATGAGAGAGACAGCATTTAGCGATTGTCCAAAAAAGAGTGGAAGGATATATATTCGTTGAGGCCTCGAGGGTGCACTGTGTCAAGCGTCTTTATCCAGTACGTTTCTCGTTGGAGCAGACTTTTAGAGCGATCACCACCTCTGGACAGTGGGGGGATATGGTCGATGGCGATGAACTTCAAAGTCGGGAGTCGATGGTTAGCTTCTAAAAAATGTTTAGCCACCGGTTTCTCCGTTTTGCCGTCCCTAAAGGCGGTCATGATGCCTGAGCGGTGTCCCCGCAATTTGTCTCGTAGTGTAAGGTCTGTCTTCCCCACATAGTAGAGACCGCAGGGGCATGAGATAAGGTAGACCACGTGATCCGTGAGGCAAGTGATGTGGTGTCTGATGAGATATCGTTTTCCCGAGTGTGGATGGGCGAATGATGGACCTGTGAGCATGTGTCCGCATGTAACACAATTAGTGCATTTAAAGCACCCCATTTTCGTGTATCCTTTTTTGGTCTCATATTGGTTGGTATAGTCGCTTTTTACCAAGATGTCCCTCAGGTTGCGGTTCCGTCTGAAAGCAATCCGGGGAGGATGAGAGAATGTAGGGTGCAGTGTAAGGTCTGCGGCCAATAGGTCCCATCTGTTTCGAATCACCTTCGCGATCCGATCGCTTGCTGTATGATACAAGAATGGTAATGTGATGGTTGCTGGATTTTGTGGAGATGTGGAGGTTTTAGGCAGAGATTGATGAAAGATCTCAGTGGCTCTCTGTAATGATCGTTTGAGTATGTGGGGCGAGTATCCCCTCTGTAAAAAAGATTGCTGCATGGTATCCATCTGGTCTTTGATGTTGTCTGGATCTGAATTGTTCCGTAGTACCCTAAGGTCACTATCACATATAGTTTAGGTTGTTCGTCTCTCACGTTTAACACTGTCCATTTCTGCACACTGGTCAGGATCCCACACTCCTTCTCCTTTCTTCCTTTATCTCTCTCCTCGTTATATTCACATATCTTCACCATGCCATAATTGTCAATCCACTAGATTCATCACCCGTTCCATATGCATCTATGTTTCACGCAGCATAATATACTGCTTATACATCTTTTACACACATTACATGCCTCTAGGTCCCTCTGAGAGCTACACATCTCTTTACGCATGCGCATGGTGAGGACGTCTCCATGACTACAAGACGCTCCTCTACAACCCTTATTTATGGCGCATTGTGCACGCTAACACATTAGACATTTATCTGGGGAACAAATCCAGGCTGATATACAATTCTATACACACTTTTCATTTATTTATAGTTGCTAGATCGTCTTCCTTGGTTTTAAACATTTTCGCATTTTATACTGTCACGCATGCGCACACAAACGGCTGTTGCCATAGACACATGACGCCCATTCTCAATCCTCATTGGATACACACGATTGACGTCATCACTTTGCGACGCATGCTATGTCAATCACTACACAAGCGGTTACACATGGTGGTGGGGCATCACGGTCACACTGGGGTAAGTAATTTCCTGTTAATTACTTTGGTTATATAAAGACACTATTTTAAATTTGTTGTCATCTTGATAAAGACCTGCGGGTCGAAACGTCGATCTTCTCACACAGATAAAGCTTTTTTTCAAACAAGCCCTTTGGAGTGCTCTGAATCATTGTTCTCTGTATACCTACGCTCTGCAGCACCAAGGCATTTTTTGAGGATAATCACTTAAGGTAGAGTGCCAGATTTCGAATTTGTTTATATATATATATATATATATATATATATATATATATATATATATATATATATATTGTTTTACATACATGTTCCTAGTTGGCCACTCACACTTGCTATGTCAAAATTTGACTCATAAATATTCTCCTATACAATGTCAATGTTGATATATCTTTAATGGACTCCCGGATTCCCAAGATCAGTGTTCACTCCCAACGGTAAGGAACAGGGAAAAGACAGGAAAAAGATTTATTTATTCACTTACTACTAGGTTAAAAACTGCAAATGTATTTACAAAAGTCACCATAAGTCGTCCAACGCGTTTCGTCCTCAGGGGCAATTCACAGATAAAAAATGCAAGTACAATTACCCACACACCCAAACATCTTTTTAAACCTCACTAATTATATTCTATTGGCTCTTATTGGTTGTCAGGGTTCTCACCATGCCATACGGAGGGCCTGGGTACTTTGCTGTCCTGGGCCTGCTATCTGCCTTTGAGCCACAGCAGTTCTGTTTATTTTGAGCTGTTCTAGCCCTATTATAGCACTGGGGGCTGGACTTCGTCTGTGGTCATTGCAAGTGCTTCACCTGACTCAGATCAGTCATCAGCAGGCAGGGCCGGACTGGCCCACCGGGATACCGGGAAATTTCCCGGTGGGCCGTCAGCACCTGGGGCCGGGGTGACCTGCGGCCGCAGGGGAAGCTCTTCTTGTGGCCGCAGGGATAACTTGAATGGCGGCCGCAGGGGAAGCTCTTCTTGCGGCCGCAGGGGGAGCAGGCTGTTCTGTCTCTGCTCCCCCTCCCTCGCGCGCAGCTTAATGAGACCGGGGCCAGAATATGACGTCATATTCCGGCGCCGGTCTCTTTCTAGCGCGCGAGGGAGGGGGAGCAGAGACAGAACAGCCTGCTCCCCCTGCGGCCGCAAGAAGAGCTTCCCCTGCGGCCACCATTCAAGTTATCCCTGCGGCCGCAAGAAGAGCTCCCCCAGCCAGCGGCCAGCAGACCTCCCCCAGCCAGCGGCCAGCAGACCTCCAACGGCCACTAGCCCACCCAGCCGGTCACCCACAGGTACAATTTGTATATCTGTCAGTGTGAGTGTATGTGTCATGGTGTGTGTGTGTCTGTGTCATGGTGTGTGTGTATGTGTCATTGTGTGTCTGTGTTATGGTGTGTGTGTCTGTGTCATGGTGTGTGTGTCTGTGTCATTGTGTGTCTGTGTCATGGTGTGTGTGTCTGTGTCATTGTGTGTCTGTGTCATGGTGTGTGTGTCTGTGTCATGGCGTGTCTGTGCCATGGCGTGTGTCTGTGTCATTGTGTGTCTGTGTCATTGTGTGTCTGTGTCATTGTGTGTCTGTGTCATGGCGTGTGTGTCTGTGTCATGGCGTATGTGTATGTGTCATGGTTTGTGTGTCTGTGTCATGCTGTGTGTGTCTGTGTCATGGTGTGTGTGTCTGTGTCATGGTGTGTGTGTCTGTGTCATGGCGTGTGTCTGTGTCATGGCGTGTGTCTGTGTCATGGCGTGTGTGTATGTGTCATTGTGTGTCTGTGTCATGGTGTGTGTGTGTGTCTGTGTCATGGTGTGTGTGTCTGTGTCATTGTGTGTCTGTGTCATGGTGTATCTGTGTGTATTTAAAAAGTGTTTTTACTCACCTTTTTTTTTTCTCCCCACGCCGTGCTGGTCTCCCCTCGACTGGCCCTGCCTCTATGGCTGACATCATCAAGCATGATGATCTGAGCCAATCCAATGCTCTGCCACTAGAGGTCACTAGAGGTGTCACTAGGAAGCAATGTAAACACTGCATGTGAGAATGCTTAATGTGTGTGTGTATATATATATATATATATATATATATATATATATATACTCAACCATCTGGGGTGGCAAGACATTGCCTTACATATTACATACGGCAATATATGGCGCAATGACTTATGGGGCTGGCATAGATTTTTTTTTTTTCCAGGGCTGCTTTGTATCCCCAGTCCGGCCCTGTCAGCAGGGTATATAAACACAGCCTCACCCTGGGAACTTTATCAAGTCTTTGATCCTGTTGTGTGTGTTCAGTTCCTGTGTTTCAGTCTCTTGAACTTTTACTCCATATTGACCCCGGCTTCTGTTTTAGTTTATCCTGATCTCTGGCATCCCTTGACTTCGGCTACACTTCGTTAATCCTGACCTCTGGCATCCTTTGACTTCGGCTATCCCTTAACTATCCTGCTGTTTGTGTCCTTGTCGGTACTGCATTGGAATCACCTTTCCTGCACAACCCCCGTGCACAGATTCACAGTCCAGGTGGCTTCTTATCTGGTCACCTTGGACTGTGTCTGTCTGCAAGGGTGAGCAACATATCTGCGCTACAAACTCCCAACTCAGGTAAGAACCCTGACATTGGTGTTCTTTTTCTCAAGAAGGATCAGATTTTCTGCCGTCAATAATCTTGTTCCAGGAGCGATGACATCATTCTTTTAGAGGATATTTCTAAGGCACATTTTCACATACCAATTGTGAGTGGCCAATTGTAAATATATTATTATATTTAGTTTTACACAGTTAAACACTATGCCCTGGTTTTCTGTTTTGTTATCAAAGCACTTTCCCTCTACTACATTTATATTTGCATATTGTGAGTTAGCATTCAAGAGTTTAATATCACTGTTCTAAAGTCCATCACATAAAACACTATGCTTTATTCTTTTTCTGGGTTATGCAACCATGAGAAATTACGCATTCCACTAACTTTTTCTAAGTCAAAATGTAAACAACTTGTAAATAACTCACCCAAAAGACTATAAATCACTACCTCACCCTTTGTTCTCTAATATCCCCTGTATGTCTGTGCCACCCAGCGTCTTTTTGTCATGCCCGGAGATCACCCACAGAGAGCCAGAGTGACCAGACAAAGCCAGCGGGAGCTACCTATATTCGTCATTGAACTCTGGCTCGCCCATGTTCAATGCTTAATCCTGGTCACTTTGCCCCCTGATTTCTACCACTTCCTGATGACCTATGAAGGTGCTTTTTCCTTAGGGCGGCAAATCATTACCTATAAGCAGACAGGAGCTCATCTGCTTCGAACAACTACAGCTCCTGCTAAATCCCCAGTAAAAGGACACGAACGTCTGGAACCATGTTTGGCCAGAACTTTCCTAACGGCCGGCTAAAACTTTAGCCTGGTAGTGTAGCGGAGAGCTGGTCTTGCACAGGTTAACTCCACTAAAGATCCCAGTAAGGCTCAGGAACAAGCAATAAAATACCACAGAATAATAATCCCAGCAAGCAAAGTAATCCACGAATATTCCCATACAGATCCCAATGACTGGACGACATACAGCATCAGGAGCAGAACTGACTTTTAATTCACACAACTTCCTTATAACGCGTTCTCCCATGCAAGGGAGGGATTTACAATCATTAGTACAGTATCCAATCATACCTGAGTAGCCGCCCACACATCTCCTCCCCTTAGCCTGACTCATAATCCCATTATACAGGACACAAATTCCCTGGATTTCTGGATGTACCCCTAAATATAGGGGTACACCTTTAAATAATACATCCCCTGGCAGCCCTGATCTGGGTGAGTGACATATCCAAAAATCACCCAGGTCAGACCAGGGGTTCGGGAAATTTGTGGAAGTAATAAAAAGACCGACCGCGCTGGAAGGAACAGCCGATATTGGTTCCATGCGTTTTTGCCCTGCGGTCGGTGACAGAAAAAGGGAATAAACTGCACGAATGACTTGGGCTATGGAGACTTGAGAGGATTCGAATGAATACCCTTGTTCGTGTGGTTCTGTCTACCGAACGGGTAGCCGTTCCGTAGTTTGTATATGAATGAGACACTGAATGTTTGGATGCATTTTAGGCAGGAAGGATCTCTAACAGCCATCTGAGGAGTGGCCAGTGAAGTTATCACTAGGCTGTAATGTAAACACTGCATTTTCTCTGAAAAGACAGTGTTTACTGCAAAAAGCCTGAAGGTAATGATTCTACACACCAGAACAAGTTCAATAAGCTGTAGTTGTTCTGGTGACTATAGTGTCCCTTTAAGTACACAAGCCATTTTTGCATTTTTTGCTGTTTGTGTTCAAACGCAATTTGCATCTCTGTCATTGATTGCACCAACACATATTATATACCATTTTTTAGAGGGCAAACAGGGCTTTCAGTTGATATCACGTATATATATATAGATACATTCTCAATAATTCTAAAAAATATGCAAAAAAATTGAAAAACAAAAAAATACTTTTTTTTTACAGTTTTGGCATTTATAGCATGTGCATAATATGTCCAGTTCAGAAAAAGTTATTCAAAATAAATTTATTTATGTGTCTTGATTTATAGAGTACATCATATGTATATGATTTCAGCTTATTTTGAAAGTTACAGGTCACAAAATACAAGGACTAAAATAAAATTTCAATTTGCAACAATTTTAGAAGTTGGTATGTTTGTCTTATAATTTTAGCAGCCATCACAGAAAAAAAAATTGCCACACAAAAGTATATATTTATATAAAGTAGACATAACAGGCTATTTACCTAAGGTTAGTTTGACATTTTTTACGTAGCCATTTCATCACCAATCTCTGCTAAATATTGGAGTAAAATTGTGTTTTTTCTTTATTTTGGCATATACACATATAACAAGGTTTTTGTAATGTGTATTTTGTAAAGCTGATGTGTGCTATTCCTACATATTGTGTTCAGCTATACCTGCTGAGTATAACGATACCCCCATTGTATGCCTTTGGCACTTTTCTGTAAAGCTACAATGCCATATAAGAGACAACCTTATGTGTGCTACGTCTGTATAATAATAAATATGTTGCTCAGCTATGTCGTCTCAGTACTGTACCTCTGCCAGGTATACGTGGATGTTGAAGGGGCACATTTGAGACGCTGCCATTCATTTTTTTTCTAACCTTGAAGTTTTACCTTGTGTCCATGTTCCATTTTGGAGTAGTTTAGCTGGTTGGTTATTCAAACTTCCCCACAAACACATACTATTTTTTTTTTTTTTTTATAATTCTTTATTTTTGCATTGACATACAATACAACTTGTAAACAGAACTTGGGCTTCTGGAAAAGCTGAATTACAGGAGGTACAATGAAACTGTACAGGTACAGAAAGAAGACAATGATTTGGTTAGAGGTACATTTGGTTTTTGAAAGGCCTGTCCTTTCGATCATTGATGTTTTTCTTATGGCTGCTGTCTGTCAATGGTCGTTGTCTTATCATTGTTATGTAGTCGTGGGGTTCTAAGTCAGGAGACACCAAATTGGGTGTGTTCCTGAAAAAGTAAAGGGTAACTTTGGAACTCGGATACTTGACCTGTTAGGTTTTGTGTTGTCGTCTAGGTTATGTTCTGTTTAGAGAAGGTCACCTCGTCCCCGTAATATTAACTTGACGTCTTCTTGGCTTCGGTGGGTAGTGTCCTGTGGTTGTGACGGGCTTGGTGACTGGGGGTATTGTTACCGTGCCTATTTTATGGCCGCTGGCCCATCCCTGTTGCGTTATGGGTGTATTTTATCTTCGCATTTGTCCCCTTGTGTTGTGGGGGTGTCTTTGCCTAATGTTGCTAGTTATGCCTTCGTTTCATTAGGATGGGGTTACAGAGAGGAGGAGGTGGGGGGGGGGATTGGTCCTAGGAACTTCTGTTTTGTATTTGCAGTTCGCATCCTAGCGGTCAGCTGGCCGCAGTTGTTTCGCTGCTGGAGTGCGATGGGGGTTGGATAAGCGTGTGGCAGTAGTGAGTTGTCATGATCGCCGTCTGCAGTGTCGGGGGTCCTTTGGTGGCGGTTGCTGGTGTGGGGAAAGGGAGATACGGATGGGGTGTTGGGTTATGAAAGAAGGGGGTGGTGCACCGTCGTAGTGTGTTAGACATGGGTTGAGGGCTCTGCAAGCCATGGGTCCCAGATTTTGTCGCAATGCGTTGTGGTTTCGTGGATGAGGGCCGACATTCTATCCATCGTCCTCGCTTCAGTCATTTTGCGTTTGACGTCTGTTAGTATTGGGGTTGTGGCCACTCCCCAGTGGGTAGCTATGGCTCTTCTAGTTGCTAGGGCTAGTTTGGCCAGGAGTTTGTTGTGGGCACGGGTTGTTTCGGGCAGGGGTTTGGATAGTAGCCACAGCCAGGGGTCTGTAGGGATGGTGTCGTGTAGGACTTGTGATGCGAGCGTTGCTATGTCTCTCCAAATTTGTGTTATAAGAGGGCATTCCCACCAGAGATGGTAGTATGCCCCCTGTTGGCCACACCCCTTCCAGCATCTGTTTGAGGTGGATAGACCCATCTGTTTCAGCGGTGTGATGTACCATTGCATGAGGGTCTTATAGGCCTGCTCTTTATGCGTGATGCATATTGTTATTGTTGCTGTGGCCTCCCAAATGGCTGCCCAGTCTGAGGGGTCGGTGGGGGGGGGGCCATGTTCTGTTCCCATGCCGTGATGTAGTTGAGTGGCTGTTTTTGTGTCGCCGTGAGTAGCCATGTATATGTAGTGGAGATTTGGCTTTTCCGTATAGGGGTGTGAATGCAGGATTTTTCAAAGGGGGAGAGGGGAGTTCGTTCTGCTTGTTTGTATGTGGTTGTCTCTAGGAAGTTTTTTATCTGGATGTATCGGAAATAGTCGCGTGTGGTAAGTGGCACTGTTTGGGGCAGTTCCGTAAAAGGGATTAGGTGTTGGTCCCTATAGAACCGGTAAACTCTGTGGAGGTTGTTGTCCTCGTAGTAAGCAAAGTCCCATGGGGTCATGCCCAGTATGAATTGTTCATTTCTTAGTATGGGTGCCAGGGGCGATGGGTTCGATGTGAGTGCGTATTGCAGGGAGAGTTTATTATATATAGCTATGGAGGTGGTTAGCGCTGGGGTGGTCTGCGGGACCTTCGGGCGTGCTTGTCGAGGCAGCCATATGTATAGTGAGGGGAAATCCCGGCCAAATAGGTCATGTTCCAGATCTACCCACCGTTTGAGTGCTATGGGGGCGTGTAGCGCCTGTATCTGGGATAGTTGGGCCGCATGGAAGTAGTGTAGGAAATGGGGTAGACCCAGTCCCCCAGCCTTGGTCGGGAGGTAGAGGAAATCTCGCCTGATCCTGGCGTGTTTGTTTGCCCATATGAAGCGGTCTATCTGCGTTTGTAGGCCTTTGAAGTCTTTGATCAATATCTGAACTGGTAGTATTTGGTACAGGTACAGGAATCTCGGTAAGAGATTCATTTTTATGCAGGCCACTCTCCCCAGCCAGGAAATGGAGTAGGCTTCCCATGTCTTAAGGTCAGCAGTCGCTTTTTGTAGTAGGGGGGTATAATTTAGATGATAGGTTTGGGTGACATCTGCTGGGAGGTTAACGCCTAGGTAGTGTATATGTGATGGGTTAAAGTGGAAAGGGTAGCTCGCCTTTAAGTGAGACAACTCACCTGCTGGGATCTGGACTGGTAGGGCCTCCGTTTTATCTAGGTTGAGGCAGTAGCCTGAGACTTTAGAGTATTCATCTAGGGCGTGGAGTAGTGGTGGGAGAGATTGTGTTGGATCGGTAAGAGTTAGGAGGAGATCATCTGCGTACCCTGCTACCTTGTATTCCTCCCCTCTTATACGTATGCCCGTGATTGTGGGGTCGAGCCTTAGGGCTTGAAGGAGGGGTTCCAGCGAGAGGGCGAACAGTAGCGGGGAAAGGGGGCATTCCTGTCTGGTTCCGTTGAAAATGTGAAAGGAGGGGGGCTGTGTGTTGGGGATCAGAAGGTTTGCTTCTGGTGAGGAATACAAAGTTTGTAGAGCGTTGAGGATCATATGAGGTACCTGAAATTTGCGGAGGGTAGCGAACAGAAAGGGCCATAGGAGTCGGTCAAAGGCCTTTTCGGCGTCTAGAGAGATAAAGAGAGCGGGGATGTGTCAGTGTGTTGTGGTCCAGAGGAGGTCGAAAGTCCGTCTTGTGTTGTCGTATGCTTGTCTGTGGGGTTTGAAGCCGACCTGGTCGGGATGAATAAGTTTATGTATATATGGGTTTATCCTGTCTTCGTGAGTAGTTTGACATCTACGTTCAATAGGGAGATTGGTCTGTAATGTGAGATTTGCCTGGTTTTGGAAGTAGGCATACGTTCGCTCGAAGCATGTCTGGCGGTAATGGGTTCCCCTGTATTACAGAGTTAAAGAGAGAGCATAGGTGTGGGAGGAGTGTGGCGGGGAAGGTTTTGTAGTAAAGTCCAGAGAAATCGTCGGGTCCGGGGCTTTTATGAGGCTTTGTGTTTATGATGGCCTTGGCCACTTCTTCTATGGTGATGGGTTCATTTAATTTGGCTATTGCTTCTGGTTTTAGGGCTGGTAATGGTATTTTTTGTAGGTATGTGTTTATGGACCCTAGCGTTATGTCCGGGTGTTGTCTCGTGGCGGGGCTGTGGTCGTATAGTGCTGTGAAATATGTCTGAAAGACCTCTCCTATTTTCGATGGGAGAGAGTGGGTGGTTCCATCTGGTGTCTGTATTTTGTCTATTCTTTTTTGATCGGCCCTACGTTTAAGTTTTCGAGCTAGTAAAGTATCTGCTTTGTTAGATTTTTCATAGTACGTTTGTTTCGACCATTGCAGTGCTTTGGCTGAGTCTTTGGCCATGAAATCTTTAATTTTAGTGCGACAGTCTGTCAGTTTGGCGAGGATGTCGGGGGTGGGATTTTTTTTATGGTGGGTTTCTAGATTCCTGAGGGCTTCAAGGGAGTTTGCTAGTTCTGCCAGTTGGGACTTGTGTGCTGATGCAAGGCTAATTAGTTTCCCCCTGATGACCACTTTGTAGGCAGCCCATAGTATTCCCGGAGAGGGTGTTGAGGGTGCGTTAATGGTGAAATATTCTGACAGGTCCTTGTGAATTGTGTCTCTCAGGAGGGGGTTGTGAAGCAGAGTCGGGTTAAGTCTCCAGGTCCAAGGGCATGCTACATTTGGGATTTTTATTGTTAGAGCAATTTCTGCATGATCCGACCAGGATATGTTACCTATGGTGGCTGTGTGTACCGTGTGTAGACTGGAGGGGGAGACCAAAAAGAGGTCTATGCGCGAGTAGGAGTTATGTGGGTGTAAAAAAAACGTGAAGTCGCGTAGTCGGATGCAATGTTCGCCATACATCACTAATTGTAGCTGGAGGGCGTATGATTGTAGCAATTTGTCTAATTTGGTTGTTGGGGTTGAATCTTGTCTGCATCGGCGTGTGCGTTGCCTATCTGCTGCTGTCGACATTGTGGCATTGCAATCTCCACCAATAATTTTATGGTGGCCCGGAGTCAGGGTCAGGTGGGCCTGTAGTGTGTCCCAGAATGATTTATCAGGGGTGTTCGGGGCATATAGTGTTGTGATACCATATTTGTTGGGGCCAGCCTGACCTGTGAATGTCAGGAACTGCCCCTGAGGGTCTCTTATAACTTATAACTTTAAAACTTTTAAAAACGAATAAAATCTGTCAACATTGAAGTTGCTGTTTAGTAGATAGGAGAGTGCGCTGGATCTTGTGTATTGTTTATTGTATAATATGGCCCCCAGCAGCACCCCATTTAAGCATGTTCAGGTGAGTGCAACCATCCCCCATGTTTCATATATATATATATATTTGGGAGTCTAGCCAACTCCTTGGTTTTGCACCCCTCCCTGTTACAGGTGCCTCATCTCAGGTCCCTATTAAGCCTTGTACTGCAGAGAGCCTCAGATGGAAGTTTTACCAAGTAAGTGGGTTAATCTCATAAGAGCAGACATTAGACTGTGAGAGTAGGACCTGCTAAAGATGGGGTACATTGACGTTGTGGCAGGCTTATGCAATGTATGATCATATAATTTAACTAAATCCCCATTATAATTTTTTTGCCTAGATTAGGTGTTTTTAAAAAAACTTTTAAAAACTAATAAAATCTGTCAACATTGAAGTTGCTGTTTAGTAGATAGGAGAGTGCGCTGGATCTTGTGTATTGTTTATTGTATAATATGGCCCACAGCAGCACCCCATTTAAGCATGTTCAGGTGAGTGCAACCATCCCCCAAGTATTATATTTTCCTCCTGTAGTACAAGAGCCAGAGTTGAGCCGACAGTTTGCGTCTGACACCCATTCAGTATGACCGCTGCCTGCTTTTATATATGAGCGCCGGACACCCGCCATCAGTACTTGGCTAATCCTGTCATCGCAGAAGCCCCAGTGTCATTTTGCCAAGACTTTGCCTTTGACGGCCTGGCAACGCAGATGTGCATGCACGTTTCTGCTTCTTAGTGGCATTCTGGCAAGAAAGGAGTATGTGGCCTAAACGTGCACAGCAAAGTGTGTGCACACGTCCAATCATCATGGGTGACGAAGAAAGGTGAAGCAAGGTAAAAGTGCAGGATTAGAGATGAGTGCTAAGCGCTTTGTTGAGCTATTTCAAGGGTGACACCAAGCACACCATATATGGCAATGCCCTTATCCACCAGGGAGCTTCTCTTACATAAGTGTTTCATAGTGCGGGCTTCCAAAAGGAGCTCTTAAAGGGACACTATAGTCACCCAGACCACTTCAGCTCAATGAAGTGGTCTGGGTTACATAGTTATATAGTTACATAGCTGAAAAGAGACTTGCATCCATCAAGTTCAGCCTTCCTCACATTTGTTTTTTGTGCTGTTGATCCAAAAGAAGGCAAAAAAAAAAAAAAAACAGTTTGAAGCACAATTTTGCAACAAGCTAGGAAAAAAAATCCTTCTTGACCCCAGAATGGCAGTCAGATTTATCCTTGGATCAAGCAGTTATTACCCTACATTGAAAGATTATATCCTTGAATATTCTGTTTTTGCAAGTATGCATCTAGTAGCTGTTTGAACATCTGTATGGACTCTGATAAAACCACCTCTTCAGGCAGAGAATTCCACATCCTGATTGTTCTTACAGTAAAAAAAACCTTTCCTTTGCCTTTGCCAGGTCCCTCAGGTTTTAACCCTTCAGATGCAAACATAGCAGTTTCAGAGAAACTGCTATGTTTACATTTGGGGTTAAGCCAGCCTTTAGTGGCTGTCTTTCGGACAGCCACTAGAGGCGCATCTGCGACGCTGGAACCATATTATGCCTCCATCACGCAGAGCGTCCATAGGAAAGCATTGAGAAATGCTTTCCTATGGACACTTTGAATGTGCGCGCGGCACTTGCCGCACATGCGCATTCGGCACCGCTACGTCGGCAGAGGGAGCTGACATCCGCGGGGAAGGAGAGGTCACCAGCGCCGATGGAGCCCGTCGCTGGATAAAGGTAAGCTGCTGAAGGGGTTTTAACCCCTTCAGCGCCACGGGAGGGGACCCTGAGGGTGGGGGCACCCTCAGGGCACTATAGTGGCAGGAAAACCTCTTTTTTTTCCTGACACTATAGTGATCCTTTAAGTCCATATAAAGTGAATTCTCCCAGGGAAAATCTGCAGCTTTACCAGCTACTTTTTTTACCAAGGGTAAATTAAACTACCATATTGTATATATATATATACACACTATACATACCATTAGATAAGATGATATCAATAGATAAGATGAACACACTCACTGGAGTCCAAATAAATTGTGCTTTATAAGTTGCAAAAAAAGATCCACATTTTGACCTTACGGTCTTTATCAAGATCTTGATAAAGACCGTAAGGTCGAAACGTTGATCTTTTTTTGCAACTTATAAATCCCAATTTATTTGGAATTCAGTGAGTGCGTTGATCTTATCTATTGGAATATAGTTTTAGCGTTGTTCAGCACCTTGGTATATTTTTCCTTTTGTGAATTTTTGAGGTTGAGTGCCAGACTTACTGTGTGTATATATATATATATATATATATATATATATAGAAAGCACAATATATATATATGCAGTCAGGTCCATAAATATTGGGACATCGACACAATTCTAATCTTTTTTGCTCTATACACCACCACAATGGATTTGAAATGAAATGATGTCCTTTAAAGGAAACCCGTTTTCCTGGCACTGGAGGTCCCCCTGCCTCCCACCCCCCAATCCCCGCATTAGCGCTCCCCATAGGAAAGCATTGAAAAAGAGAATGCTTCAATGATTTCCTATGGGGAAATGAGCGACGCTGGAGGTCCTCACACAGCGTGAGGACGTCCAGCGACACTCTAGCACAGAAAACCTGTGCTATGTGTCAGGAAGTGACCTCTAGTGGCTGTCTAGTAGACAGCCACTAGAGGTGGAGTTAACCCTGCAAGGTAATTATTGCAGTTTATAAAAAAACTGCAATAATTACACTTGCAGGGTTAAGAGTAGTGGGAGTTGGCACCCAGACCACTCCAATGAGCAGAAGAGGTCTGGGTGCCTGTAGTGTCCCTTTAACTGCAGACTTTCAGCTTTAATTTGAGGGTATTTACATCCAAATCAGGTGAACGGCGTAGGAATTACAACAGTTTGTATATGTGCCTCCCACTTTTCAAGGGACCAAAAGTAATGGGATAATTGGCTGCTCAGCTGTTCCATGGCCAGGTGTGTGTTATTCCCTCATTATCCCATTTACAAGGAGCAGATAAAAGGTCCAGAGTTCATTTCAAGTGTGCTATTTGCATTTGGAATCTGTTGCTGTCAACTCTCAATATGAGATCCAAAGAGCTGTCACTATCAGTGAAGCAAGCCATCATTAGGCTGGAAAAACAAAACAAACCCATAAGAGAGAGAGCAAAAACATTAGGTGTGGCCAAATCAACTGTTTGGAACATCCTTAAAAAGAAAGAACGCACCGGTGAGCTCAGCAACACCAAAAGACCCGGAAGACCACGGAAAACAACTGTGGTGGATGACCGATGAATTCTTTCCCTGGTGAAGAAAACACCCTTCACAACAGTTGGCCAGATCAAGAACACTCTCCAGGAGGTAGGTGTATGTGTGTCAAAGTCAACAATCAAGAGAAGACTTCACCAGAGTAATACAGAGGGTTCACCACAAGATGTAAACCATTGGTGAGCCTCAAAAACAGGAAGGCCAGATTAGAGTTTGCCAAACAACATCTAAAAAAGCCTTCACAGTTCTGGAACAACATCGTATGGACAGATGAGACCAATATCAACTTGTACCAGAGTGATGGGAAGAGAAGAGTATGGAGAAGGAAAGGAACTGCTCATGATCCAAAGCATACCACCTCATCAATGAAGCATGGTGGTGGTAGTGTCATGGCATGGGCATGTATGGCTGCCAATGGAACTGGTTTTCTTGTATTTTTTTTTTAATTCTTTATTTTTGTGGTGCTTTGCAGGATATACACATTAACAGAGACATTGTGCTGGGCATCACAAAAGATTATCTAATAGCGTACATAATATGTCAGCTTCACAGCACTTTTTTTCTTTTTTTTTTTTTAAATATTTGCATTTAACATTAGAGTATTCATGCTGGTAAAACATATGGTCATGTTAGAGAAGATTATTCAGAGGAGTGACATAGTGATAGTGGTGAAACATGACAAATGCAATCATTCTATGATCAAGACTGTAATAGTGCTCTAGCAGTGCTTGTGGGGAAAAGATTAATTATAACACTGGAAACCTAACTGCTAAACAGCATATTGATAAGATTGCACTAAAATAAAAACGATATAACATAAGAGTATAATACTCGCTTGAACATGGGCTAGTCTAAGCATAGGTATACTTAGTGTTTAATCGATGAACCACGGATAATACCCCCTGTGATCCCCTGTGCGAGCAGTCCAAAAAACAAAGTCATACATAAAATAGAGATGCCAGCTGACATACGTGGAAGTTCAGTTGGGGCATAGGAAACTGTGTAGCCCCCCCCCCTGGTGCGAGGCAGCTTAGAGTCCCTGAGCCATGTGGGGGTGTATTGGCTGGTGAGTATAGTGCCTTCCAATCTGTGTGCCGGGCTGGGTTCACCTATCTTGGGCTGTGACAGCTCCCTGTGTGCGTTCTCAGCGCGTTCTCCTCTCTGAGTTTTGTGCCCCTCCGTTTCATTCGCTGTGTCGGGCCAGTCTTGCCCCATTGAGGCTTGAGTCTCGGTGCAGGTCTTCGATGAGGGTGCCGTGGGGGTCCTCTCTTGGGTATCCCCAGGGCTCCAGGCCCCGTTTTGTTGCTGCCCACCCTGGTGCTCAGGTGTGGTCCCGAGGTGGTCCCTTGCCCGATATGGACTGTTGCAGGTACAGGGTTAGGGGGAGCTTCTGCTTGTGTTTCGGAGTCCGCATGCAAGCCTTCAATTGCTTCCAGAAGTAGGAAAAGATGAGGTTTAGCCGGAGCTCTGTTGTCAGCCATACATCTTGTGGGTAGGCTGTATGGACGGCGTCCGCCATTTTGGAGGCCCTTGTGATGGTAGGTGCGGGTCTCTGTATCGTGGTCGTTTGTCCACCGCTTTGTAGGGGTATCATGAGGGGGTAGACCGGGATGACCCCCGCCGGTCCAGAGGGGGGGGGGGGGACGAGGGCCCAAGGTCTGATTCTTGGCCGGTCGTGGCTGCTGGAAAGCGGCCATACCTCCTGCGCCCGCCATGCTTGTAGGCCTCACCATTGTGCTGGGTGTATGGGGTTTTGTTCGTCGCTTGTTTGGTGTCTACCTGTGCACCCCGATGTCCCCACACTCTGGGTAGCCTTTCTGTCTCGCTTATTAGTAGTTGTGGCCCTTAAAATTCGCTATAATTGCTGTATTTAGCAGGAGCTGCTATGATTTGTGTCCTTTCTGCTTCGAGGTAAGGCCCCGCCCCCCTCTTGTATTTATTGGTGATGTGACTGCTGACAAAAGCAGCAGGATGAATTCTGAAGTGTTTCGGGCAATATTATCTGCTCATATTCAGCCAAATGCTTCAGAACTCATTGGACGGCGCTTCACAGTGCAGATGGAAAATGACCCGAAGAATACTGCAAAAGCAACCAAAGAGTTTTTTAAGGGAAAGAAGTGGAATGTTATGCAATGGCCAAGTCAATCACCTGACCTGAATCCGATTGAGCATGCATTTCACTTGATGAAGACAAAACTGAAGGGAAAATGCCCCAAGAATAAGCAGGAACTGAAGACAGTTGCAGTAGAGGCCTGGCAGAGCATCACCAGGGATGAAACCCAGCGAATGGTGATGTCTATGCGTTCCAGACTTCAGGCTGTAATTGACTGCAAAGGATTTGCAACCAAGTATTAAAAAGTGAAAGTTTTATTTATGACTGTTAATCTGTCCCATTACTTTTGGTCCCTTAAAAAGTGGGAGGCACAAATACAAACTGTTGTAATTCCTACACCGTTCACCTGATTTGGATGTAAATACCCTCAAATTAAAGCTGAAAGTATGCAGTTAAAGCACATCTTGTTTCATTTCAAACCCATTGTGTTGGTGTATAGAGCCAAAAAGATTATAATTGTGTCGATGTCCCAATATTTATGGACCTGACTGTATATATATAAATAAATAAATGTATATAAATAAATATGTAACTAAATTTAGACTTAAATAAAATAAACTTAAAGAAAATAAAAATACCTTTAGCACCAGGCTATAGAAAGCATCCAGTAACCACAAGGACAGGAAAAAGAGGAGAGGGAGATCTCTTATAACCTTTATTTTTATCTTCTGTCTTGTTAGCCCAGAGGGGGTGAGCTACCCATAAGTGATGCTGCCATGGATTGTCCAGGAAATGAGGATTTTAACTTTTAATTGTATTTTTCACTCAAATATATATCTGTTAAATATAGGTAGAAGTAAATACTATACTAACCTGGCAATGGACTGTTCCTTTTTATGAACTGTTCAAATCAAATTGCCCAGCAGAGAGCACTGTTTAACCACATTTAATTTACTGGCATTGCTTTTGAAAGCCAGCGTGGCTTGTCGACTGGGCAAACAAATTAGCAAACCAAATAAATAAATATAATTTTAAAACACCATATCAATCATTTTAGATATATTTTTGTTTGTTTTTAAAGTGTAGTTTTTCTTTTGTATTTTGTACTTTTTCAAATCTATCTCTTATTCTATAATGCAACTTTCCATCCACACACATTTTGGAAAATGAATGAAAGTTTTCTTCTTTGGGAGGTTAAGATATGTTCCAGTTTATTGAAGCATTTAAAAGTAATCTGAAAAAAAAGTTATCTTTGTGTATTCTAACAGTGTTTTTACAGTTATGAACCACTTTTACTTTGAATCTTGTGTGAACGTTCTACACGTATTCTGTCTCAATATCAGTCCCAAAATAAAAGTGCTACAAGAATACAGTGGGAAATAGAATACTTTATTTTGGTGTAAAAAAAAAAAGCCAAAAAGGTGAAATGGAATGTGCTATACAACAATTAATGCAAAAGAAAGGTTGTGGGAAAATGTACATTGATAATTAATAGTGCAATAGACTGACATAATGAATATTTTTTGCCAGAAACACTTTAAATAAAATGCAAAGTTTATTCTGTGACAGTTTAATAATTTCCCCCCGTTATCCGCTCTTGTGCAGCTTGTTCGAAAACACATGCATATATTTGTTTTACCTTCTGTGCATCTTCTAAAAACATTCATTCTTGATTCCTGGCTTTGTAAAATTAGAATGTTAACAATACTTTCTACTAATCTGCATTGAATTGCATAGAGTTGGCACAATAGCCATCGATGCAACTCATCCATTGCTGTATTTAGTGAGGTGAAAACATTTAGTGAATGCATTGGAAGGGCAGATATGGTTAGTACCACGTTAACTTGAGCCCACTGGAAAAATTCAGTTTGGCAGAAGTATTTTATTCCAAAAAAGAAAATTAGTTTGAGACCTGCGATACTCGAACTAAGCAAAAAGGGCACAATATGGGCCAATCAGTGTACTGCAGGACATACATAATCTAAATATATATAAGTATTTTATGTATGTATTTTTCAGCACACATGTACATTTTCCACCATTTGGTTCACAGATCAAGTGAGAAAAATTAACCAATAGATGCCTGTTGAGGTTAGAGAATACATGGCAAGGGATGTGAGACCATTCCTCCATACAGGATCTCTTCAGATCCTTCAAATTTGGTCAACGGTAGTGTACTTTCCTCTTCAATTCACCCCACATGTTTTCTATAGGGTTCAAGTCAGTGGACTGGGATGTCCTTGATAGTACCTGGATTTTGTGCCTAGTGAACTATTTGTGTGTTGATTTTGAGACATGCTTTGTATCATTGTTCTGCTGAAAGATGCAACCACGGCCTATTTTAAGCTTTCTGGCAGAGGCAGGCAGGTATTTATGTAATATCTGTTGATTTTTGATAGAGTACATGATGCCATGTATTCTGACAAAATGTCCAGTCCCTCTAGCAGAAAACCAGCCCCAAAAACATTAAATAGCCACCTTCATATTTAACTGTGGTCATAAGGCACTTTTCCATATGGCTAACTCTTTGTGTGCACCAATCCCACCTCAGGTGTTTATTGTCAAAAGGCTCTATTTTGGTTTCATCTGGTTTCATAGAACCCGATCCCACTTGAAGTTCCAATAGTGTCTGGCAAACTGAAGATGCTTAAGTTTGTTTTTGGATGAGAGTAGAGGATTTCCAAGCAACTTGTGGTAAAGTAGTTGACATTGGATTGTAGTTTTGGAGACTTTCTAACCCCAAGACACAACTAACTTCTGTAATTCTCCAGCTGTGGTTGTTGGAAATTTGTTGACCACTCAAACCAATCTCTTCACGGTGTGTTGAGACAATATAGACACACTTTCTCTTCCATGTTGATTCATAACATTTACATTTGACTAGAACTTCTTAATTATTGCCCTGATGGTGGAAATTGTCATTTTCAATGCTCTTGCTATTTTCTTATAGCCACTTCTGATTTTGTGAAGCTCAACAACCTTTTGCTGCACATCACAGCTACATTCCTTGGTCTTACCCATTGTAATTTATGACTAAGCATATTTGGCCTATGTGTGATCTCATAGTTATAACCCTTATATTTTCTTATTTTTTTTTACTGCTCCTTTTTTTTCTCTACTGGTCACTTCTCACTTGATCTGTGAACAAAATCAACATTTTTGGACAGTTTCCCAAGCCACCAGTCATCTTTATTTCTCAATAATCATCTGTTTTTAAGCAGCACTGGCTGGACACGGAATACCCAAGCAAACTAACTTGCTCATCCATTGTTGTAGTCATTTGCCTGGATATACGTCTGTCTGATGCCCAAATCCGATTGCACAAGTCTAGCACATGCACAGATAACACACTGCCAGATACACATACACAGAAACCAGTACACTTAGCCAGACAGACACGCACTGACATACACAAACACAGCCCGACACATATCCCCCAACATGTATTGAGTATTGATGATTGGTCTCAATTCGAATAAATTATCATTTTTAGCAAACATGAGATGTTTTGTAGATGGGCACTTTTTGCATATTATCAAGAGCGTGCTACCCTGCAGCGTGGAAGACCTTTCATGTCGTCTGAAGAAAAGGTTTCCTTCTTCTTTACTCAACTTTTGCAAGAAATAAATTCAGCAACACGAAGGGGGATCAGCATGAGTCTGCTGCTGGAGCTGATAACCTGCAAACACATATGGGTTACACCAAATGGACATACACCAAATGGCCATATTGTGTTAAGCCCACCACTATGTCTCAGTACCCCAATATAGGTGGGTCCTACACTAATTCTAGCAAGGGAGATTAACATTCCAACTGCAATACTTACTGCTTAAACTGCTTCCAGATAATCTCCTTAATAATGCTTTGCTGGTCACCTCCAAAGGGGCACCTATAAAGGATGAGTGACGTGCTCAAACTTTGGTTTGGACTGGGGATTTCTGAGATGTAACACCTAAAGATTTACATGTCAATGAGGAATGTTATATATGTTTTTTCATTTTTGCACATCTTAATAACTAATTCTTGTTTGAAAAATCTTGGTTCTTTAAATCATTGCAATTATTTTCTTGGAAGAATGTATTTATTTAATTGAAATACATGTTTCCTGATGTCTTGCTTGTATTTCTGTTCAGGTGTTCAGAAATGGGTCTTAAAGCCCTGGAATGTGTGCATAAGAAATGAAAAAAGGAAAAGAATTTGCCAGATTTTAGAATATGTTTGTGGGTGGAGGAACTTTGATAAGAATCTGGTTGTTCAGGATGTATTGTATATTGGTTATATCATGGTTTGAAAGCTTAAGCTGAAAAAAATACATATAGTATTTCTGTTTTTTGCTTATAAATAAATGGTTATAGTTTATCCATCTTAACCTCTTTCAATAAAAGTCCTTTTCAGATGCAGGTATACTGTGCATTGTCGTTGTTTTTTAATATATATATATATATATATATATATATATATATATATATATATATATATATACAGGGCCAGCGAGTCCTATAGGCTGGGCGGCGCGGACAGCGGTACAGGAGCATCACTAAGAGAGCAATTCCTTTAATTCCAGCTGGGTACAGGAAACAGAAGCTCATGTACAGCGGTCTGCCCCGCCCAGCCACGCTATAAACACACACATATTAAATTTTCTACAGTAACATAGAAACATAGAATGTGACGGCAGATAAGAACCATTCGGCCCATCTAGTCTGCCCAGTTTTCTAAATACTTTCATTAGTCCCTGGCCTTATCTCATAGTTAGGATAGCCTTATGCCTATCCCACGCATGCTTAAACTCCTTTACTGTGTTAACCTCTACCACTTCAGCTGGAAGGCTATTCCATGCATCCACTACCCTCTCAGTAAAGTAATACTTCCTGATATTATTTTTAAACCTTTGTCCCTCTAATTTAAGACTATGTCCTCTTGTTGTGGTAGTTTTTCTTCTTTTAAATATAGTCTCCTCCTTTACTGTGTTGATTCCCTTTATGTATTTAAATGTTTCTATCATATCCCCCCTGTCTCGTCTTTCCTCCAAGCTATACATGTTAAGATCCTTTAACCTTTCCTGGTAAGTTTTAACCTTTCCTGGTGTGAGTGTGAGCCACTGTAAATTAGGGGCAGAGGGCACTTGCACTGCGGTCAAGACGGGTCTGGGCAGGAGGAGAGTGCAGTGCAATCAGTGCACTCCCCTCCTGTGGGTCACCAGTAGACTGGTGCACCTGCCCAGGATCAGAGCCGGTGCAAGGATTTTTGCCGCCCTAGAAAAAATATAAATTTGCCCCCCCCCATGTGACATCACAATGCCCCACCCATATGATCTGCCATATGAACTAACGCCAGTGCTGCACACAGTGTTTACATTAAAAAGCCTGCAGGGACCAGCTATAGACACGAGTGTTGTCGCGAACCCGAAATTTTCGGTTCGCGAACGGCGAACGCGAACTTCCGCAAATGTTCGCGAACCGGCGAACCGCGCGAACCGCCATTGACTTCAATGGGCAGGCAAATTTTAAAACCAACAGGGACTCTTTCTGGCCACAATAGTGATGGAAGTTGTTTCAAGGGGACTAACACCTGGACTGTGGCATGCCAGAGGGGGATCCATGGCAAAACTCCCATGGAAAATTGCACAGTTGATGCAGAGTCTGCTTTTAATCCATAAAGGGCAGAAATCACCTAACATTGACACCTGTCCTCAAAGCCCAGCCCTGATACACACTGACACAGAGCAGAATAGAGACTGTTCCCCCTACATAGGGTCACTTGGCAGATATGGATTGACACCTGTCCTCAAAACCCCTGATACACACTGACACAGAGCAGAATAGGGACTGTTCCCCCTACATAGGGTCACTTGGCAGATATGGATTGACACCTGTCCTCAAAACCCCTGATACACACTGACACAGAGCAGAATAGAGACTGTTCCCTGTCCACAGAGACCATGATACACACTGACACAGAGCAGAATAGGGACTGTTACCCCTACATAGGGTCACTTGGCAGATATGGATTGACACCTGTCCTCAAAACCCCTGATACACACTGACACAGAGCAGAATAGAGACTGTTCCCTGTCCACAGAGACCATGATACACACTGACACAGAGCAGAATAGGGACTGTTACCCCTACATAGGGTCACTTGGCAGATATGGATTGACACCTATCCTAATGATCCCTGATACACACTGACACAGAGCAGAATAGAGACTGTTCCCCCTACATAGGGTCACTTGGCAGATATGGATTGACACCTATCCTAATGATCCCTGATACACACTGACACAGAGCAGAATAGAGACTGTTCCCCCTACATAGGGTCACTTGGCAGATATGGATTGACACCTGTCCTCAAAACCCCTGATACACACTGACACAGAGCAGAATAGGGACTGTCCCCCCTACATAGGGTCACTTGGCAGATATGGATTGACACCTGTCCTCAAAACCCCTGATACACACTGACACAGAGCAGAATAGGGACTGTTCCCCCTACATAGGGTCACTTGGCAGATATGGATTGACACCTATCCTAATGATCCCTGATACACACTGACACAGAGCAGAATAGAGACTGTTCCCTGTCCACAGAGACCATGATACACACTGACACAGAGCAGAATAGAGACTGTTCACCGTCCACAGAGACCATGATACACACTGACACAGAGCAGAATAGGGACTGTTCCCCCTACATAGGGTCACTTGGCAGATATGGATTGACACCTGTCCTCAAAACCCCTGATACACACTGACACAGAGCAGAATAGGGACTGTTCCCCCTACATAGGGTCACTTGGCAGATATGGATTGACACCTGTCCTCAAAACCCCTGATACACACTGACACAGAGCAGAATAGAGACTGTTCCCTGTCCACAGAGACCATGATACACACTGACACAGAGCAGAATAGGGACTGTTACCCCTACATAGGGTCACTTGGCAGATATGGATTGACACCTGTCCTCAAAACCCCTGATACACACTGACACAGAGCAGAATAGGGACTGTTCCCCCTACATAGGGTCACTTGGCAGATATGGATTGACACCTATCCTAATGATCCCTGATACACACTGACACAGAGCAGAATAGAGACTGTTCCCCCTACATAGGGTCACTTGGCAGATATGGATTGACACCTGTCCTCAAAACCCCTGATACACACTGACACAGAGCAGAATAGAGACTGTTCCCCCTACATAGGGTCACTTGGCAGATATGGATTGACACCTATCCTAATGATCCCTGATACACACTGACACAGAGCAGAATAGAGACTGTTCCCCCTACATAGGGTCACTTGGCAGATATGGATTGACACCTGTCCTCAAAACCCCTGATACACACTGACACAGAGCAGAATAGGGACTGTTCCCCCTACATAGGGTCACTTGGCAGATATGGATTGACACCTGTCCTCAAAACCCCTGATACACACTGACACAGAGCAGAATAGGGACTGTTCCCCCTACATAGGGTCACTTGGCAGATATGGATTGACACCTATCCTAATGATCCCTGATACACACTGACACAGAGCAGAATAGAGACTGTTCCCTGTCCACAGAGACCATGATACACACTGACACAGAGCAGAATAGAGACTGTTCACCGTCCACAGAGACCATGATACACACTGACACAGAGCAGAATAGGGACTGTTCCCCCTACATAGGGTCACTTGGCAGATATGGATTGACACCTGTCCTCAAAACCCCTGATACACACTGACACAGAGCAGAATAGGGACTGTTCCCCCTACATAGGGTCACTTGGCAGATATGGATTGACACCTATCCTAATGATCCCTGATACACACTGACACAGAGCAGTATAGGGACTGTTCCTCCTACATAGGGTCACTTGGCAGATATGGATTGACACCTGTCCTCAAAACCCCTGATACACACTGACACAGAGCAGAATAGGGACTGTTCCCCCTACATAGGGTCACTTGGCAGATATGGATTGACACCTATCCTAATGATCCCTGATACACACTGACACAGAGCAGAATAGGGACTGTTCCCCCTACATAGGGTCACTTGGCAGATATGGATTGACACCTGTCCTCAAAACCCCTGATACACACTGACACAGAGCAGAATAGAGACTGTTCCCCCTACATAGGGTCACTTGGCAGATATGGATTGACACCTATCCTAATGATCCCTGATACACACTGACACAGAGCAGAATAGGGACTGTTCCTCCTACATAGGGTCACTTGGCAGATATGGATTGACACCTGTCCTCAAAACCCCTGATACACACTGACACAGAGCAGAATAGGGACTGTTCCCCCTACATAGGGTCACTTGGCAGATATGGATTGACACCTATCCTAATGATCCCTGATACACACTGACACAGAGCAGAATAGAGACTGTTCCCTGTCCACAGAGACCATGATACACACTGACACAGAGCAGAATAGAGACTGTTCACCGTCCACAGAGACCATGATACACACTGACACAGAGCAGAATAGAGACTGTTACCCCTACATAGGGTCACTTGGCAGATATGGATTGACAAATCCCTGACAAACAGCTACCACATGCAAGGAAGGCAGCAGGGGCGCAAATGACCCACTCCTGACGCGGGAAGGTAGTGACGACAAATAACAATACAGGACTCTTTAGAGGCCCTGTAATTGTAATCAGTCCACTTGAAATCCTTTAACTTTGATCAATTGGAGGGAAGTCTGGTGCAGAGCCACTGACCCATGCGCAGGGCCAGCCTTAGGCCTTTGGGCGTAGAAATCGGAAGAGAGGAGTGTATACCGCGCCTAGAGGTATTGGTTTAAACAATTATAAAAAATTATACATACATATAGTCGATGGAGATTTTGACAATAGATGATAACCTCAAAATAAAAAGCAAAACATAATAGTGCAATACAGTAAATAAACAAGAAAGGTCAGATAAAGCTATACACAGTCCACTCACATGGGGATGAGCTATAACAGAGCTCAGCTGTGATGCGCCTGGACGGTACAATCCCCGTCTCGGGATATATGGTGGTATAACTTCAGGGATATTCCAAGGTGCAGTGGTGCGTAGATCATAAAATCCAAAGATAAAAATATGGCAGCATATGGTGAAGTAAGTACTGGTGAAGTAGTAACAAGTATAAAAAAGTATTATACTTACAATTTCTAGAGCATGTAACCTGCTCTAGTTTGGACAGCCTAGGTGGTATAATCCCCACCAGGGATATGCAGGATCCAGGGAGTAGAGGGTGATAATAATAAAGATATATATAAAAAAGTGTAATAAAAGAAGTACTTTAATATATAAAACAAACAAGTATAATAACAAGTATAAAAGTCCACTTTACGCGTTTCGCCTCACAGGGCTTCTTCAGAAGTGTGGAGCATCTCCTTCATGGATCCGTTTTTATATGGCTGTCAATTTAGGAAAAGTTAGTTGGTGGTGTAGTGTTTTCTAGTTCCGGATTATCTGTCCTGGAACGCTCGTTTCTATTTCCGGGTTGTGTCTGTGGAACGCAGGTGTCGCCGGGGTGATGACGCGGCACCCGCGTCGAACCGGAAATGACGTGGTAGGTGCGTCATTTCGGAATATTGGCCAGAATGATCGTGACGCTCAAGTGGAACGCACGCAACGTCCGAAAACAGCGTGCGTTGCGTTCCAGAGCGTCTATATGCAAATAGCTGCAATAGAAAAAAATAAATATGGGCACAGTAATCTGAGTATTAAACCGCCATATTCGTTATGGGCATTTACATTTCAACGATAATTACATTAGTATGAAAACAATATAAAAGCAATATAAAGGTGGGGTACTTTCAGCCTCAGGGGTAATATAGTATACATATATAAATCAATATATGATGTAGCAAAAGTTTGTGGAGCTACAATTGGTTATAATAAATGCAATAAAAACGTAAAGTTTATAAATATTCTGCATAAGGCACAGAAAATATATATATATTGTATAAATAAATAAAAATATATTATCATACAGTGAAATTCATACATAACATAACTTAGAGGTCAAAGTACTCCTGTATTATATTTTTACAGGCAGGGGTATATATATAAAACCAAAAACATGCAAAACAAGTGGGTATATAGAGGGGTGTTGATAGGTGTAAAAAAGATCGAATGAAATGAAGAAAAAAAAAAATAAATAAATAAAAAAAAAAAAAAATAAATAAAAAAAAAAAAAATAAAGAGATAATATAAATACACATGGTATTGATAAAAAACAGAATAAAATAAGCAGCTCTGTGGGCAGATTAAAAAACCAAAAGGAGCTAATAAAAAAGGGAGCTAATAAAAATATATAAAAAAAGATATAATCATAAAAAATTATAGAGATCAAAATCTGCATTAAGCCCTTTAGGATGTAGGGTGTCGAGCTGGTATACCCACTTCATTTCTATCTGGCCGATCTTTTTGACAATATCCCCTCCCCTCCAATGTTTTTTAACTACAGCTATACCAGTAAAAGAAAGGTGCTTGGGGTCATTGTTATGTAAGCAGAAATGTGTGGGTACAGAGTGGGTTTTTAAACCTTTTTCGACATTTCTACAATGCTCTGCTATTCTTATTTTTAAGGGTCTAATAGTTCTGCCCACATACTGGAGGCCGCACGGGCACTCCAGTAGGTAAATGACATTTTTACTGTTGCATGTAATGACGTCCTTTATATTATATTTCTTGCCTGTATGATTAGATTTAAATTCTGTCACCATTCTTTTTGTTTTTTTAGTTTTCTTGCACGCTATGCAACAATTGCATTTATAAAAACCTTTGTTGTCCATAAAATTATTGGTTTTATTTGGACTATTCTTTGTAAAATTCTTAGTTAAATGCATCTTTAAATTTGGAGCACCTCTAAATACTATTTTCGGTTTATCTGGGATTATTTTTCCCAGAATTTCATCTTCTTTCAATAAGTGCCAGTGCTTGGTTAAAATTTTTTTCAGTTGTTTGTTTTTATTATTGTAATCTAAAACAATTGGTAGGGTAAAATCTGGATTTCCCTGGTTTGGCAGGGGTTTTAATTTATGTATTAGCTGGTTTCTATCTATTGCAGCTGTTTTCTTGATTGTTAGGTCTATATTTTTTGCATCGTATCCCTTTTGTGTAAAACTTTCTTTTAGTGTGTTTGCTTGCTCCAGAAAAGTTAGTGTCTCTGAGCAATTTCTTTTGAGTCTCATAATTTGGCTTTTGGGGATGCTATCCAACCATATCTTGTTGTGGCAACTGTCTGTACTTATATAGTTGTTCACATTTACATCTTTAAAATGAGTTTTTGTGTGTATTTTATTGTTCTTAATGTAAATATTTAAGTCTAAAAAAGTAACCATCGAATTGCTAAAATCTGCAGTTAAAATAATACCATCTTCATTCCTATTTAAAAACGAAATAAAATCTTTGGCTGAGCTCTCAGATCCCTTCCAGATAAAAAACAGATCATCTATGTACCGGGAGTAGGATACCAGGCACTCCACCCAGTCATGCCCCCTCCAAACGGACTGGTCTTCCCACTCCGCCATATAGAGGTTGGCATAACTGGGTGCAAACCTGGTACCCATAGCTGTTCCCGTATTTTGCAAATAAAAACCATCTTTGAACCAGAAGTAGTTGTGCTTTAAAATCAAGTCTATGCCTTCTATTAAAAATTCTGTATGTTCTTGGGGCATGGATTCATCCCTTTCCAGAATAGATCTAATTGCTTTACAACCTCTGTCATGTTTTATAATAGTATACAGAGATTGTACATCACAGGTGATCATAGTGTAATCTGTCTCCCAGGTGACATTTTCCAATTTTTTTAAAAGGTCTATTGTATCTTTTAAATACGATTTGGTTTGTTTTACATACGGTTGTAACATAATGTCAATGTATTCGGAAAGGTTTGAGAGGGGTGATCCTATGCCGGATACAATGGGACGGCCAGGGGGGTTATTCAAGTTTTTGTGGATCTTTGGCAGGAAATATATAACCGGAATCTTAGGAGATGGGTTGGTAATGTAGTGGTATTCTTTATCACTTAGGATCCCCATATCTTTACCTTTTTTTAGAAATACATTAAGTTTATTCTTTATGTCTGTTGTGGGGTCACTATTTAATTTAGCGTATGTGTTACAATCATTTAGTTGTCTTAAAGCTTCTGTTTCATATTTATCTTTTGATTGGATTACAAGACCTCCGCCTTTATCGGCGGGTTTGATTACAATGGAAGTATCATTATATAAATCTTTTAAGACTTTCATTTCTCTTCTGTTTAGATTTGATATGTTGTTTTTGTGTTTGGTATCTAGGGTTTTTATTTCTTTGCATACCTTTTTTTCAAATATATCGAGAGCACTAGATTTAAAATATGCGGGGTAAAATGTGGATTTGTTCTTAAGTTCACTACATCTGTATTCTTTGAGGTTTGTAATATTTGTGTTAGTTGATTGGTGATCATTAGATTTACTAAGATAAAAACGTTTTAAAGTGGCATTTCTAACAAACTTATTTACATCTATATATGTAAGAAATGAGTTATAATTTCGGGTTGGAGCAAACTTGAGGCCTCTTTTTAAAATATTAATCTCTGTGGTATTTAATATTTTATCAGACAGGTTGAAAATGCCTGTAGGGGGTGATGGTGGTTTTGGGTTTAAAAGCTTTCTAGTCTTCCTTTTTTGTTGTCTTTTTCCTGACCTCCTTCCTCTAAGTCTCTCTTGCGGTTTTTTATAGGGGAGATGCTGAGGCGATGGGTTTGTCTCTCTCGGTTGGATGCAATCTCTAAAAAAGAAGTTTCGTCGAACTGTTCACAAAAGGATAAAGCATGATATCTGTTGTTTCTAGTTAAGTCATGTGGGGATAGTTGTTTTGTCTCTTCTTGTCTTTTATAGAATTTCTTTGGATTTTCCCAGGAGTGTTTGGTGGTGCGCTGAGGTTTCGGAGAGTCTGGTATATAAGTGTACCTATGTGTTTTAGGTCTCACTATAAGGGGAGAGTCAAGAGCGTCGTGGTGTGTGGTGTATTTGTGTTTGGCTTGGTCTCCAGTTTTTTCTAAGGGATGAATGGGTTTGGTGTCACATGTTTTATAAGTGTTTTGGTGATGTTTGGTGTGAATTTTATCATATCTCGTGTTGTATCTTTCAGGAGATTTAATTGGTGATCTGTGCCTATAATTGTGAGAGTATTTTTTCTCGTGAAATTCTTTACTTTGAAACCTTTTAGGTCTAAATTGATGACTTACACGTGTGTTAGTGTTGGTGTGCATTTCAGCATTTTTCCATCTATTTTGTGTGTTGGGTTTTTTTATGTTATAAGTGCGGACTTGTTTGTGTGCGTAGTCATATCTATCTCGATTAAATTTTTAGGCCTTTGGGCGCCCTTTGCAAGAAATCTTCACCCTGTCACACCCATGTGCAAGAAATCTTCACCCTGTCATAGGGTCACTTGGCAGATATGGATTGACAAATCCCTGACAAACAGCTACCACATGCAAGGAAGGCAGCAGGGGCGCAAATGACCCACTCCCGACGCGGGAAGGTAGTGACGACAAATAACAATACAGGACTCTTTAGAGGCCCTGTAATTGTAATCAGTCCACTTGAAATCCTTTAACTTTGATCAATTGGAGGGAAGTCTGGTGCAGAGCCACTGACCCATGCCATGCGCAGGGCCAGCCTTAGGCCTTTGGGCGCCCTGTGCAAGAAATCTTCACCCTGTCACACCCATGTGCAAGAAATCTTCACCCTGTCATAGGGTCACTTGGCAGATATGGATTGACAAATCCCTGACAAACAGCTACCACATGCAAGGAAGGCAGCAGGGGCGCAAATGACCCACTCCTGACGCGGGAAGGTAGTGACGACAAATAACAATACAGGACTCTTTAGAGGCCCTGTAATTGTAATCAGTCCACTTGAAATCCTTTAACTTTGATCAATTGGAGGGAAGTCTGGTGCAGAGCCACTGACCCATGCGCAGGGCCAGCCTTAGGCCTTTGGGCGCCCTGTGCAAGAAATCTTCACCCTGTCACACCCATGTGCAAGAAATCTTCACCCTGTCATAGGGTCACTTGGCAGATATGGATTGACAAATCCCTGACAAACAGCTACCACATGCAAGGAAGGCAGCAGGGGCGCAAATGACCCACTCCTGACGCGGGAAGGTAGTGACGACAAATAACAATACAGGACTCTTTAGAGGCCCTGTAATTGTAATCAGTCCACTTGAAATCCTTTAACTTTGATCAATTGGAGGGAAGTCTGGTGCAGAGCCACTGACCCATGCGCAGGGCCAGCCTTAGGCCTTTGGGCGCCCTGTGCAAGAAATCTTCACCCTGTCACACCCATGTGCAAGAAATCTTCACCCTGTCACACACACACACACAGGCAGACAGCCATACACACGCACACACACAACTGCGACTGACTAGGTTTGTCACCTCCTCAAAAGGACGCATGAGCCTACAGGCATTGCGCATGAGCGTCCAGTAACGTGGCAAAAAAATTCCCAGCTCCCCAGAGGCTGTCCTAGCACCCCATGAGGCTGTCATACAAATATTCATTAACAGCTTTTTCTTGTTGGAGCAGGCGGTCGAACATTAGGAGTGTTGAATTCCAACGTGTAGGGCTGTCGCAAATCAAGCGCCTCACTGGCATGTTGTTTCGCCGCTGGATATCGGCAAAGTGAGCCATGGCCGTGTAGGAATGCCTGAAATGGCCACACACCTTCCTGGCCTGCTTCAGGACGTCCTGTAAGCCTGTGTACTTATGCACAAAGCGTTGTACGATCAGATTACACACATGTGCCATGCACGGCACATGTGTCAACTTGCCCAACTTCAATGCCGCTATCAAATTTTTTCCGTTGTCACACACCACTTTGCCGATATCCAGTTGCTGCGGAGTCAGCCACTTTTCCACCTGTGCGTTCAGGGCGGACAGGAGTGCTTGTCCGGTGTGACTCTCTGCTTTCAAGCAAGTCAAACCCAAGACGGCGTGACACTGCCGTATCCGGGATGTGGAATAGTACCTGGGGAGCTGGGGGGGTGCCGTTGATGTGGAGCAAGAAGCAGCGGCACAAGAGGACTCAGCCGAGGAGGTTATGGAAGAGGATGGAGTAGGAGGAGTAGAGGAGGTGGCAGCAGGACTGCCTGCAATTCGTGGCGGTGTCACCAACTCCTCTGCAATGCCATGCATTCCTTGCTTGTCAGCCGTCAGCAGGTTTACCCAATGTGCAGTGTAGGTGATATACCTGCCCTGACCATGCTTTGCAGACCAGGTATCAGTGGTCAGATGGACCCTTGCCCCAACACTGTGTGCCAGACATGCCATGACTTCCTTTTGCACAATCGAGTACAAGTTGGGGATTGCCTTTTGTGAAAAGAAATTCCGGCCGGGTACCTTCCACTGCGGTGTCCCAATAGCTACAAATTTTTTGAACGCCTCAGACTCAACCAGATTGTATGGTAAAAGCTGGCGGGCTAATAGTTCGGACAAGCCAGCTGTCAGACGCTGGGCAAGGGGGTGACTTGGTGACATTGGCTTCTTACGCTCAAACATGTCCTTGACAGAAACACATGACTGTGGGCAGATGAGCGGGAACTGCTCAAGGCGGGAGACGGAGTGGCGGATGGTTGAGAGGGGGCAAGAAGGACAGCAGTGGTTGACGTGGCTGAAGATGCTGGACCAGGAGGAGGATGGCGGCTTAGAGTAGGCGTGCTGCTTGTACTCATGTGTTGATCCCATAGGCGTTTGTGATGTGAGATCATGTGCCTACGCAAAGCAGTTGTACCTAGGTGGGTGTTGGACCTCCCACGACTCAGTTTCCTTTGGCACAGGTTGCAAATGGCATCGCTGTTGTCCGAGGCAGACACACAAAAAAAAATGCCACACTGCTGAGCTCTGCAATGACGGCATTCTGGTGGTGGACACAGCATGCGTTGATTGGCGTGCTGTCGGGCTGACCCCGGATGCCGATGCATGCTGTCTGACTGTGCCACTAGCTCCTTGCGACGACCCCCCCCTGCTTCCAACTCGTCTCCTCCTCCTCCTCTCTGTCTCCCCATCTGAACTTTCGCCCTGTTCTTCTTCTCTTCTAGCGGGCACCCACGTGACATCCATGGACGCATCGTCATCATCAACCGCTTCGCTTGTATCTGACAACTCAGAAAAGGAAGCAGCAGCGGGTACAACATCATCATCATCACACCGTACCTCCATGTGTTTAATGCTGCCTGCCTGAGACATATCCCTGTTATCTACATCCTCTAGCAATAATGGTTGCGCATCACTCATTTCTTCAAACGGGTGTGTGAATAACTCCTCTGACATACCAAGTAAAGCGGCTGTGATGCTAGTTTTGGTGGTGGCGGCAGGCGGGTGAGTGCTATCTTGAGAGGTGCCTGAAGCTAAGCTGGAGGAGGATGGTGCGTCAAGGTTCCGAGCGGAGGCTGTACAAGATTGGGTGTCCTGTGTTAGCCAGTCAACTAAGTCCTCAGAACTTTTCAAGTTCAGGGTACGTGGCTTCTGAAAACTGGGCATTATTCTAGGGCAAAAGGGAATCACAGCACCACGACCACGACGGCCCCTGCGGGGTGGCCTGCCTCTGCCTGTCATTTTTTTGGGGATTAGTGGTACTATGCGTGCAAGCTACTGTGAGACCAGATATGATTGGCAATGTGAACTGTAACAGTTCTGCAGAGCACACACTGTAGGCCTGAGACACCCGCTTGAAGACAAGTAACTGCTATTCAATCTATAACAGTGAAAAACAAATTTTGGTTTTAAAAGCACGCTATAGAGACACCAGATATGATTGGCAATGTGCACTGGAACAGTTCTGCAGAGCACACACTGTAGGCCTGAGACACACGCTTGAAGACAAGTAACTGCTATTCAATCTATAACAGTGAAAAACAAATTTTGGTTTTAAAAGCACGCTATAGAGACACCAAATATGATTGGCAACTGTCAAAGCACGCTGGAACAGGTCTACAGAGCACACGCTGAAGTAGGCCTGACACCCAGACGCTTGCAGACAACTAACTGATCTTCTATTACAGTGAAAAAAAAATATTTATTTTAAATCTAAAGCTTAACCAATTGTTAAAACAGATATGAGTGGTGGCACTGGGCAAATAGGCACAGTATCCAATGTGAACCTCACACAGAAGCTGGCAGGCAGGCAACTGCTCTTCTATTACAGTGAAAAAAAAATATTTATTTTAAATGTAAAGCTTAACCTATTGTTAAAACAGATATGAGTGGTGGCACTAGGCAAATAGGCACAGTATCCAATGTGAACCTCACACAGAAGCTGGCAGGCAGGCAACTGCTCTTCTATTACAGTGAAAAAAAAATATTTATTTTAAATGTAAAGCTTAACCTATTGTTAAAACAGATATGAGTGGTGGCACTGGGCAAATAGGCACAGTATCCAATGTGAACCTCACACAGAAGCTGGCAGGCAGGCAACTGCTCTTCTATTACAGTGAAAAAAATATATTTATTTTAAATGTAAAGCTTAACCTATTGTTAAAACAGATATGAGTGGTGGCACTGGGCAAATAGGCACAGTATCCAATGTGAACCTCACACAGAAGCTGGCAGGCAGGCAACTGCTCTTCTATTACAGTGGAAACAAAATTTTGGTTGTAAAAGCACGCTATAGAGACACAAGATATGAGTGGCAACTGTCAAAGCACGCTGGCACAGGTCTGCAGAGCACACGCTGAAGTAGGCCTGAAACACAGACGCTTGCAGACAACTAACTGCTCTTCTATTACAGTGAAAAAAAATATTTATTTTAAATGTAAAGCTTAACCTATTGTTAAAACAGATATGAGTGGTGGCACTGGGCAAATAGGCACAGTATCCAATGTGAACCTCACACAGAAGCTGGCAGGCAGGCAACTGCTCTTCTATTACAGTGGAAACTAAATTTTGGTTGTAAAAGCACGCTATAGAGACACAAGATATGAGTGGCAACTGTCAAAGCACGCTGGCACAGGTCTGCAGAGCACACGCTGAAGTAGGCCTGAAACACAGACGCTTGCAGACAACTAACTGCTCTTCTGTTACAGTGAAAAAAAATATTTATTTTAAATCTAAAGCTTAACCAATTGTTAAAACAGATATGAGTGGTGGCACTGGGCTAGTGGGCACAGTATCCAATGTGAACCTCACACAGAAGCTGGCAGGCAGGCAACTGCTCTTCTATTACAGTGGAAACAAAATTTTGGTTGTAAAAGCACGCTATAGAGACACAAGATATGAGTGGCAACTGTCAAAGCACGCTGGCAGGGTTGTGCAGGGCACACGCTGAAGGAAGGCCTGACAGAGCCGCTTGAAGGACACTGACTGTCTGCTATTAGCTTACACTGGAAACCTTTTTTCTTTGTAAAAGCACGCTAAAGAGACACCAGATATGAGTGGCAACTGTCAAAGCACGCTGGCACAGGTCTGCAGAGCACACGCTGAAGTAGACCTGAAACACAGACGCTTGCAGACAACTAACTGCTCTTCTATTACAGTGAAAAAAAAATATTTATTTTAAATCTAAAGCTTAACCAATTGTTAAAACAGATATGAGTGGTGGCACTGGGCTAGTGGGCACAGTATCCAATGTGAACCTCACACAGAAGCTGGCAGGCAGGCAACTGCTCTTCTATTACAGTGGAAACAAAATTTTGGTTGTAAAAGCACGCTATAGAGACACAAGATATGAGTGGCAACTGTCAAAGCACGCTGGCAGGGTTGTGCAGGGCACACGCTGAAGGAAGGCCTGACAGAGCCGCTTGAAGGACACTGACTGTCTGCTATTAGCTTACACTGGAAACCTTTTTTCTTTGTAAAAGCACGCTAAAGAGACACCAGATATGAGTGGCAACTGTCAAAGCACGCTGGCACAGGTCTGCAGAGCACACGCTGAAGTAGGCCTGACACCCAGACACTTGCAGACAACTAACTGATCTTCTATTACAGTGAAAAAAAATGATTTCTTTAAAATCTAAAGCTTAAGCTATTGTTAAAACAGATATGAGTGGTGGCACTGACTGTGCAAATGGGCAAGGCATCCAACCTCACACAGAAGCTGGCAGGCAGGCAACTGCTCTTCTATTACAGTGGGAAAAAAAATATTTATTTTAAATGTAAAGCTTAACCTATTGTTAAAACAGATATGAGTGGTGGCACTGGGCAAATAGGCACAGTATCCAATGTGAACCTCACACAGAAGCTGGCAGGCAGGCACCTGCAATTACATTACACAGGGAAAAAAAAAAAAAAAGCAGCCTGATGTTATAGCCCTAAAAAGGGCTTTTTGGGGTGCTGTCCTTACAGCAGAGATCAGATGAGTCCTTCAGGATTGTAGTGGACACTGAATACCCTAGCCTAGCTATCAATTTCCCTATCTAATCAGCAGCAGCTAAACTTTCCCTCCTCTCACTAAGCATGCATCTTCCGAATGAATCGAAAATGGATGCTGGGAGGGAGGTTGGAGGGTGTGGAAGGGAGGGAGTGCTGCTGATTGGCTGGAATGTGTCTGCTGACCGAGAGGCACAGGGTCAAAGTTTGTCCAATGATGACGAATAGGGGGCGGATCGAACTGCGCATGTGTCCGCCCGCCGCGGCGAACGCGAACATGCCAAGTTCGCCGGGAACTGTTCGCCGGCGGACAGTTCGGTACATCACTAATAGACACCAGAACCACTTCATTAAGCTATAGTGTCCCTTTAATGTGAGGTAAATTATAGATTAGTGTCACTAATAATATACTAGATTGCCTACTTACAATTAGATGAGGATGATGATGGGCTGCAGTTTGGCTCCACTGGTCTGGTGTAGAACAGGACCTCTGGAGGCTGTTTGCAACTGTGGTCACAAAATTCAACGTTCTGGGAGAATTGGAAGCAGCTCCATTTTTTGGGGGCCTCTTACACAGCTCAAGGTCTGGGCCCCAGTGCCTGACGGTGAGTATGCCCATAAGGCCCACTCATAAGTCCACTTATATGTTCCACCCACCCATGAGCTCGCTCACAGGGAGTGGAGTGTGTAGGGGATGTGTTATGTGTTATCTAATATGTGTGCTTATGGTATGTAGTGTATAGGGATACCAGTTTGTGCAGGTGATGCAGTGTGTTTGTGTGTAGTGGAAGCAGTGTGTATTTGTGTATGAGGGATGTATTATGTGTTTCTGGTTGTGTGTGAGGGATGCATTGTGTGAATCTGTGTTTGTATGCATAAGGGATGCAAGGTGTGTGTCTGTATGTGTGTGCATTGAGTGTAAGAGATGCATTGTGTTTCTGTGTGTATGTAAGAAAAACAGTGTGTGTGTTTGCATGTGTGTGTAAGGGTTTGCATTGTATGTTTCTGTGTATGTGTGCAAATGATGCATTGTCTTTGTGTGTAAGGGTTGCATTGTGTGTGTGTGTAATGGATGCATTGTGTGTTTCTCTGTGTGTAAGGGAAGCATGTTCTGTTTCTGTGTATGTATAGGGATGCATTGTGTGTTTCTGTGTATGTACAGGGATGCATTGTGTGTTTCTGTGTATGTATAGGGATGCATTGTGTGTGTGTGTGTGTGTGTGTGTGCGCATAGTGTTAAAGAGCTCCCTGTCTTGCCCCCTGTCCTATAGAGCAGTCCCTTCTGTCCCTTAGAGCTCTCCCCTGCCCCTTAGTGGTCTCTCCTCTCCCCCACCCTCCCCTAGCGGTCTCTTCTCACCCTTACCCACCCTCCCTGTGCTCTTCTCATCCCCCCTCCACCCTCCCTGTGTTCTTCTCACTCCTCCCTCTGTGTGTTCTCGCCCCCCCTGTGTTCTTCTTACCCCCCTCCTCCCTGTGTTCTTCTTACTCCCCCCCTTGTTCTTCTTACCCCCTTCTTCTTATTACTCCCCCCCTCCGGTTACCCCCTGCTTCTTCTTAACCCTCCTACTTCTTCTTACCCCCTCTTCTTCTTCTTACCCCTTCCTTCTTCTTCTTACCCCATTCTTCTTCTTACCCCCCTTCTTCTTCTTACCCCCCTTCTTCTTCTTACCCCCTTCTTCTTACCCCCTTCTTCTTCTTCTTACTCCCCCCTCTTCTTCTTACTCCCCCTTTTTCTTCTTACTCCCCCTTTTTCTTCTTACCCCCTCTTCTTCTTACCCCCTTCTTCTAATTACTCCCCACTCTTGTTCTTACTCCCCCCTTCTTCTTCTTACCCCCCTCTTTTTCTTATCTCCCCATCTTCTTACTTCCCCCTTCTTCTTACTCCCCCCTCTTATTATCCCCCCTCCCCTCTTCTTACTCCCTCTCTTCCCTCTTCTTCCTCCCTCTCTTCCCTCTTCTTACTCCCCCCTCCCCTCTTACTCCCCCCTCTTCTTACTCCCCCCCTCTTCTTACTCCCCCCTCCCCTCTTCTTACTCTCCTCCCTCTTCTTACTCTCCCCCCTCCCCTCTTCTTACTCTCTCCCTCCCCTCTTCTTACTCTCCCCCCTCCCCTCTTCTTACTCTCCCCCCTCCCCTCTTCTTACTCTCCCCCTCCCCTCTTCTTACTCTCCCCCTTCCCTCTTCTTACTCTCCCCCCTCCCCTCTTCTTACTCTCCCCCCTCCCCTCTTCTTACTCTCCCCCCTCCCCTCTTTTTACTCTCCCCCTCCCCTCTTCTTACTCCCCCCTCCCCTCTTCTTACTCTCCCCCCCTCCCCTCTTCTTACTCTCCCCCCTCTGCTTACTCTCCCCCCTCCCCTCTTTTTACTCTCCCCCCTCCCTTCTTTTTACTCTCCCCCTCCCCTCTTTTTACTCTCCCCCTCCCCTCTTTTTACTCTCCCCCCTCCCCTCTTTTTACTCTCCCCCCTCCCCTCTTTTTACTCTCCCCCCTCTCCTCTTTTTACTCTCTCCCCCTCCCCTCTTTTTACTCTCCCCCCCTCTTTTTACTCTCTCCCCCCCTCTTTTTACTCTCTCTCCCCCCCCCCTTCTTCTTACCTCCTCCCCTGTAGGTGGCCGAGCTGAACTCCAGTCCGCGGTCCCTGCCGGAGTGAAAGGAAGGTGCTCAGTGTGCACCTTCCTGTCAGTCCGGCCGGGTACAGGAAACAGAAACTCCTGTTCCGCGCGGAACAGGAGTTTCTGTTTCCTGTACCCGGCCGGACTGACAGGAAGTACACACTCAGTGTGCACCTTCCTATCACTCCAGCTGGGACCGCGGACCGGAGTTCAGCTCGGCCACCTACAGGGGAGGGGAGGGAGGGGAGAAGCAGCTGCAGCCGTCTGAGCGCTCTTTACAGAGCGCTCGGCGGCTGCAGCATTTAAAGGGCCGGCCCGCCGCGGCCGGTCCTAAAAGAATTTCGGGCGGCCTGGGGGGCAATTGCCTCCCTGCCCCCCGGCCCAGCCCGCCCCTGTCTGTGAGCAGTAGCGCCGTGAAGACACCTCACAAGACCACCATTGTCCATCTCCACACCTCTTATGATGGAATCCGCCAACAACAACTGCTTTCTATTAGGCCTCACCATAGTCGCCAAGCCTCTCTGCACAACACCACTAGCCTCAGTGCCTCTCTGCACAACACCACTAGCCTCAGTGCCTCTCTGCACAACACCACTAGCCTCAGTGCCTCTCTGCACAACACCACTAGCCTCAGTGCCTCTCTGCACAACAACACTAGCCTCAGTGCCTCTCTGCACAACACCACTAGCGTAATTTCCTCTCTGCACAACACCACTAGCCTCAGTGCCTCTCTCCACAACACCACTACCCTCAGTGCCTGTCTCCATAACACCATTACACTCTGAAAGTGCAGAAAATTAATTATGTAGAGCAACAGACTGTGCAATATGCCTTTTATCCACAACTCTAAGTCTACCAGATCCTACAGTAATCCATCTGCCATTCCTAGTATGTCTCTGCGGCAGTGGCTTTGCAGCAGTTCCAGCCTGAGTTTGTTTAGCAGATAATTTACAAATCTCAGACTTCAAAAATACAATCTCCTGCCGCAAGAGAGAAAACTGTCTACAGATTAGACAACAACCAAACCTCCAAAAAGTGGAATGTGAAACAAATGCATGGCAACTATTACACTGAACTAAGTCTGCCATTCCACTGAGGTAAATAATTTAAATCAAACAAATCTTAACTTTTTATTTATCCTCCTGAATACCTCAGATTACCTCCAGTTTATCTCCAGAATATCTCCAACCACACACACTTAGAAGCAACACTCTCCAGAATATCTCCAACCACACACACTTAGAAGCAACACTCTCCAGAATATCTCCAACCACACACACTTAGAAGCAACACTTAAATGAAGCAACCAAGCTATATTAGCCAAGCTAATGTCAACAACCCTTATATACTCCTAAACTCACCACCCACTAGGAATGTTTAACACCTGGGTAGGCCTCTGCTTATTTGGAAACAATAGCTAATTTAAACAGCAATCAATGGCAAGTAGCTAACTAATCAAATCAAATGCCTTAGAATTACCAACAGGAAATCAAACCTTGTGCAATCAGTAACCTTTTCCTACAGATGAATCTTACCTGTAACAGTAAAAAAGAAAACTCTTAGCACAAATCTTAGACAGTTGAAGCTTCTGTAAAACTCTCCAGAATATCTCCAACCACACACACTTAGAACACATAACACATAACCTATACTCATACACTCCACTCCCTGTGAGCGAATTCAGATGTGGGCCATGTAGGTGGAGTTATGGGCGAGCCTTGTAGGCATACTCACGGTCAAGCCCTACTGGCCCAGACCTTGAGCTGTGTAAGGGGCCCAAAAAAATAGAGCTGCTTCCTGTTTGTTGATTTTGTGAGCACTGTTACAAACAGTAAAAACAAAAAAAAGTTACCTGCACTCTCTGTCTCATTAGAGATATCTTTGCCAGAAGCTCGAGGAAGCAAGGTGAAAGGTCAGTGTAGGACCCGCCTAGGTGGGGGCTGCCTTGATGTTGGCAGGCGGGCATTCCTTCCAATGGCCATTGGAGTAACTAAATGACCTCCATTTGTTTAAATATACATAGGGATTCAGGAGAGAGCGCAGGTAACGTTTTCTTTGGTTATTATGTGGTGGAATCTCAGTAAAAATAAATTTACTAGGACAAGATTGCCACATGGTATGTGCATTTGCGTATGTTGATGTACCAGTTAAGTCAGTTACACGTAGCTAAGATACAATCAGTAGTGTAAGGAGCATAAGTAGGAATACAGGATATACGAGTATTTCCCCTCCTCCATTGTGCTGGGCAAGCCATGTGGTCAAACAGGATTTTAGTCTCTATTTGGTTGATTAGATAAGAGTATGTGTAGGTTGAACTGATTATGGGAGGAGCTACATGCCTATATAAGGGACCTACACTGTATGATCAGGACTCAGACTTTGCTGTTTTTTGGTGACATTAGTCCCTCTGAGTCCCGGTCGGTGAATCGAATAAAGAATCTCTTCCTTCCTGAAGAAACCTGTGTCCATCTCTCTGTGCTTGGCTTCCGTCAGTTTCTCCGGTATCATTTGGTGCATTGGGCCGGGATGCTCATCGTTCAATGGTAGCTGAGAAGCAGAGGCGTGAGACGGTCTATCTTTGCCCACGTTCTCTACGGCTGCACCCCTGAACTTCTGCGTGGACCTCCTTTCGTCTCGGCGCCACTGGTCTGTTGATCATCGATGGTCTGTGCCCCCGTCGATGAGTGTGAACCCAGGTTCAGGAACGAGGAGGTAAGACGACCGCTGTTTTAGACGGCGGACCCCCTAGGGGTATTGGATACCGATTGTGCGGTAGGCCCATAAGGGGTTATTTGGAATCTGCCCCCTCCAGTGGAGGGAAGGAGCGAAGGCGCACCGCTCAATTAAACGCCCTTTAGTAAGCCCGTTTAATTTTGGTTGGAGTCAGGCGGGGTTCTGGTGTAAATAGCCCTAGCTGGACACCGGTGTCTTGTCTAGACTAGCGTTCTAGGGTGTATATTTTGGTCGCTAGGTCGGAGGGACCGGGAGACTAAGCGGCGTCTGTGTAAATTCGGTCCGCTAGATCTCAACCTATCTTGGCTAAGTGGGAAGGCGTGTAAATTTGGAACCCACTAGATTTTTGATAGAGTAAATAGACTAAAAGGGTGCTGTTGTAAATTCCGCCCTCTAGTTCGCTATATGTGGTGCTTGGGCAGTGTGGCTAACCAAAACGTATGTAGATAGTTTTAGGTAGTCCATCAAGGTACTGGCCAATAGATTAGTTGGGAATTGTAAATGTGTTAAAGATTGTTGTAGTAGCGTGTATATCTTGCTAGATAGCGTGAGCTCTGCCGTCTAGCGAGAGTGTGAATAGTGGGTAACTGTATTATAGCGCACGGTACCATAACCATGTATAATTACTGATACTGTAAATAAGTACTAATAATTGTCGTCTATGTTGCATGTTTTAACACCATAACCACTACCAATTGTACTGTGACTTTAAATTGTACTTTAACCTATGCTAACCGTACTGTAACTACTGTTTGTAAAGACGATGTTACTGGGGTATGTTATAGACGGGTAATTCAAATATAGGGAATTATAGCATGGGTGACCGTATAGTTTCGCCAAAGGGCACAGTATTAGTTACTTAGTGACTGGTGTAACAGCTGTGTGTGTACGGGAATTCCCTGAGTGTTTTGTTGTGTGCGTTTCACTTAGTAACTGTACCACGTGGTGCTGTTGCCGAGGGAATGGGTGTGACCGTTGGTAGAGTGTTTGTATAGTTTCTGTTGGAAACGACGCTCCATTGTTAAGTATGGGCACGTCAGATTCGACGATTTTGGATCCCTTAGGATGTATGATAAAGAATTTTAAAAAGGGATATACAGTATGTGATTTTGGGGTAAAGATGTCTCCAGCACGCTTGATTACATTGTGTAGTAGGGAATGGCCTACTTTGGTTGCCGCATGGTCGCCACGTGGCAGTTTGGATCCTAATCTGGTACAGCGTGTACACGTGGCTGTATCAGGTAGGCCTGAACTTTACGGCCAGTTTCCATATATTGATTGTTGGAGGCAGGCCGTAAAAGACTCGCCAAAATGGATCCGAGTATGCCACGAGGAACAATGTCGCCTCATGGTGGCCAGGACTCGCTTGTCCACTAAGGCCGTAATTACGCCCATTTTGGACACGCCTCCTGAGTCTGAGATCCCTATGCCACCCCCTTACTCCTCCTCCACCGGAAGAGGAAGAGGAGGTGCTGCTGGAAACGCTCCTCCCCTTGCCCCATTGACCCCACCTACTTCCTCCTCTAGCTCAGAGCCCAGCCCTCTTGTTTTAAACCCTCCCCTCTCAGTACCTACCTCTGTCAACTCAACCTACCCAGATTTGGCGCCATTTCTAGTTCCTGGTCAGGCTCCTCCTAGCCCGGCCCGGAATATTTTACTCACCGACCTCCCCCTCAGTAAAGTGTCCCCATCCCCTTGTCTTACTACCCCTCGACCGGAACCCCTAACTGACGTTCCTAAACGAAGCCCCATACTAACCCGACAATTGACCGGTACCCTACAACCCCGACATTATCAAATGCCACTTCGACTGACACCTGGCCCGACACACATTAACGGTGACGGCCAGATACAATATGCTGATCCAGTATTCGTTTATGTTCCCTTCACTGATCTATTTAATTGGAAGACCCATAACTCCTCATACACCGAAAAGCCTCAAGCCATGACGGATTTGTTTACCTCCATAGTCCAGACACATAATCCCACTTGGGCTGATTGCCAGCAACTGCTTATGACATTGTTTAATAACGAGGAAAGGACAAGGATAAACCAAGCGGCAATTAAAGCGCTGGAAGAAGTGGCCCGTACACAAAATCAGGCCAATCCGGCAGCATGGGCCGCAGCACATTATCCAAACACTGATCCGGAATGGAATATCAATGGCGCAGATATGGCCCATTTAAAAGCATACAGGGACGCTATTATTGCTGGCATGAAAGCTGGAGGAAAGAAGGCGATTAACATGTCTAAGACGGCTGAGGTATTACAGAAATGTGATGAATCGCCCAGTGTCTTTTATGACCGATTATTGGAGGCATACCGCTTGTATACCCCCTTTAATCTGGAGGCCCCTGAGAATTCCCGGATGGTTAACTCTGCCTTTGTCAGCCAAGCCTACGGAGATATAAAGCGCAAGCTACAAAAGTTAGAAGGGTTTGTAGGGATGTCCATAACCCAACTAATGGAGGTAGCGAATAAAGTGTACATGAACAGGGAAACAGAGACAAAGAAAGAGGAAGAGCGCAAGATGCGTAGAAAGGCAGATTTGCTAGCGGTAGCAATCGCAGGCGTAGATAGAAGGGAAAAGGAAGTATATAGGGGAACAGATAGAGGCGATAGTAAGTGGAATGGGGAACCCCTGAGTAGAAATCAGTGCGCATACTGTAGGGAAGAAAGGCATTGGAGAAGTGAGTGTCCGCGAAGGGAACAGTATGAGAGAGACAGACCTAGGGCAGGATATGGTAATTATAGAGGCAGAGCGAGAGGTAGAGGAGGTCCTGGAGGGAATAATGGTAGCAATAGAGGAAGTGTTAGAGAAGACAGGTATTATCCAGCAGCGCAGAGATCCCGCGATAGAGAAGATAGGGACTTTGTAGGATTGGCTGACACGGTCATGGAGGACTATTGATACCGACCGGGCTCTATCCCCCTTGGCCGAGCGGAGCCTATGGTCGATGTATCAATAGGGGGAAAAAGGAGTGCGTTCATGATCGATACTGGTGCTGAACATTCGGTGGTGACTGACCTAGTTGCTCCTCCATCCTGAAGAACTATCACCGTAATAGGAGCAACTGGAAGGAGTGCTGCTAAACCGGTTCTTAAAAGTCGACTCTGTACATTGGGAGGCCACGTAGTAAAACATCAATTCCTTTATATGCCTGAATGTCCAGTCCAACTGTTAGGACGTGATTTGTTGTCAAAACTACAAGCGCAGATAACGTTTCTACCAAATGGAACAACATCTTTAAAGTTCAATGGACCTTCAGGTATAATGACAATATCTGTACCAAAGGAAGAAGAGTGGCGACTTTATACAGCGTTGACTAGCCAAAACCCTAAGAGTGATGAATCCTTGTTTAATATACCAGGAGTGTGGTCAGAGAACAACCCACCAGGACTTGCTCGCAATATCCCACCAATTCGAATTGAACTGAAACTTGGGGTCTATCCAGTGAGCTTAAGGCAATATCATATCCCACAAAAGGCCAAGAAGAATATACAATCGTATTTGGATAAGTTCATACGGTATGGTATCCTAAAATTCTGTACTTCCCCCTGGAACACCCCATTGTTGCCTGTTCAAAAGCCCAGTACAGATGAGTATCGCCCTGTGCAGGACTTGAGAGAAGTCAATGATGCGGTCGTAAGTATACACCCAGTTGTGCCCAATTCATATAACCTGCTTGCTTTAATTCCGGGCGGGGCTACCTATTTCACTGTCTTAGATCTCAAAGATGCCTTCTTTTGCCTTCGAATTGCTGCGGAAAGCCAGTGTATCTTCGCATTCCAATGGGAAAATGCTGTAACGGGCTCGAAACGCCAGATGACTTGGACAAGACTGCCCCAAGGGTTTAAAAATTCACCCACCCTATTTGGATCAGCTTTAACCCCTTAAGGACACATGACATGTGTGACATGTCATGATTCCCTTTTATTCCAGAAGTTTGGTCCTTAAGGGGTTAAGTCAATCAAGTCCATCCCAGGAGAGTGTGTACTATTGCAATATGTAGATGATTTGTTGATAGCGGCAGTTACAAGAGAAATATGTCAGCAAGCAACACACGATCTACTACACATTCTCTGGAAGGCAGGATACAAGGTGTCCAGGAAGAAAGCTCAGTTGTGTCAGCCAACTGTCAAGTATCTGGGATTCCATATCTCTGAAGGTCAAAGGATAATGGGGCCAGAGAGAAAAGAAGCTGTATGCCAAATACCAATACCCAAGAATAGAAGACAAGTGCGGGAATTCTTGGGGGCAGCAGGCTTCTGTAGGATATGGATTCCCAGTTATGCGATATTGGCGAAACCTCTTTATGCAGCTATAAAAGGTACAGAACACGATCCCTTCCTGTGGACCCCTGAACAGCAAAAGGCATTTGAAGATGTGAAGAAGGCTTTGATGAGTGCCCCAGCATTAGGTCTACCTGATCATACACGTCCATTCTACTTATATGTACACGAGCAAAGAAGAATGGCTGTGGGAGTATTGACACAGTACTTGGGATCATGGCAAAGACCTGTTGCATATATGTCCAAACAACTGGATGCAGTGGTCTTCCACCTTGTCTAAGAGCTGTAGCCGAAGCTGATAAGCTCACTCTGGGTCAGGAACTCTACGTGCGAGTCCCGCACGCAGTACAAACGTTGCTAGACTATAAAGGCAATCATTGGTTTAGTAATAGCCGCATGACTAAGTATCAAGCTATGTTGTGTGAAAACCCAAGAGTGCATTTAGAGACTGTTAATACCTTGAATCCAGCTACCCTTTTGCCACAACCTACTGAGAGTCAACATGATTGCCTGGAGGTGATGGATGAAGTGTTCTCAAGTAGACCGGACCTTCGTGATTTTCCTATCCAGAACCCTGATGTCCAGTATTATACGGACGGCAGTAGTTATGTGAAAGAAGGGATTCGCTATGCAGGATATGCAGTGACTACCATAGACAAGGTGATAGAAGCTCGGCCATTGTCAAAAGGAACATCGGCACAGAAGGCAGAATTAATTGCACTAACACGAGCGTTACAATTGGCAGAAGGTTTAAGAGTGAACATCTACACGGACTCCAAGTATGCGTTTTTAACCACTCATGCCCATGGAGCTTTGTATAAAGAAAGAGGACTATTGAATTCAGAGGGTAAAGAAATTAAGTACGCAGCTGAAATATTGCAACTACTGGAAGCCGTGTGGGAACCGAAAGAAGTTGGTATTATACATTGTCGGGCGCATCTGAAAGGAGATGGTGACGTAACCAAAGGAAATCGGATGGCAGATAATGCAGCTAAGCGTGCCGCTGAATCAGGAAGACAGGAATATGTGGAACATATAGCTGCACTTATACCGACTCCACTGTCTCAATGGACTCCAGTTTATACAGCTCAAGAAGAAGAGTGGTTAAAGACAGAAGCTGGGAAATACCTGGAGAACAAATGGTATCAGTTAGAAGATGGAAGAATAGTCATTCCAGCATCACTAGCTGTAGAAATTGTCCAGAACTATCACAACGGGACACATTCTGGAAGAGATAGTATGGAAGAATCTCTCAGAAAACATTTCTACATACCAAGATTGTCCAACTTGACTCAAGCCATTGTACGAAGATGTGTAATATGTGCTAAGAATAACGCAAAGCAAGGACCAGTGAAACCACCGGGAGTCCAGTATATGGGGGGACTCCCTATGTCCGATCTTCAAATAGACTATACGGTAATGCCTAAATCCGGCGGACATCGCTACCTACTAGTAGTTGTGTGTACCTACTCAGGTTGGGTAGAAGCATGTCCCACTCGTACAGAGAAAGCAGGAGAAGTTGTGCGATTCCTGTTGCGAGAAATAATACCCCGATATGGACTACCATGTTCTATAGGATCGGATAATGGTCCAGCCTTTGTTCACCAGTGCCTAAAACAACTGACTCATATGCTTGGTATTAAGTGGAAGCTTCATACGGCATATAGACCTCAGAGTTCTGGGAAAGTGGAAAGGATGAACAGAACTATTAAGAACCAATTGGCAAAGATGTGTCAAGAAACTCAACTTAAGTGGAATGTTCTTTTGCCTATAGCTCTGTTACGTATTCGTAGTACACCTACCAGAAGGATGGGTCTCTCACCTTTTGAAATCATGTATGGGCGTCCACCTCCCGTACTTGGTAACTTAAGGGGGGATTTGAGTCAGTTGGGAGAAGGAATTACCCGGCAGCAGGTTGTAGAGTTGGGTAAAACTATGGAGGAGGTACAGAAATGGGTACAAGATAGATTACCTGTGAATATTTATCCCCCTGTTCATAGCTATCATCCAGGAGATCAAGTGTGGATTAAACAGTATACCGTTAGGGCCTAAGTGGAGGGGTCCTTATGTTGTTCTTGTCTACCCCTACAGCAATAAAGGTGGCTGAAGTGACTCCGTGGATTCATCACTCCAGGGTTAAACCAGCAGCAGTAGATTCTTGGCAAGCTACACCAGATCCAGAGAATCCCTGCAAGATCCGGTTAAAGCGCATGACTCAATCGGAGTAACGAGGAGATATTGGGATTACAAGTGTGTTTAAAGAGATCAGTAAGTGAGTGTTTTGTCGGCCATAATAAAGCCAGACCACTCACCCACGTGACATAGCCAGGGTGTCTCGAAGGGACCTCTGTGAAGGGAAGAGAGGGCCTTCAGAACTCCATTCCTTGCAGCCCTTACATCCTGGAAGCTGAGGTGCCATTGCACGGACGAAGACTGAGGATGAAGACGTCGAAAGAAGTGCTCTTGATAATGTGTATTTTTATGTTTTTTATTATTCAGGAAGGTAGAGGTACCGACACACCTAGCTGTGAGGTTTGCATTAAGACTACTATAACAGGTAATCATATTTCCCAGACCCTAATTTGGCATTCACAATATGAATGTAAAGGATATGTATCAAGGTGTAGATACTTAGGTATAGAGTATAGTAACTGCCATTTAGGAGTAGGCGAACCTAAGTGCTTCAATCCAGAGTATCAACCCCGTACAATTTGGTTGACCCTCCGGAATGGAGACTCACAGGGGACCCTAATAAATAAAACAGTATTAGAAACCGTACATTCTTCGGGTGTTCTGCTATTTGATGCATGTAAGGCGATATCAAGTGGTAGAAAACCGTGGAATGTATGCGGGGATCTTAAGTGGGAGAGAACGTATGGGTCTAACGATAAGTATATTTGTCCCAGTAGTAAAAATAAGTACGTAAGTCCAAAATGCCCAGATAGGGATTATAATTATTGCCCATATTGGTCTTGTGTGGGGTGGGCAACTTGGGGACAGACAGTAGATAAGGATATGATTGTTACTAAGTTGCCTACCAAACCGTATTGTAAGTCTATGGAGTGTAACCCAGTCCATATACTTATTAATAATCCTAAAACAATTTTTAGATAGGTTTGGTAACTTATTTGGGTTCCAGATATATGGGACGGGTTTGGATCCTGGGACAATATTATTTATAGGGATAGAGACCGATACCGTAGCATCCCAAACTCATCAGGTTTTCCATTCTTTTTATGAAGAGATGAGTGTAGAAAATAAGATTCCCCATAATGCTAAGAACCTGTTTATTGATCTAGCCGAGAGTATTGCTGGTAGTCTTAATGTGACCAACTGCTATGTGTGTGGAGGTACTAATATGGGAGACCAATGGCCCTGGGAAGCAAAGGAGGTAATGTATTCTGGTTCTGAGACAATTGAACAGATAACATCTTCTCAAGCCGATTATCAAATGAGTGTTAGAGGTAAATCTGAGTGGCGATTAAAGACCTCCATTATAGGTTATGTTTGCATAGCAAGAAAAGGAATAATGTTTAACACATCTGTAGGAGAACTAACTTGTCTAGGGCAAAAAGCTTATGATGATACTACAAAGAATACAACCTGGTGGTCGGCTTCAAATGTCTCAGAACCACCTAACCCGTTTGCAAGTTATGCCAATTTAAAGGACGTGTGGTTTGATCTATCACATCTAGTTGGAAAGCCCCAGCAAATTTGTACTGGATCTGTGGTAAGAAGGCCTATTCGGAGTTACCACAGGACTGGGAAGGGGCATGTGTGTTAGGTATGCTCAAACCATCCTTCTTCTTGTTGCCTATTGAAACAGGAGAGACTTTGGGAGTTAAAGTATATGATGTGAATCATAGGAAGAAAAGGGGACCCCTAGAGATAGGTACCTGGGAAGATAATGAATGGCCTCCCCAGCGTATCATAGATTATTATGGGCCAGCCACTTGGGCAGAAGATGGTACTTTCGGATATAGAACCCCAATATATATGCTCAACCGCATTATAAGATTACAGGCAGTGGTTGAGATAATTACCAATAAGACATCACAAGCGCTCAATCTCCTAGCGAAACATAATACTAGGATGAGGACAGCCGTTTACCAAAATAGATTAACCTTGGATTACCTATTGGCAGTAGAGGGAGGTGTATGTGGGAAGATTAACCTAAGCAATTGTTGAATTCAAATAGATGATGGAGGGCAAGCAATAGCTGAGCTTACTAGCCATATGGTTAAACTAGCGCATGTGCCTACCCAGGTATGGAAAGGGTATAATCCAAGTAGTTGGTTTGGTAATTGGTATGTGCAGTTTGGAGGACTTAAGGCATTGGTAGGTGGAGTCATGCTAATTTTGATGCTGTGCCTTCTCCTACCATGTCTGATTCCTTTGGTAGTTAGGTCTGTGCAGAGCATTATAGAGAATATAGCAGAGAGAAAGGCTGCTGCACAGATAATGGCTATATATAGGTATGAGGCTCTAAATCAGGGAGAACTAGTACAGGAAGAGGAATGTTGAGGGATTCATATCGTTAGGGAGTCGCAAAGTCTGGTCTGGTTCATAGCAACCTGAGGTGTAAGCAAACTATGGTTAAGTGATGCATCTGGAATTGTGAAATATCAGAAGCATCAAAGGGGGGAATGTGGTGGAATCTCAGTAAAAATAAATTTACTAGGACAAGATTGCCACATGGTATGTGCATTTGCATATGTTGATGTACCAGTTAAGTCAGTTACACGTAGCTAAGATACAATCAGTAGTGTAAGGAGCATAAGTATGAATACAGGATATACGAGTATTTCCCCTCCTCCATTGTGCTGGGCAAGCCATGTGGTCAAACAGGATTTTAGTCTCTATTCGGTTGATTAGATAAGAGTATGTGTAGGTTGAACTGATTATGGGAGGAGCTACATGCCTATATAAGGGACCTACACTGTATGATCAGGACTCAGACTTTGCTGGTTTTTGGTGACATTAGTCCCTCTGAGTCCCGGTCGGTGAATCGGATAAAGAATCTCTTCCTTCCTGAAGAAACCTGTGTCCATCTCTCTGTGCTTGGCTTCCGTCAGTTTCTCCGGTATCAATTACTGTATATATTGGGGCTGATGTGTACTATGGTCGTTGCAGCCGCCCAGGAGTGATGGTAAGTGAGCGCCGGACTTATCTTTTTGTACTGTTACAAACAGTCTCTAGAGATCCTCTTCTACACCAGACGAGTGGAGCCAGACTGCAGCCTGAGCCCATCATCATCCTCTTGTCCTCATCTGGTGGTAAGTAGGCAATCCAGTATATTATTAGTGGCACTAATCTCTAATTTACCTCACATTAAAGGGACATTATAGTCCCTAGAACCACTACAGCGGACGGAGCCAAATGTACAAGTTGTGAATTAAACAAAATGTAAACAAAACCTGGCATTTGCGCTATATGTCTGTCCAACCGTAATTCACCTCTTTCATATTAAATGCACCCCCCCTTATTATATATCATTTTATTCAGGGGAAACAGGGCTTTCATTTAATATCAAATATTTAGCTATGAAACATAATTTAATATGAAAAAAATGGGAGAAAATAAGATTTTTTTTATTTTTTTAGTTCTACATGACATTTTAACTGTCAATGTCATAATACTGTTTGCTTTTACTGCAATAACATACACATATTTGTATTCAGCAAAGTCTCACATGTAAAACAGTACCCCCTATATACAGGTTTTATGGTGTTTTGGGAAGTTACAGGGTCAAATATAGCGTGTTACATTTGAAATTGAAATTCGCCAGATTGATTACGTTGCCTTTGAGACTGTATAGTAGCCCAGGAAATAACTTTACACCCATAATGGCATACCATTTGCAATAGTAGATGACCCAAGGTATTGCAAATGGGGTATGTCCAGTCTTTTTTAGTAGCCATTTGGTCACAAACACTGGCAAAAGTTAGCGTTAGTATTTGTTTGTGTGTGAAAAATGCAAAAAACGCCAATTTTGGCCAGTGTTTGTGACTAAGTGGCTACTAAAAAAGACTGGACATACCCCATTTGCAATACCTTGGGTTGTCTACTATTGCAAATAGTATGCCATCATAGGGGTAATTTTCATTCTTGGGCTACCATAGGGTCATAAAGGCAACGTAAGCAATCTGGCGAATTTTAATGTGAAAAAAATGAAACACAAGCCTTATATTTGACGCTGTAATTTTTGAAAACACCATAAAACCTGTACATGAGGGGTACTGTTGTACTCGGGAGACTTCGCTGAACACAAATATTTGTGTTTCAAAACAGTAAAAAGTATTGCAGCAATAATATCGTCCGTGTAAGTGCTGTTTGTGCATGAAAAATGCAAAAAACTCCACTTTTACTGGCGATCTCATCGTTGTAATACATTTTACTGTTTTGAAACACTAATATTTGTGTTCAGCGAAGTCTCCCGAGTAAAACAGTACCCCCCATGTACAGGTTTTATGGTGTTTTGGAAAGTTATAGGGTTAAATATAGTGCTAGCAAATTAAATTCCCTATACTTTCGGCATTGGTTGTCAGGCAGGTCCCGCTAATTGTAATTAATTAGGATACCTAATTATGTAAAATTATTACATAAATATATGTGTAGAATGAATATATGTATATATATATATATACATATGTGTATATATACGTATATATATATATATATAATTTGTTTTAAATATTTTTATTTATATATAGGTATATATATAAAGTGATATATACGTATATATTTATGTATATAGATATAAATATTATTTAGTTCTACGTGTATTTTGATATACAGTTAGAACGAAATAAAACACATCTATATATTTTTTAATATTTTATTTTTAATTATTTTTTTAATTTTATTTTTTTACGTATTTACATATTTTTTTATATTATATATAAATATGTATATAACAATAATTAAATATATATTTAATCAGTATCAGTCTACGTGTAATTTAATATTAATATATATATATAATTATATATATATTAATAGTAAAATACACCTAGATAGTGTATGTGTGTGTGTGTATATGTGTATATATATATATATATATATATATATACTTAGATCATATATATATATATATATATATATAATATATATATATATGATCTAAGTATATAATTATTTTTTTTTTACACTTATTTTAATTATTTTAATTTTATTTCCAGCCAGCAGGGGGACTAACTCTGAGCATTGCCGTGGCAACGCTCAGATCTTGCGAGAGTGAACTCTAGCCCCACAGGCTAGAGGTCACTCTCCACTGGACCACCAGGGAATGGATGGCAGCAGGAACAAGAATCCCCCCTGCCTACATAAGGTAAGAAGGGAGGGGGGATATTAAGTAATGTACCCCCACCTCCACCCCCCACAATCACTCACCCACACACATACAGCACCCACAGACATACACAGCACCAACACACATACAGAACCCACAGACATACACAGCACCTACACACATACAGCACCCACACACATCCAGCACACACACACATACACAGCACCAACACACATACAGCACCCACAGACATACACAGCACCTACACACATACAGCACCTACACACATACACAGCACCTACACACATACAGCACCCACACACATACAGCACCCACACACATACAGCACCTACACACATACAGCACCCACAGACATACACAGCACCAACACACATACAGCACCCACAGACATACACAGCACCTACACACATACAGCACCCACACACATACAGCACACACACACACATACACAGCACCAACACACATACAGCACCCACAGACATACACAGCACCTACACACATACAGCACCTACACACATACACAGCACCAACACACATACAGCACCCACAGACATACACAGCACCTACACACATACAGCACCTACACACATACAGCACACACAGCAGACACATACAGCACCCACACACATACAGCACCCTCACACAGCAACCACACACACAGCGCACACACAGCACCTACACACATACAGCACCTTCACACATACAGCACCTCCCCCCCACACACACACACAGCACCCACACAGCACCTACACACATACAGCACCCACACGCATACACAGCACCAACACACATTCAGCACCCACAGACATCCACAGCACCTACACACATACAGCACCTACACACATACAGCACACACACACATACAGCACCCATACACATACAGCACCCATACACATACAGCACCCACGCACACAGCACCCACACACATACAGCACCCTCACACATACAGCACCCACACACACACAGCACCCTCCCACACACAGCACACAAACAGCACCCTCACAAACACACACACAGCACCCTCACACACACAGCACACTAACAGGACCCTAACACACACACACACACAAACACCCTCACACACACACAGCACACAAACAGCACCCTCACACACACATCACACTAACAGCACCCTCACACACAGCACCCTTACACACATACACACACACAGAACCCTTACACACACAACACCCTCACACAGCACACACAAACACAGCAGTGTATGTATGTGTGTGTGTGTATATATATATATTTACACATATATATATATTTACACATACATATACACGCGGCGTGTGTTTGTGCTTTAGAGTGCACACCCTAATGCAATAGGCTGCGCACGCCTATGGTTGGGGGAGTGGCTTCAACAGATTCTAGGTGGGAGATCTGAGATCGCTGTCCATTAGAGTGCAGTTCTAGGAAAAGCTAAGATACTGTGCAGAACCCTCAAACTCCCAGGCCTCTGGTAGAGGATCCGGGAATGAGGAATAAACATTACATTTTTATATTTGTTGTTTAACCAAAGAAAATATAAAAAATCCTGCACAAAAATATATTGTGCACCCATAGCCACCTCACTGTATTTCCTCCATAAAATACACAAATATAAATAAAAACAATAATAGAGCAACACACAGAAAACTATAGTCTGACAAGTGTAATGTAAAGGAGTCAATAACAGCTAGTAAATATCACAAATAACTATCCAGCTAATCCAACTATTTATATTATTTATTTTTTATATTATTAATCGTGATATTCACCATGTGTTGTTGATTCATTTACATTATTATTCTTTGAACTTTTATTTTTATTATAGTTATATTTTGCCTTGGACAAGCTTTTGTTGTAAATGTAGATTTTTTTTTTAAACTATTCTGCTTTTGTGTATTTTCTAATATCTATGCGTTTTTTTCATGATCTTGTTAGCTTAATCTCATCTTTGTTTTTTGTTTTGTTTTTTCCATTTATTTTTGTCCGTGTAAGTAAGATGGCTGCTGAAATGTCACATTATCAAGTCTTAAAATAAAATCATACTTTCAAAGATGCGTCCAGAATTACCTACATTTATAAATTAACGTTTAAGTATTTTTATTCATCAGAAGAACAATAAAGCCACAGATGTTCATAATGATCTTTAAGAAATAACCTATAATGATTCGTATTATTTCATTTAATCTCAATTTTGTAGATAATGAATATAATTTTCTCTTTCAAGTTGTAATTGGAAAATACTGTGTATTGATGAGAGCAATGTAATAAGGGAAAATCTCCTATTTGACAGAACAGATGCCCATGAAGGAGACGTTTGCTAATAGTCTGTAGAATTAAATTGTATAAAGTTATGTTTCTTTAAGAAAAGGTTTATTCATCCAAACTTTAATCAAATAGTAATATAGTTTGGTTTTATTTTTGTTAATGAGGAATAATTTCTTAGTATGTTGCATGACAGGTTGTGAAAGACAGTGGCATCACAAGGGGAGTGCAGGGGGTCCGTACCTAACTGGGTGACACTATCAGATGGAGTGGCACCCAATATGGCTCCTTAGCTCCAAAAGTAGCTTGTTATGTGCTGATTTCGCTGCCCAGTTTTCTCTGTGAGTTTTGGTTGGGAGCTGCTGAGACTCATGGAGCAGACTGGGCAGGGAAAAGCAGCACAGAGCTGTAGGGGGGCCAAGAGAGTCCAACCTTCTGCCGGTGCAGGCATGGTGTAATGGCTGCCATGAGCTCCAGAACATTCAGAATGTTGCTGTGTGTTACCATGGCAACACTCTGATGCTATGAGTCCAGAGCTCGTGAGAGCCATTACACCAAGGCTGCACCTTGCAATGGGTTAGACCAGAAGTTCTCCACAATGGACCATCAAGGATAGACATGATCCCCCTCCTCTGGCACACGACAACATGATGGAATTAGGCATAAACTGTATTTTGTTTAAATATTAATATATATTTTTTCATATATCATGTCAGCACCTGGCAGAGGAACAGAGAAGAGGCTCTACCCCCTACAGTGGGTACAACTAGCCAGTTTGGGAGATCTCCCCACTGGCCCATAAAGGCACCCCTCTGAATGGACCAGTAGATACCGTCGGCCCTGCAGATAGGGAGGAATAAGATCCAGGGCTGTAAGGCCACATGTATGGGGTTCCTGCCCCTTCTCCCCATTGACCCGTTGACATCCCTGGCACACACACTACTTCCCTTGTGAACACACACACTGCAAGGGCTTTTTGTGCATTTTTGTTGATTTATTTTAAAACCAATACTATAAGTAGCACTTAGCACTCATATCTTCCTGATCCTGATGTCTATTCAGCAATTGGGCACACTAGGGATCTCTATTCTATGGTGAATATGGTGCTGAGGTATCTAGGGATGATCTTGTTAGCGTACTTGAGAAAAGGTTAATTACTATTTCAAATAGTCTCTTGGGAATGTAGGTACATAAAGTATGTACTGAGGTAACTGGTGGTAATAAATGACTCTTTTTAAGGGACTCCTTCATTTTGCACGTTAAATTCTCTCTGTTCCTCTCGTTTTTCACTATTAGCTGCATTGTTATTCAATGCTGTAGGCACATAGCAAGAATTCATATATGCCGTGGTATTTCTCTAAAAGACAGGTTAGTGCCTAGTGTGAATGTATGTTATTTATTAATGATCCCTGGAACACATATTAAAGAACCACTATAGGCACCCAGACCACTTCAGCTTAATGAAGTAGTCTGGGTGCCAGGTCCAGCTAGGTTTAACCATTTTTTCTATAAACATAGCAGTTTCAGAGAAACTGCTATGTTTATAATAGGGTTAATCCAGACTCCAGTGGCTCTCTAATTGACAGCCGCTAGAGGCGCTTCTCACTGTGATTTTCACAGTGAGAAGATGCCAGCATCCATAGGAAAGCATTGTGAATGCTTTCCTATGGACTGGCTGAATGCGCGTGTGGCTCGTGCCGCGCATGCGCATTCAGCCGAGGAGGAGGAGAGTCCCCCGCCCGACGCTGGAGAAAGAGGTAAATTTAACCCCTTCCACCCCCTGGAGCTTCTTCTGCCTAAAAAACTGGTGATATGGGGTTATTGATGATATTGTTACTTTTTATTATTATTGTAGCAACTGGTGTACTTTGAGAGGAAAGAGCAGTAGGAAAGCGTAGTTACATTTCTTCATCAGTGATTGATCACTGGACCGACAAGACTGAAAGTCCATCTAAACATGTATGGCTTGAAGACTGAAAGCTGGGGCAGAAGCATTTAAGGATAATATGATAGAAATATTAAAAGAAATGGGGATTTATAGGAACACTATAGTGAGAGAATACAAAAGCGTATTCTTGACACGATTGTGCATGTGTGGCAAAACACCACACTGCGTCAATCAGCATCTCCTCATAGAAGTGCATTAAATTAATTTATCTCTATGAGGAACACTCAGCGCCTGCATGTAGAGCGTAGAGACGCTGAACATCACTGATTCAGAAAGCACCTCTAGTGGCCATCTGAGTGGCTGCCACTAGAGCTGTCCCTAGGCAGTAATTTAAACACTTTTCTCTGAAAGGGCAATTATTACATTAAGAAACCTGTAGGGATAGGCCATAGGCACCAGACCATCTACATTAAGTTGTAGTTGTTCTGGTGGCTATAGCGTACAATGTTATATGTTTAACAATGTTGAAATATTAATATTATTTACTGTGCTGTTCCATCCCAATTGTACATAATGTATCTCTGCATACCACTCCTGTCTTCATGTTACCTGTATAATTGTGTTATCTCATGTAACTGCTTTTGTTGTTGTGACAAAGCGGGTGGTTGTATACTTGTCAGTACTACAAAAATAAAAATTTACAAAAAACATAAATTAGAATTTACTTAAAGTAAAACTGTCACTTGCCAGAATTTTTAATACTTTGCTTATCCCATAAATTTAACAAACGTGCTTGAAAATAAAATAAAATTAAGAATTCCACACTGCTCTATCTTGGAACAGAGCCATCTTGGCTCCCTGTCAATCACTGTCTGTCCTTTGCATTTGTCAAACAAATGTAATATATGCCCTGACTGTGCCATGATTAAACTGGATTTTGATCTCAGTTGCTAAATCTTTAATATGTAATAAAAGAAAAAAGAGCATTGTTATATGTGATTTTATTCAATGGTGTAATTTCCAGAGAGGGGACAGTTTCCTGTTAATGCAAAATATACATGCAAGCTCATCCATTACACAGTGGGAATAGTGAATCTGTGCCCTGGAAATAAAAAGCAAAATAAATGCAAGTCATGTATGTAAGTCTGTAGTGGGATCTCCAACCTCCGGGTGATTTTAGTACGTATAATGTGTGTTACCTGACTCAATTATAGAACATTAGGGGCACAATATGAATAAAAAAAACTAGGATGGAGAATTGTGGTTATGTGCCTCAGTTACAATATTTACCTTGTTGTTCCTCCAGATGATAGCTTGAGATACATTAAATATAAAGAGCTTTTATTAATATGCGTGCAACTGAGGGGGAGACAGAAAAAAAACAAAAAACTCCATTGAGGTTCTCCACTTCTTTTAAAATTATAGTGGACGGGATGCTTCCAAAATGTGGGTTTTCTATTGAATCAATGTAACCTGTAAAGTGTATGGTCAAAATCGTTATTTTGAATACATCCCCTTCATTCACCAAGTCATGGAATGGAGGTTTTTATCCTTATATATAATTCCGGTGCCTCTTTGATAGTGTGTGAGTATTTCTGCCATATCCTGGTTCTTGCATACAGGATTTCCTGATAGGAAGTATATCCTAATATTATTTACCGGTATGTTTCCCATCATACAACGTTTTAATCAAAAGATTTAAGTACTTAAATACTTCCCAAAAGGGTTGCAACCTAACTGATTGTTTCCTATTAAGCATATTTAGAAAAAGCAGAACATGGTGTAGTAAATAACTAAATCCACTGAATGCATTGTGTAAATTAGTATAAATTCATGGAAAGAAAGGGGGGTATCCAGTGACAAGTCTGTGCAAATGTCATGTGGGTATCTCTGATTTTAAAAATAATTACAATGTATTTACTAATTCAGATGGCAATCAATCTTCTGCATCAACCTCGGATCATTGGTTTGTTCTGATATAATTTAAAATATATAGGTATTAACCTCATCTCTACCAAAAAAAAAAAATTATATACATGATTAAAAATATGCATCCTTACCCTAGAATCATCTACACATCATTTTGCTAATGCCAAGTGTTGATTGTTTTTCTTTTTTTGTTCTTTTTGTTTGCGATTTGTTTCCAATTGGAGCCTTTGCAGAGGTGGTCCGTAATAGTCAGAGTTGATACCACTAGTAAATCACTGTAGCGGATCACCTGGTAACCCGACAGGCAGTGGCGTAAACACAACCCATGGGGCCCCGGTGCGAAAACTGATCCATGGGCCCCCCCCCCGCGCGCGCGCGCGCTTACTCTGCGCGGGCTGGGGCCGCAACACATGGCGGTGGGCACCAGGTCGCAGGGCTGCGACCTGTGTGACCGCCGTTTGTACGCCAGTGCATGCATAAACACATGCACTTAAAGGACCACTACAGACACCCAGATCACATCAGCTCAATGAAGTGGTCTGGGTGCCAGGTCTCTAGTTTTAACCCTGCAGCTGAAAATATAGCAGTTTCAGAGAAACTGCTATGTTTCACTGAGGGTGATCCAGTCTCTAGTGGCTGTCTCATTGAGGATTTTCTGCGATTCTCACTGTGAAAATCACAGTGAGAAGACGCTGAACGTCCATAGGAAAGCATTGAGTAATGCTTTCCTATGGGCAGTTTGAATGCGCGCGTGGCTCTTGCCACGCATGCGCATTCGGAGCTGAGAGGCGGATCGGGGCGGAGAGATTCCCAGCGCCAAGGGAGTCCGGCGCTGGAGAAAGGTAAGTGCTTAAGACACACTCTCATGAACAGACGCACACATTTACTGACAGACACACACTCAGTGACAGACATACATACACACTCACTAACAGATGCACACAAACATACTCAGTAACAGACACACACACTAACACACACACTAACACACTCACACATTAACATACACACACACACACTAACACACACTCACTAACACACACTCACAAACACACACTCACAAACACACACTCACAAACACACACTCACAAACACACACTCACAAACACACACTCACAAACACACACTCACAAACACACACTAACATACACTTGCACACCAACACACTCACTAACACACACTCTAACACACACTCACACTCACTAACACACACTAACACACTCACATACACACACTCACACTCTAACTCACACTCACAAACACACACTAACATACACTCACACACACAGACACATTTTTTTTTGTTAATCCCCCCAGCCTCCTTACCTGTGGGAGAGCTGAGGGGATTCCCTGGGGTCCAGTGGTGTTGCTGGCCCTGCTGTCACCCGGCTGGCCGGTCCTGCGGGCGCGCGAGGGAGCACTGTCTCCTGGGTGCTTCCTCTTCAGCTCCCTCGCGCGCCGCGTACTGATGTCGGAGCCGGAAGATGACGTCATCTTCCGGCTCCGGTTTCAGTGCGGTGCGCGAGGGAGCTGAAGAGGAAGCACCCAGGAGACAGTGCTCCCTCGCGCGCCCGCAGGACCGGCCAGCTGGGTGACAGCAGGGCCAGCCTCGGGGGGCCCGGAGGTGGCCGGCTCCTGGGCCCCCCAGGAGAAGAGGCTGGCCCAGTGACATACATACATGGGTCGCAGGGCGGCCGGGCCCCCTGGTGGGCCGGGCCCGGTCGCAGCCGCGACCCCTGCGACCCCGGTATGTACGCCACTGCCGACAGGTTACCTCCGCTATTTCTCTTCCTTCAGCTGAACAGGAACCATTTAGGATATAAAGAAACCCATTCCACCCCTTCTCCCCCCCAGTAACTGGACGACACACAGTTCTGGAAGTACAACAACCACTTTATTTGCCACACACAGCTTTTTTGTCTCAACCCCATGCAAGGGGTGTGACACATGACATACAATGTCCCCTCCCAGGATCCTCCCCCTCCCAGGAACCTAGCACTGCAAAGCCCGCCAAATTCGCCAGTGCCACAGAAGTGCCCACACCAACCTCAGGGACCCTCGCAGCGATACCTCCCTCAACAGTGCACAGGAAAATGGGTAGATTTCTTTGACTACCCTGTGATTTCTAAAAGTAGAAAGGTAGCTAGAAACATTGGGGAGCAGCATCACATCCCCCTTCAGACTACCTGGAGGTCAGGATCATTGTTCACTTTTCTGTCCAAAGGTAAGCAGAATGGGGGCAACAAAATAATTACTGTTTGTTTGTTGTCACAATTTTTGTTATGTTTTGGGAGTTTGGGCACAACAAGAGCCTCCTTACACATAGTCATCCCTCACACTAAGTACCCCCCTCCCCCCACACAATCAATCATCACAAACACATGTTATACACACACAGATAGCCATACATGCACACACACACAGACACACACTCCCATAGAATCAGCCCCCCTACACGCACACACACACACACACAAACACGCACATACACGGTGTGGAGAAGACCTTTATGAAAACGATTGGTCACTCTGCAATGCCAGACAACAATAATCTATAATTATATATACAGGTAATGTATAATTTACTGTACCATCCTAGATTTATTAAATGAAATTAAACAGTTAAACATCTCCTTGGAAGTTCTAAGAAGCTCACAGCGATTTACTGAAAGTATTACACAAGTTTAATTGAGGATTTTGTAACTTTCACCAGTTTGCTCTCTAAATTATGAGTCAATGTTTAGGACCCCCTGGTTAGGAGAAAATATGTGAAAACAGAAATGTTTGTTACCATGAGAAATCTTTATTTCTATTCATCATAAGCCTGATCTTTTGTTCTTTTTCAATTAATTTTGAAAAGAGAACTTTAATCCTTTCTTTCGTCACTACTCGGATTTCTTTAACTGATGCTGGGGCCCTGTTTTTCTATAAATCCAAGTTTATGTTTCATGCCGGCAAACGCACGTAAGCCTTACAACAGGCGTGCAAGCGTATAAGAGATAGGTATCCTACACAAAATGAAAAAAGATGTGTTATAGAACTTTCCCCTGTCAGAGACCTAGGGGAAATTCACAGAGCGACAATACAACAAGAGAAAGGAGAAAAGTGGATGGCGCTTACACAGTAAAATGAACAATACAAAAAAAAAAGACAATACAGCAAGCTATTTTAATTTTTTTCTTATTTTTATTTTTCTTATATTACAATACCGGGAAAATATTTTTTTGTTTTTTTAACAGGTGTATACTTTGATATTTTGGACAGTATTTCTTTAAATTGGGAATTGCCACAAAACACTACATAACAAACTTGCTGTAAATGTATAGTCCAGGTGAAGTCACCAGAGCAACACCACTGTCCAATGTATTTGTGGAAAATATTACTAACACACTAAGTATTAAACTCTTGATAGACTTGTACGTGCACAATGTGGATATGGGTGGTATATGGCAGGAGCTAAGAGCTACTTCCTATAATCTGTAGATTAATGAACTGTTAGGTATTTATTATTAATAAACTGTCATCCCCAAAGCCTCCATGAAATTCACACAGGTCCCGGGAACATCAATCCACGGAGTGTCTGATGACAAATGGGACAGCTGGACACCTCAGTCTAAGAAACTCATATTATGCATCTGGCAGTTTGCACATAAGCCATATTCCTTGTTTTATTTATGTATATTGTGCTTTATTCTGTATTATTATTACATACATATAAGGAGACATTTTCTACCATGCTTTACAATTAAAAGGATACCATAGGCATCAAAACAACTTTGAAGTGGTTTTGGTGTATAGATCATGCCTCTGGAGTCTCACTGCTGAATTCTCTGCAATTTGTCTGTGACACACAGCTCGCATTAAAAACCGGTTTCATTTTTAATCAGATGTTAACTTGCTTAAGAAGTGTGTTTTTAATCTTGTGCTCTGTAAATTTAAGGATTCTGTAGGCTCTAAATAGCTGTTAACAGAGCAGGATATAATGCATTCTAGATTAAACAGACTGTCAGGGCCGGCGCGTCCATAAGGCGGCACAGGCGGCCGCCTTAGGGCGCACCAGCTCTGGGGGCGCAAAATTCCAGTGACCGGCAGGAGGGAAGTGCTCCCTCCTGCCAGGTCACCTCCTGGATCCCCAGCGCGGCGTCCGGCTGAACTTGATTGCGAAGTGGCGAGAGAGCTCTGATCTCTCTGACCGACTCCCTCGCAGGCTGTTTTCTGATGCCGCGGGAGCCGGAATATGAAGTCATATTCCGGCTCCCGCGGCATCAGAAAACAGCCTGCGAGGGAGCCGGTCAGAGAGAACAGACCTCCCTCGCCACCTCGCAATCCAGTTCAGCCAGACGCCTCCCAGCAGCCCCACTGGACCACCAATGAGAGACCCACGCCAGCTCTCCAGGTAGGGAGGCTGGGTGGGAAATGTAAATTAAATTTGCATTATTTATTACTGTGAGTGTGTGTATGAGTGTGTCTGTCAGTGTGTGTGTGTGTGTCTGTGAGTCTGTGAGTTTGTGTGTGTCTGTCAGTGTGTGTGTGCATGTGAGTATGTGTGTCTGAGTTTGTGTGTGAGTATGTGTGTCTGTGAGTTTGTGTGTCTGTCAGTGTGTGTGTGAGTGAGTGTGTGCATTTGAGTATGTGTGTCTGGGAGTTTGTGTGTGAGTATGTGTGTCTGTCAGTGTGTGTGTGAGTATGTGTGTCTGTCAGTGTGTGTGTGTGTGTGTGCATGTGTGTCTGTCAGTGTGTGTGTGCATGTGAGTTTGCGTGTCTGTGAGTTTGTGTGTCTGTGAGTTTGTGTGTGTCTGTGAGTTTGTGTGTGTCTGTCAGTGTGTGTGTGCATGTGAGTTTGTGTGTGTGTGTGAGTGTGTGCATGTGAGTATGTGTGTCTGTGAGTTTGTGTGTGAGTATGTGTGTCTGTCAGTGTGTGTGTGAGTATGTGTGTCTGTCAGTGTGTGTGTGTGTGTGCATGTGTGTCTGTCAGTGTGTGTGTGCATGTGAGTTTGCGTGTCTGTGAGTTTGTGTGTCTGTGAGTTTGTGTGTGTCTGTGAGTTTGTGTGTGTCTGTCAGTGTGTGTGTGCATGTGAGTTTGTGTGTGTGTGTGTGTGCATGTGAGTATGTGTGTCTGTGAGTTTGTGTGTGAGTATGTGTGTGAGTATGTGTGTCTGTCAGTGTGTGTGTGTGCATGTGAGTATGTGTGTCTGTGAGTTTGTGTGGGAGTATGTGAGTATGTGTGTCTGTGAGTTTGTGTGTCTGCCAGTGTGTGTGTGAGTGAGTGTGTGCATGTGAGTATGTGTGTCTGTGAGTTTGTGTGTGAGTATGTGTGTCTGTCAGTGTGTGTGTGAGTATGTGTGTCTGTGAGTTTGTGTGTGAGTATGTGTGTCTGTGAGTTTGTGTGTGTGTATGTCTGTCAGTGTGTGTGTGTGTCTGTCAGTGTGTGTGTGTGAGTGTCTATCAGTGTGTGTGTGTGTGTGAGTGAGTGTCTATCAGTGTGTGTGAGTGAGTGTGTGTCTGTCGGTGTGTGTGTCTGTGTGCATGTGAGTATGTGTGTCTGTGTGGGCATGTGAGTGTGTGTGTGTTTGTCAATGAGTCTGTCAGTATTTGTGTGTCTGTCAATGTGCGTGTGAGTGTCTGTCAATGAATGAGTGTGTCAGATAAGTGAGTCTGGCTGTCAGATACGTCTGTGTTTGTCATTGAGTGTGTGTGACTGTCAGTGTTTATACACCCCTGACTGTAGCGTGGCCAAGCGGAGTGTACCGTGGTACAGGGACTTCTGTTTCCTGTTCCTGGCAGGACTGACAGGAAAAGCTCACTGTACCGGGATTCGCTCAGCTCAGCCACGCTACAAGAAAGGTATAGGAACAGTAAGGGTCAGAGAAGGGAGGGGACCATTAAGGGACAGGGAGAGGGGCAGGATGTGAAAAACACACAGCGGGGCTTGAGAAGGAAAGAGACACACACAAAGGAGCTGGGAAGAGTAAAAGACACAAAGGGGCTGGGAGAAAAGGAGTCACACATAAGGTCTGGGAGGAGTAAGACACACAAAATGTGGGAGGATGTAAGAGTCATACAAAGAGGAGAGATAGGAGACACACAGATATTTAAAGACGGGATAAGAAACACAAAAGGGAGGTTAAGAGGCACAGGTGAAGATGTCTTTTGGGGGGGGGGGGGGCGGAAAAATGCATCTTCGCCTATGTACCCAAAATTCTTTGCACCGGCCCTGCAGACTGTTATACCTCATCTGTATAATTCACATTCAGGTAGGTGTGACTAGAGCAGTATAAACAAAGTGATTTAACTCCTAAATGGCAGAGAACTGAGCAGTGAGACTGCAGGGGCATGATCTATACATTCATTAAGCTAAAGTTGTTTTGGTGCCTTTATTATTCCTTTAAGTGTGCTTTTCATATTGGCCTTATTTTAACATTTTGGTTAAGCTTTTCAAATAATTTTTATATTTTTGGATAACATTTTAAAATGACTTATCATCTAAAAATGTTTTAATATTTTTTATTTATTTAGTACTTTTTATTATATTTAGATAATGGCATATAAAAAAAACGAACTGAATCGCCAATATCTAGTCACTTAGAGACAGAACCTAACAACATGGAACTAGACAAAATGTGAATGAAAACCAAGTGCACAAAGAAAAAGAAAAGAAAAGCAGCGCCCTGCTCACGACCCTGCCTATTTTGTGTTCCAAAGAACAAAACTGTAAACAGTAGGTGTATAGGCGCTTCAAGAAAAAAAAACATTTATCTAGTGTATGAATTTAGGTGTTTCCCAGACCACCTTGAAGAGTAATTCAGCACTGAGGAAGACTTTTAAACAGTTGAAACTTGTTTGCTGCTATTATTATTATTATTATTATTATTATTAAGTGTTCTTGCATAGCAAGACCACTTACTGTTATCTCACATATATATTATTATTATTAAGTGTTCTTGCATAGCAAGACCACTTACTGTTATCTCACATATATACTAGAAAAGCTACAATTTCTGGGGAAATTGTGAAGTGTTCTTGCCTCCACCAGTAGTCTACAACTGGAATGGGCGGAGTAACTGTTATTATTTATTTATATAGCACATTTAATTGCAATGTTGTTGCCCAAAGTGCTTCACAGTTACATTAAAACATCCAGTTATAAAAACATTAGCAGGTGTAAAAGGCTTTGTCTATGACATCACTTGCTGCTGCAGCCTTGCACAGGTCAGAGCATCTTGAGAATCACAAGACCCAGACCTACATTTTGATGCATAGTATGTCTCTGAGATATTAACAATGAAGGCACAGTCGCAGTTTAGAAATCGCCCTTCAAATGTGAGCTTTGCAGAGTGGAGTTTCAATGAATGTCAATGGACTGCGTGAGTTGCAAACAAATGGTCATATTGTGAAAACTATCAGGACTATGGCTTAGCTGTGGACATTTTTAGTGGCAGCAGGGATAGCTGAACGTTTTGATATAAGATTTGTGTAGGTGGGCCTGAAAATGAGGGAGTAGTGGCAGTTTAGAAATCATGTCCTGATTTTTCAGCTTTTGCCAGCTCCCACTCTAGCTTTGCCATTCATTCCTATGGGACAAATTTTGCCACAAGAACGACGATATTCCGAGAACCATTCAGCGAAACGTTCCACAAAGTAATAGCAATCCGATCGGGAACAATCTGCACGTTTTGGTAAATTTTTGTCTATGTAGTGTAAAAACTGTGGGAGGAGTTAGCTTGGCAAATTTGGCTATAATAAGAATAATAATAATAATAATAATAACTAGAAAAGCTACAATTTCTGGGGAAATTGTGAAGTGTTCTTGCCTCCACCAGTAGTCTACAACTGGAGTGGGCGGAGTAACTGTTATTATTTATTGATATAGCACATTTAATATCAATGTTGTTGCCCAAAGTGCTTCACAGTTACATTAAAACATACAGTTATAAAAAAATGAGCAGGTGTAAAATGCTTTGTCTATGACATCACTTGCTGCTGCAGCCTGGCACAGGTCAGAGTATTTTTGCGGTTGCCATCTTCAAACGGTCATATTTCTAAAACTATAAATCCTACAGTGAAGAGCTTTATATTGTGAGAATCACAAGACCCAGACCTACATTTTGATGTATAGTATGTCTCTGAGATATTAACAATGAAGGCACAGTCGCAGTTTAGAAATTGCCCTTCAAATGTGAGCTTTGCAGAGTGGAGTTTCAATGAATGTCAATGGACTGCGTGAGTTGCAAACAAATGGTCATATTGTGAAAACTATCAGGACTATGGCTTAGCCGTGGACATTTCTAGTGGCAGCAGGGATAGCTGAACGTTTTGATATAAGATTTGTGTAGGTGGGCCTGAAAATGAGGGAGTGGTGGCAGTTTAGAAATCATGTCCTGATTTTTCAGCTTTTGCCAGCTCCCACTCTAGCTTTGCCATTCATTCCTATGGGAAAAATTTTGCCACAAGAACGACGATATTCCGAGAACCATTCGGCGAAACGTTCCACAAAGTAATAGCAACGCGATCGGGAACAATCTGCACGTTTTGGTAAATTTTTGTCTATGTAGTGTAAAAACTGTGGGAGGAGTTAGGGTGGCAAATTTGGCTATAATAAGAATAATAATAACTAGAAAAGCTACAATTTCTGGGGAAATTGTGTGAAGTGTTCTTGCCTCCATCAGTAGTCTACAACTAAGTGGGCGGAGTAACTGTTAGTATTTATTTATATAGCACATTTAATTGCAATGTTGTTGCCCAAAGTGCTTCACAGTTACATTAAAACATACAGTTATAAAAAATTAGCAGGTGTACAAAAGGCTTTGTCTATGACATCACTTGCTGCTGCAGCCTTGCACAGGTCAGAGTATTTTGGCGGTTGCCATCTTCAAACGCTCGTATTTTAAAAACTATAAATCCTACAGTGAAGAGCTTTATATTGTGAGAATCACAAGACCCAGACCTACATTTTGATGTATAGTATGTCTCTGGAATATTAACAATGAAGGCACAGTCGCAGTTTAGAAATTGCCCTTCAAATGTGAGCTTTGCAGAGTGGAGTTTCAATGAATGTCAATGGAAGGCGTGAGTTGCAAACAAATGGTCATATTGTGAAAACTATCAGGACTATGGCTTAGCCGTGGATATTTCTAGTGGCAGCAGGGATAGCTGAACGTTTTGATATAAGATTTGTGTAGGTGGGCCTGAAAATGAGGGAGTGGTGGCAGTTTAGAAATCATGTCCTGATTTTTCAGCTTTTGCCAGCTCCCACTCTAGCTTTGCCATTCATTCCTATGGGACAAATTTCGCCACAAGAACGACGATATTCCGTGAACCATTCGGCGAAACGTTCCACAAAGTAATAGCAATCCGATCGGGAACAATCTGCACGTTTTGGTATATTTTTGTCTATGTAGTGTAAAAACTGTGGGAGGAGTTAGGGTGGCAAATTTGGCTATAATAAGAATAATAAGAATAATAATAATAATATATATGTGAGATAACATTAAGTGGTCTTGCTATGCAAGAACACTTAACTAGAAAAGCTACAATTTCTGGGGAAATTGTGTGAAGTGTTCTTGCCTCCACCAGTAGTCTACAACTAGAGTGGGCGGAGTAACTGTTATCATTTATATAGCACATTTAATTGCAACTTTGTTGCACAGTTACATTAAACCATACATTTATAAAAACTCTAGCAGGTGTACAAAAGGCCCTGTCTATGACATCACTTGCTGCTGCAGCCTAGCACAGGTCAGAGTATTTTGCGGTTGCCATCTTCAAATGGTCGCAAGTGTTCTTGCCTCCACCAGTAGTCTACAACTGGAGTGGGCGGAGTAACTGTTATTATTTATTTATATAGCACATTTAATTGCAACGTTGTTGCCCAAAGTGCTTCACAGTTACATTAAAACATACAGTTATAGAAACCATTAGCAGGTGCATGTCTATGACATCACTTGCTGCTGCAGCCTTGCACAGGTCAGAGTATTTTTGCGGTTGCCATCTTCAAACGGTCGTATTTGAGCTTTGCAGAGTGGAGTTTCAATGAATGTCAATGGACTGCGTGAGTTGCAAACAAATGGTCATATTGTGAAAACTATAAGGAAAACGACTTAGCTGTGGACATTTTTAGTGGCAGCAGGGATAGCTGAACGTTTTGATATAAGATTTGTGTAGGTTTTTGTTTGTGTAAAAACTGTGGGAGGAGTTAGGGTGGCAAATTTGGCTATAATAAGAATAATAAGAATAATAATAATAATATATATGTGAGATAACATTAAGTGGTCTTGCTATGCAAGAACACTTAACTAGAAAAGCTACAATTTCTGGGGAAATTGTGTGAAGTGTTCTTGCCTCCACCAGTAGTCTACAACTAGAGTGGGCGGAGTAACTGTTATCATTTATATAGCACATTTAATTGCAACTTTGTTGCACAGTTACATTAAACCATACATTTATAAAAACTCTAGCAGGTGTACAAAAGGCCCTGTCTATGACATCACTTGCTGCTGCAGCCTAGCACAGGTCAGAGTATTTTGCGGTTGCCATCTTCAAATGGTCGCAAGTGTTCTTGCCTCCACCAGTAGTCTACAACTGGAGTGGGCGGAGTAACTGTTATTATTTATTTATATAGCACATTTAATTGCAACGTTGTTGCCCAAAGTGCTTCACAGTTACATTAAAACATACAGTTATAGAAACCATTAGCAGGTGCATGTCTATGACATCACTTGCTGCTGCAGCCTTGCACAGGTCAGAGTATTTTTGCGGTTGCCATCTTCAAACGGTCGTATTTGAGCTTTGCAGAGTGGAGTTTCAATGAATGTCAATGGACTGCGTGAGTTGCAAACAAATGGTCATATTGTGAAAACTATAAGGAAAACGACTTAGCTGTGGACATTTTTAGTGGCAGCAGGGATAGCTGAACGTTTTGATATAAGATTTGTGTAGGTGGGCCTGAAAATGAGGGAGTGGTGGCAGTTTAGAAATCATGTCCTGATTTTTCAGCTTTTGCCAGCTCCCACTCTAGCTTTGCCATTCATTCCTATGGGACAAATTTTGCCACAAGAACGACGATATTCCGTGAACCATTCGGCGAAATGTTCTACAAAGTAATAGCAATCCGATCGGGAACAATCTGCACGTTTTGGTAAATTTTCGGCTATGTAGTGTAAAAACTGTGGGAGGAGTTAGGGTGGCAAATTTGGCTATAATAAGAATAATAATAATAACTAGAAAAGCTACAATTTCTGGGGAAATTGTGTGAAGTGTTCTTGCCTCCACCAGTAGTCTACAACTGGAGTGGGCAGAGTAACTGTTATCATTTATATAGCACATTTAATTGCATCTTTGTTGCACAGTTACATTAAACCATACATTTATAAAAACTCTAGCAGGTGTACAAAAGGCTTTGTCTATGACATCACTTGCTGCTGCAGCCTTGCACAGGTCAGAGTATTTTGGCGGTTGCCATCTTCAAACGCTCGTATTTTAAAAACTATAAATCCTACAGTGAAGAGCTTTATATTGTGAGAATCACAAGACCCAGACCTACATTTTGATGCATAGTATGTCTCTGAGATATTAACAATGAAGGCACAGTCGCAGTTTAGAAATTGCCCTTCAAATGTGAGCTTTGCAGAGTGGAGTTTCAATGAATGTCAATGGAAGGCGTGAGTTGCAAACAAATGGTCATATTGTGAAAACTATCAGGACTATGGCTTAGCCGTGGACATTTCTAGTGGCAGCAGGGATAGCTGAACGTTTTGATATAAGATTTGTGTAGGTGGGCCTGAAAATGAGGGAGTGGTGGCAGTTTAGAAATCATGTCCTGATTTTTCAGCTTTTGACAGCTCCCACTCTAGCTTTGCCATTCATTCCTATGGTACAAATTTCGCCAGAAGAACGACGATATTCCGTGAACCATTCGGCGAAACGTTCCACAAAGTAATAGCAATCCGATCGGGAACAATCTGCACGTTTTGGTATATTTTTGTCTATGTAGTGTAAAAACTGTGGGAGGAGTTAGGGTGGCAAATTTGGCTATAATAAGAATAATAAGAATAATAATAATAATATATATGTGAGATAACATTAAGTGGTCTTGCTATGCAAGAACACTTAATAATAATATATATGTGAGATAACATTAAGTGGTCTTGCTATGCAAGAACACTTAATAATATATATGTGAGATAACATTAAGTGGTCTTGCTATGCAAGAACACTTAATAATAATATATATGTGAGATAACATTAAGTGGTCTTGCTATGCAAGAACACTTAATAATAATAATATATATGTGCGATAACATTAAGTGGTCTTGCTATGCAAGAACACTTAATAATAATATATATGTGAGATAACATTAAGTGGTCTTGCTTTGTAAGAACACTTAATTATTAAGTGTTCTTGCATAGCAAGACCACTTACTGTTATCTCACATATATATTATTAAGTGTTCTTGCATAGCAAGACCACTTAATGTTATCTCACATATATATTATTATTATTATTCTTATTATTCTTATTATAGCCAAATTTGCCACCCTAACTCCTCCCACAGTTTTTACACTACATAGACAAAAATATACCAAAACATGCAGATTGTTCCCGATCGGATTGCTATTACTTTGTGGAACGTTTCGCCGAATGGTTCACGGAATATCGTCGTTCTTGTGGCGAAATTTGTCCCATAGGAATGAATGGCAAAGCTAGAGTGGGAGCTGGCAAAAGCTGAAAAATCAGGACATGATTTCTAAACTGCCACCACTCCCTCATTTTCAGGCCCACCTACACAAATCTTATATCAAAACGTTCAGCTATCCCTGCTGCCACTAGAAATGTCCACAGCTAAGCCATAATCCTGATAGTTTTCACAATATAACCATTTGTTTGCAACTCACGCCTTCCATTGACATTCATTGAAACTCCACTCTGCAAAGCTCACATTTGAAGGGCAATTTCTAAACTGCGACTGTGCCTTCATTGTTAATATCTCAGAGACATACTATACATCAAAATGTAGGTCTGGGTCTTGTGATTCTCACAATATAAAGCTCTTCACTGTAGGATTTATAGTTTTAGAAATATGACCGTTTGAAGATGGCAACCGCCAAAATACTCTGACCTGTGCAAGGCTGCAGCAGCAAGTGATGTCATAGACAAAGCCTTTTACACCTGCTAATTTTTTATAACTGTATGTTTTAATGTAACTGTGAAGCACTTTGGGCAACAACATTGCAATTAAATGTGCTATATAAATAAATACTAACAGTTACTCCGCCCACTCTAGTTGTAGACTACTGATGGAGGCAAGAACACTTCACACAATTTCCCCAGAAATTGTAGCTTTTCTAGTTATTATTATTCTTTTTATTCTTATTATAGCCAAATTTGCCACCCTAACTCCTCCCACAGTTTTTACACTACATAGACAAAAATATACCAAAACGTGCAGATTGTTCCCGATCGGATTGCTATTACTTTGTGGAACGTTTCGCCGAATGGTTCACGGAATATCGTCGTTCTTCTGGCGAAATTTGTCCAATAGGAATGAATGGCAAAGCTAGAGTGGGAGCTGGCAAAAGCTGAAAAATCAGGACATGATTTCTAAACTGCCACCACTCCCACATTTTCAGGCCCACCTACACAAATCTTATATCAAAACGTTCAGCTATACCTGCTGCCACTAAAAATGCCCACGACTAAGCCATAGTCCTTATAGTTTTCAAGATATGACCATTTGTTTGCAACTCACGCCGTCCATTGACATTCATTGAAACGCCACTCTGCAAAGCTCACATTTGAAGGGCAATTTCTAAACTGCGACTGTGCCTTCCTTGTTAATATCTCAGAGACATACTATGCATCAAAATGTAGATCTGGGTCTTGTGATTCTCACAATATAAAGCTCTTCACTGTAGGATTTATAGTTTTTAAAATACGACCGTTTGAAGATGGCAACCGCCAAAATACTCTGACCTGTGCAAGGCTGCAGCAGCAAGTGATGTCATAGACAAAGCCTTTTGTACACCTGCTAGAGTTTTTATAAATGTATGGTTTAATGTAACTGTGCAACAAAGATGCAATTAAATGTGCTATATAAATGATAACAGTTACTGCGCCCACTCCAGTTGTAGACTACTGGTGGAGGCAAGAACACTTCACACAATTTCCCCAGAAATTGTAGCTTTTCTAGTTATTATTATTATTATTATAGCCAAATTTGCCACCCTAACTCCTCCCACAGTTTTTACACTACATAGACAAAAATATACCAAAACGTGCAGATTGTTCCCGATCGGATTGCTATTACTTTGTGGAACGTTTCGCCGAATGGTTCTCGGAATATCGCCGTTCTTGTGGCGAAATTTGTCCCATAGAAATGAATGGCAAAGCTAGAGTGGGAGCTGGCAAAAGCTGAAAAATCAGGACATGATTTCTAAACTGCCACCACTCCCTCATTTTCAGGCCCACCTACACAAATCTTATATCAAAACATTCAGCTATCCCTGCTGCCACTAAAAATGTCCACAGCTAAGCCATAGTCCTGATAGTTTTCACAATATGACCATTTGTTTGCAACTCACACAGTCCATTGACATTCATTGAATCTCCACTCTGCAAAGCTCACATTTGAAGGGCGATTTCTAAACTGCGACTGTGCCTTCATTGTTAATATCTCAGAGACATACTATGAATCAAAATGTAGGTCTGGGTCTTGTGATTCTCACAATATAAAGCTCTTCACTGTAGGATTTATAGTTTTTAAAATACGACCATTTGAAGATGGCAACTGCCAAAATACTCTGACCTGTGCCAGGCTGCAGCAGCAAGTGATGTCATAGACAGGGCCTTTTGCACCTGCTAATGTTTTTATAACTGTATGTTTTAATGTAACGTTGCAATTAAATGTGCTATATAAATAAATAATAACAGTTACTCCGCCCACTCCAGTTGTAGACAGGGAGGCAAGAACACTTCACACAATTTCCCCAGAAATTGTAGCTTTTCTAGTTATTATTATTATTGCAATTTATATGGCGCCAACAGATTCCGTAGCGCTTTACAATATTATAAGAGGGGGGTTTTAACTATAAATAGGACAATTTCAAGAAAACTTACAGGAACGATAGGTAGAAGAGGACCCTGCTCAAACAAGCTTACAGTCAATAGGAGGTGGTGTGTAAAACACATTGGGACAGGAAATAGCAATCAAATAAGGTGGGAGTGAAGCACAGCTGGAGGAGAGAGTAGAGTGCTGCCCTTCAGGAGAGAGCAAGAGACAGGTATGTGAGGTGGAGGTTACTCTGGGAGGCCATAAGCTTTCCTTAAGAGATGGGTTTTAAGGCACTTCTTAAACAATTGAAGACTAGGGGAGAGTCTGATGGGGGTTGGCAGGCTATTCCATAGGAAGGGAGCCGCCCGCAAGAAGTGAGTTGAGCAAGCGTGAGTTGGCCGTACGGGTGCGAGCAGCAGACAGGAGAAGGTCACGGGCAGAGCAGAGAGACCGAGAAGGGGCATACCTATGGATCTGTAAAGAGCTATAAAAGGGGCTAGAATTGTTCAGTGCTTTATAGGTATGGGTTAGCACTTTGAATTGACTTCTATAGGATACAGGAAGCCAATGTAAGGACTGACAGAGGGGAGAGGTGTGAGAGGACCGACTAGAGAGGAAAATCAGTCTGGCGGCAACATTCATTACAGAGTGTAGTGGGGCAATCCGACTTTTGGGAAGACCAATAAGGAGAGAGTTACAATAATCCATACAGCGTACATGTGGTAGTGGAATCCAAAAAAGATAAAACGTTTTCCAAGAGAGGCAGTATAAAGAGAAAATAGAAGGAGACCAAGGACAGAGCTTTGGGGGTCTCCAACCGAGACAGGACGAGGGGAGGAGGTATCATTAGAAAAGGAGACGCTGAGTGAGTGTTGGGAGAGATAAGAGGAAAACCACGAGAGGACAGAGTCACAGAGACCAAGGGATTGAAGAGTTTGAAGAAGGAGAGCATGATCAACAATGTCAAAGGCAGCAGAGAGGTCAAGAAGAATTAGTATGGAGTAGTGACCTTTGGATTTAGCTGTAATAAGGTTGTTAGTAACTTTGATAAGAGCAGTCTCAGTAGAGTGGAGCGGGTGGAAGCCAGATTGAAGAGGGTCAAGATTAAGGACTTGTTGTTGTGGTGGTTTACACCCTGCTTTTATTAGTCCTACTTTGTGTATTTTTTAAGCTTTTTATACCTAATAAAATATTCTGAAGAGCTACTTTACGCTGCCTGTTGGTGAATATTCCAAGCTAGTATTGCCGTATTGCCACCTTTAAGCTCCTTATATAGAGCCTGGGACCGCTCTGCACTTGTGAGTTCTATTCATATTGTATACCACTTGTGTGTATATATATATATATAGAGAGAGAGATTGCACTATATATATATTTGAATTGTTTTGTAGATTCCTGCTGGTACTAATAACTACAATTTACAATTGGAAATCTAATATCCCATACCTTTGAGAAGTATATATTTTATTAACCATTGGGTGGTGTATGTCACTGTTTCAACTATTGTTTTTCTATTTTGTGTTCAACCTACTCCTAAACTTGGAACAAAAGTCCCGTAGAGAGACACTGTACCTCTCATCTAGAGCCATTCACTCCACCAGCCTTGGGACCCAGGAAAAGCCTGCATTCCTTGCCCACTGATCCGGCTTCTCCTGGTGCCCAGATCTGCATCTCAGAAGGGCACTGTCACTTGATGTTGGCAGTTATAGTCCCTCCAAGTGCATGGGTTGCTCTGCAGGCTTTCAGCCCAAGTATGTAGTAGTTGACAATGAGCCTCCCGAATATTCAGTGGGAAGAAGGCACCTTGGTTGTTTTATCAGGGCAAGTGGGTACAGAGGCTTTAGCCCCTGTATGCATTAGACCATCTGCCATTCGGGGGATACACTGCGGTAACCCTGAGGTACGTCTTGCTTCAGCTCATTTGTCTTTGACGCTTGCAGACATCTGCCTAGTTTCCGCCAAAGGGCATTGAACTTCAACAAGCTTAAGTGCTTTAGAGGTCTGGAGTGTCCCTTAAGTTGCATGTGAGAGCAGAGAATTAGGTAAGCTCATATACATAATTCAAAATAAGCAGTAACTAGAGATGGTGGATCTTAAGCAGACCATATTAGGTCCGTTGTACTAAAAGATAACAGTTGCACTAGAAGAGAACAAGTATGAGCGATATGAGTATTTATGCAATGATCAGATGCAGGAAAGAGGTTTTAATGGACTCAGATTTAAATGATTTAAAACAGGTATAGTCAACCTTCAGATGTTGTGTACTTCAGATGTTGCTGTAAAAGCATTATGGGGGAGCTAGCTCACAACATCTGGAGTGTGGAGGGTTGCCTACCCCTGGTTTAGAAACATTGTCAGGTGAAAACTGTGCTGCATAAAAGTTGTTCTATGTGCACGCTGTGCCGTTGCCCAATTGTAGATTAATGGTCCATGTTCATTTCTTGATGAGTGAATTCCAAACTGCACGGCTTCTGAACCACTTCCAGCTAGCTAGCATGTGTCTCCATTAGCGTCTTGGATCTCTAAAACTATGGTACAGACTTAAATAGGAAAGACTTAAACATTGCAAAAAACGTTTTGTAATCAGGATGGTTTTGGTTTACTTGACATCTTGTTGAAATGTCATAGATCTGGTCCAGTTCTTGTTTTGACAACCGGATCCATAAACTGTTGAGTTGCTCCATAGCTTTTAAACTTTAATGGTCTATGAACGTCTTCGTGGTCCTGTTACTGCTGTGTGGAATACGGATCAATCACCTTTTTAGAAGTTAATGTCCCCATATTATTCTCCTGTTACACCATCTTGATTTCCTGCTATTGGCAGATGCTTTAGTGATATCGACTAACTGACAAGATCATGTCTCGTCTTTATTGGCAGCTCTTCTTGGAAAAGAGCAGGACGCTGATCTAGATTACACCATCGTTTATCATGTCACGAGGAGTTGATGAACCAACACTTGGTTCATTATCATTCACTTCACAGAACCAACACATGTAGCATTCTAGCTGTTCTTGGACTCAAAATCAGTTAGTCATAGGCTGTGCATGATGGGAATCGTAATTAACCAGCACGGGTAGGTCAGGTTTTCTAAAGTAAAGGAGGACATGTTATAGATGGTCCCACCCTATTGTTCTCTTGTTCATAGCAATGTAGTCTGGAACATGTTAAGCATCTTTCTACCTCATTTGAGAATTTAAATGTGTTACAAAATATTAGCACTTGTAGTAATTTAAAACTGTTATACTATAATTTAGGCGGTGGTTAACGTTATTGGCATATTACAATATTTTTATGACCAGGTTCTGTCAAGCCTTTGTAGCCTTCAGTCATGTTTAGGAGAAAATTTGCAAACATCTTGGCTCACTGTATTTGGTAGCTTCAACTAGGCTGCACGAAAAGAAATATGTATTTTATCATATTTTGGGCAGATGCTCCTTTTCTTGAGAACTAATGGAAGTCCCTACTTAGAAACTTCTGGTTCTCCAGCATTAGTCGTGAAGATGTAACTCCCGGCAGATCTCATGTATGGAGTCAAATCATTAACAACACTTGTCTATTTACAAGTAGGGGTGCTATGGCACTCTTGCACCATAACTCCTACAGCGGATTTTAGTGGTTATGATAAAGTAGCATGTTCATTCAGTTAATGTGCAGGGTGTTTTACACTATGTTCAATGTTTATCCTATGTAAAAAATGTAAATGTAAATACAAAATAAATAAATACACCAATTATTTTCTGATTCAAAATTTGCTGATTTCACAGCCAGGTGGCGTAAGAAGGTTACTTTATAAAGGTGCCATTTTTTTGTAATCTGAACTTTTTTTAAATAAAAAAAAAAAAGGAAGCACACTCTTCACACATAAAGCACTTGCTGAATGTAAGCCATTAGTGATGGTGTTAGCGGTGAGTTTACTCAAGCAGTGGTGCAAAAACCTAATTTAAGGCAGGATTTATAATGGCAAACTTGGTGCTATTCTGGGTATATATTGGTAAATTTTGAGAGACATTCTGTTTGTTCAATGGTTATTGTTCATTATATAGCACTTTTCTTATTTATCACGCTAGTATTGAACCTCTTTTTACCTTGTTAAATCTTTGTTTGTTATATTTATACACATTTCTCGTGTTTTTTGAAGCTGAAAGGTAATAGGAGTCGAGTACAAATCTAATATATATATTTTAATTTTATTTTTACCGGATTTAGTCCATTAATTTAGTGAGTGGAATTGTGGAAGACCAGGGAGATAGGAAAACTCTACATAATGTGAAGAATAAACGAGTGGCCAATGACCAGAACAACACTGGTTGAGTATACCTCTAGACAGGTCACATATTACAAGTCCTACGCTACAAGCCAGGCCTAAAACTTACTCTCCATTGCAAGCCTGGTCAATGACACACTCACCATGGGTGAATATGCTCTCGCCACTGCAGAATTTTCACTTGTCAATGGCTGGTAGCCAAGTGAAAATATTGAGTCCTGCCCCAGAGCTCCATACAGCAATAATGCAAAGGAGTGAAGGGCAAATAAACAACGTTTTAATTGGATGTTCATAACATTGGCTGACACCTGAGGGCAGAAGAAGGAAGGGAAGCACATGTTGGCTCTCCAGTGATTTCCTGAACGTATTTCTCTTTTTTTTTCTTTAGGGGAAAGGTTATGACCACTGACATCACAGGCTGTCATCAGTCAGTATTTTCTTTCAAGTATTTTGCTGTGTGTTCTTCTTTGGTCATATGGGAACTCAGTCATTAATTAGATTTCCAGCAGATGGGGAGCTATTTTAGCATCATTGCTCTTCACACTCTATCAGCGTTTTGGCAGCTCTCACCCCTGGCCTGACCTTTAGGTAATCATAGAATACTCCTCGATTAAGGTGTGAATTCTTGACAGTATTTTATGAAGTCATAGTGTGGGTTTTATTATCTTTTATTGAAAGTAACCTTTCATTTCTGCAGACACACACTGAGGTTTTGACGAAGCAGGCGTCTTTTAAGGTTATGTTTGCAATGAAAAGGTGGAACGCGCAAGCCAGTAAAGAGAAAAAGAAACAAATGACATCACTTCGACACAAGAAGTGAATATTTCACAGGAATTAATACCATGTAATACCATGTAAAACAAAAATACAAATAAGGAATAGTGATATATACTATAATTGTCACAAATGAAATTCAGAACAGGCTGAGCCATGTACACGTTGGGCTCTGGTGGAAAGCATGTTAGGACCAATAATGGTGGTCATACCCCTTCTTGTACCCGGTACTAGGGAGCCTTAATAAAAATTAGTATACAAAAATGATCATACTGGAGAAAGATGGTAGTTGGATTTGAGCTAGTGGAATTAGAAACCATAGGCGTGTGCCTGGGTACACCCTAATCAAGCCTCAAAATTGAGGCTCCGTGCTGCACTGCTGGCTGCTGCTATGCTATCACTTCCCTCCTCCGTTAGATGCTCACCTAGTCTCCACTCCTTCAAAAAAATCATTAAAAACTCACTTTTTCATAAAAGCGTATTAATTAAACTAATAACAGCTCACAACTGAATCCTCTCTTGCAACTGTCATTAATCTAATACTATCCTTACCTTTTGTGTCACTTTACCCCACTCCCTCTAGCATGTAAGCTCATTGAGCAGGGCCCCCAACCCCTCTGTTCCTGTGTGTCCAACTTGTCTGGTTACAATTACGTGTCTGTTCGTCCACCCATTGTAAAGCACTGCGGAATTTGATGGCGCTATATAAATAACATAATAATAATAATAATAATAATAATAATAATGTGATGTCCCAGTGTTATGCTTGTAAAAAGGTGTGATTTATCTATGTTGTGCTTGCAATTAGGTGTAATGGCCTGTGTTGTGCTTGTCATAAGGTGTCATGCGCCTCTTTATGCTTGTGATAAGGTGTGACGTGCTTGTACTTTGCTTTCAACATGGTGACAAGCATTCCTTTTCACACAAGTATAAATATACGTGTGTGTAAATATATATTAATGATTTGAGGTTGATAACACAGATTATTATTGGCATTATTGGGAAAGCATTGTATATAGAGCTTTGCTATTTCATGTGTACGAGTTCTCCCTGCAGTGATTTCATATTGTGTGGAGGGGTTTGAGTGACTGCAGGAAATCTCAGGACATTTCAATTCCTATTTATTAATTTTTTATAGGACAGGGAGGATGAGGAAACACAATATAACGCTAGATATTTGTTTGGTTTCCCTTTACATGGTGGAGAACTTATATAGAAGTCATGCTATGTGGAACAGCACCTTTAAATTTGTAAAATGAGTCCCATCTCTTTTGAATGTGATTTCACATGTTTAGCCTAAATCTCATTCGAGTACTATGCTCACTATGGAAATACAGACAATAAAAAATGATTGCGATTGCTCTAAAAATCAAAATACTTTTTTTTTTGCTTTTTCATGATGGGGAGGCGCCAAAACTGCTCCTCCTCAAGGGCGCTGGAGACCCTAGGTACGCCTCAGTATGCTATTTAACATTTTTTAATGATATTTATATAAGTGCTGGTCTGTGTATGTATGTATGTATGTATGTATAAATATATATATATATATATATATATATATATACACACACACCCATACATATACATGCGGCGTCACACCCTAAGGCAACAGGCTGCGTGCGCCTATGTTAGAAACTAACATGTAGTTGAGCCCAAAAAGTCAAATCAAACTTGTATTCATTTGCAAATTAAGCAACACCCTCCTCTTTTTTTAACCTTGTGTGGTGGTACAGTAGTTATGAATACATACGGTACTTCAGTTTTGTATTTTACTTATTAAAATAATATTTACATAATAGTTAAATGGCCATCTATGAAGGGTTAACAACTATTGTATTAAATTTGTACTAATCTAAATACAGCATATTGAACTATATACTGTATTTACAAATATTGAACCGCCGTCTAAGGTTACATTTTCTTTCATATGTTTTACTTTAGGAGGGGTTAAACATTGGTGTTGTAGCAGCAGTCTTTGTCTAATTGCTCCCTTTTTGTGTTTGCACGTCCATACTTATTTTTCATTGAGGGTAAGTACGTATCAAGGGTGACTTACTACCAGGACAGTGTGTGGCTAAAGATGATAGGTTGAAGTACTAATTGTAGGCAGGGTATAACTTGCAGAGCTCCAAGAGTTCTGGTGAACTGAAAGGAACACTATAGTCACCCAGGCCACTTAAGCTCAATGTCCTTTTAACCCTTCAATATAAAACATTGCAGTTTTTTTTTATAATTTGCAGGGTTAAATCCACCTCTAGTGGCTGTCCTCCTCATTTAAAAATCGCTGCACAGACAGAGTAAAACTTGGTCTAGTACTGTGGAAGCCCATATTAAGCATGCAGCACTCACTGCACATACGTATCAGTTCCCTAAGGCTCCTCTAAAAGAAGCATTAGATTGGACCATCAAGAAGGAGGTCATGTCTCATCCATGAAGCCGTGAGAGGAAGCCTTGGTGCTGAAAAAAAGTTAATAAAACTTTTTTTTTCATTAATATTTATTGCGCACAGGGGGATACCTATATAGAACTATGTACAGGGGCATTAATGAATAAAGGTTTAACGGAAGAATTGTGCAAACAGGCAATTTTAAGTTTAAAAACACTTTAAAGTAAACTTGTTATCCACAAATTGTGTAGATGAAACGTTCACATTCTGTTAGGTATAGATATGAGGCATGGATTGTATTGATGAAATCAAAGAAAGAACTACATAATTTGGGGGCTTGCTAACTGCCGGTGAAACTACACATTGTTCTGTTCAAAGTCTTTTTGAATGTTCCTGATAATATGGCATTAAAAAGTGACACCAAGGCACAAAACGCGTCAGCGCCTCGCCCAGTACTCAAACGTTATTATTATTTTATTATTTATAAAGCGCCAACAAATTCCGTATCACTACATTTTAAAAGAAGAAATAATGCATTAAGGTTTTAATTTTTCACACTGACTGAAAAATCATCTTTTTTCTTAAAAGAAGCAGGCCGCCGTTTGGTTTTGAAAATGTTTTATAATTACCTTCCTGGCGCTTCCTTCCTCATTCGTATACCAATACATATGATTAAAAAATAAACTGCCCAGATACGCACAATTTCCTTGCAATAATAATCGTCTAAACACAACAGAAAACAATTAAAGTGCAGGTCCACAATGAATCTAATAAGAACTCACTAATGACACATAAACTGTGCTCTCTTGGGCTGCTGCTCGCTTCCTTGATATCTGATCACCGTTGAATTCAGTCATGGAACATTCTGGTAAATAATGGTCTCAGTATAAAGAAAATTAGAATAAAATTGGTTCTCATCTCTGAACCATTATGGATCACAGAGCTTTTTAATCATAGTTTTCAAGTTAGGACTTGGAGGGAGAGGGTAGCATTTTCAGTTTGCGAGGTATTTTTCACTTCGTGGTACTGACACTGTTAAAGTAACTCACTGTGTCACTGACTTGTTGGCATCACACCACTGGTAAGTGAGATAATTGGTGTACGTTCCAACAATCACGATATATTTAATGTTTTAAACATTTTTTAGACGCATGTCCCTGGAACTAGAAACTGTAAGCAATTAATTTCATTGGAACAGTCCCTCGACGACTCATTTTCTTGAGAGAAAATAGATTTCCTTTTAAGCTAAAACCCCTTTGCTGCAAGTTTAATTTTGGCATCAATATTGTTTTTGTTAGACAGCTTTAAATAGACTAGTTTGACAGTAGAAAATGAGACATGGCTCCACTTTCCTTGTGTGTTTGAGACATTGAACACTGTAAAAAAAAGATATGATACATTAGAAGGATTTCAGCCCGGGACAGAATCGTCTGGAGCCTCTAAATTGGTGAATTCACTTTTAAAACATCTTCTTTAGAATTCTATTCTTTAAATGGTGAGTGTCAGAACTATTGCAACTCTGTTGATGCAGTGTATCATTGCAGCTTCTGTATCCCTGCTGTATCTTAGAGTATCTGTGCTGTAATGTCCTCGGAGAGTCGGGCGTAGAACGCTGTACTCCCTAGCCTTTGTGGACACTGGAGATACGAGTGTTTAGTTCTTATCACTATCAGCCAGGCTTGAATTCAGATACACTGTTACAGGGGTTTTCACTAAAGTGGGAATTCAAAGTGAATTGAAAATGTAAGTCCAAAGTAGTCAAACTGGTGAATTTCAAGTTTAAGTCCAATGTAGCCAAACTGAAAGAATAGCTTGAAATTCACTTTGAATTCTCACTTTGGTGAATAGTAATTTTATAGTGTATCTGAATTCAAGCCTGGATGACAGGGATAAGACCTAAACACCAGCATCTCCCAATAAACTTTGAAGCCTCCCATTACCTTAATGGTAGTGGTGAGATTTCATATGAAACGTTATGTATGGCCTATAATGATTCTGTGCACTTGTAAACAAAACCAGTATAGGTTTATATAACGTGCTAAACGTATAGCAAGATTTAGTATCACTATGTGATATATATATATATATATATATATATATGGAACATGGGGGGGGGGGAGGGTTGCACTCACCTGAGCATGCTTAAATGGGGTGCTGCTGGGGGCCATATTATACAATAAACAATACACAAGATCCAGCGCACTCTCCTATCTACTAAACAGCAACTTCAATGTTGACAGATTTTATTAGTTTTTAAAAGGTTTTTTTTTTTAGTTTTTTTCTCATAAGAGCAGACATTAGACTGTGAGAGTAGGACCTGCCAAAGATGGGGTACATTGACGTTGTGGCAGGCTTATGCAATGTATGATCATATAATGTAACTAAATCCCCATTATTTTTTGCCTAGATAAGGTGTTTAAAAAAAAAAAAAAAACCTTTTAAAAACTAATAAAATCTGTCAACATTGAAGTTGCTGTTTAGTAGATAGGAGAGTGCGCTGGATCTTGTGTATTGTTTATTGTATAATATGGCCCCCAGCAGCACCCCATTTAAGCATGTTCAGGTGAGTGCAACCCCCCCCCCCCACCCATGTTCCATATATATATTTGGGAGTCTAGCCAGCTCCTTGGTTTTGCACCCCTCCCTGTCACAGGTGCCTCATCTCAGGTCCCTATTTAGTCTTGAACTGCAGAGAGCCTCAGATGGAATTTTTTCCCAAGTAAGTGGGTTAATCTCATAAGAGCAGACATTAGACTGTGAGAGTAGAACCTGCCAAAGATGGGGTACATTGACGTTGTGGCAGGCTTATGCAATGTATGATCATATAATGTAACTAAATCCCCATTATTTTTTGCCTAGATAAGGTGTTTTAAAAAAAACTTTTAAAAACTAATAAAATCTGTCAACATTGAAGTTGCTGTTTAGTAGATAGGAGAGTGCGCTGGATCTTGTGTATTGTTTAATATATATATATATATATATTATTTTAGAATTAGGCCCTGGGGAGTCAGCACAGCTAAACGGACAAGGGCACATGTATGAGTGTGGGGATGGTGCTAGTGATCGGCTGTATGTGTTTAGGGGAGTGGTTATGTGTTTGTAGGAGGGCAGGGATCATCTTACCTCAGTGCCTTTTGGGATTCTGGCCAGCAAACAACTTCCCTCCCACCCACCCTAATTTTATGTTTGTTCTGTCACAGCTGGCGGTGAGCGTGTCCTTGCCACCCGGGTTGGAGAGCAGATGGAATGTCAGAAGATGGTCAAGGTGGGTCTCAACCCGCCGGCTGGTGGTAGAGCATTTAAGATGATGGGAATTTTGGTTTGGACGAGGGGGGAGGCGAGACACCAGTGGGTAAAGTTTTGGTGCATATGCACCTGGTTATGTTTGTTGGCAAGGACGGTTATTTAAGTTGGAGGCTGTAGGGCAATAAGTGTTAGTTTATATGTTAATTATGGTATACATATATATTTATGTGTTTATTTATATTTGAATTAAAAGAAAAGAATAAAGTTCGGATGTGTCCTACAGTTGTAAGTTTTAATAAATGCTGTTGTCTGTCGTTATTAGGGGGACAAGTGGGGTAGTCTCTTTACTTTTAGTTGCACCTCATTCCCCGCTACATACATACAAGGGTATTTTGCCATCTAGCAGTGGCAGGGACCATATCAACTCTTACAGTTTACAAAGAATGGGAAACTGCTAATACAGAGATGAACAATTTCCTTTCTGGGATCGATATACCTACTAAGGAGGTGTTGGGACGTGGAGTAAAGGGTAAGAGGGATGGAATTTAAATATCCATGCCAACAAGTGGGAAGGAAAGAAAACACGGCTGTTAGTGCTCCACGATGGATTCTATTTTTCAAATACATGCAGTGCTTGTTTTTAAACAAGAGAACACACTAGCTGAAAGTTTATGAATATGTTAATGATGAATCAAGGAAAGAATGAGGACATCCAATTTGAAGGATACTATTCTGAACCGGGAACAAAAGGTCAATAGTTAGGAAATACAACACACAGATATAGAAGATAATTCATGCAAGAGAATACCAGAATTAGTGGAATCCCAGAGGACATCACCAAGCAAAACAAATAACAGAACTGTTCATTTCTGTTTTGGAGAAAGATGTCACAAAGGGCTTTTTAATGAACTTTTACTACCGACGCTTAGAGGCCAGAGAGATATTCTATAGAGAGATGTGGTATAAAATAATGTCCTTGTATAAACAGCCAGAGTTGCAATAGAATATTTACTGAAGGTTCTTTTTAATGTTGTTTTTCTTTTTATACACTCCCAAAATAATGACTGTACAGCGAATCAAAACATATATGTACGTGGGAAACACGTTCTTTGAGTGAATTTTGATAGGATCAAATACTGATAACAGACTTGAGGGAAACTGATTATAAATGTGTATTGTCAAAACATTTGTAGATACTTTATTTAATTTCAAAATTCAAGAAGCTTATTCTCATGTACAGTATATTCAGTTTAAAGCACTTTAAATATAGTCAATATATTTAGTGAGTGTGAAAAAACAATATCTAAAAAAAATTACAAGGAACATCAATAAAAGTTCTATTTAAATTATCTTAATACAGTCTAGTTTTACTAGCCAACCCTTTTTGTCTTCATGGTTCAAATTCCCAAGGGTTCAACTCCCTTTCTTCATATTGTCTTATAGGAACATCCAGGCTATCATATATTAATTATACCTAGATACATGGCTTAAAGCGGCACTGTCATGCCGAGCTTACCTTTCTTTAAACGGTTCCTATTCTCTTCCTCTGTCGGGATCTGTTCTTCATTTTGTCCTGTCTGCTCTAGTTTTCTTTAAAACATAAAACAAAGTAGGGACTATTTGTCTTATGGAGGTTTCCTACGTCTGACCATCTCTAACCTGCGGAGGAGCAAAGTGTGCTTCATTTCTGGTAGTCAGAGTAATTTTCCCACAATTCTTACCTTTCCTCCGTGTTCCCGCGATGCTTCCTTTCACTTTTCCCGAACGTCCTGTCACTTAGACAGAACGCCGGCAAAACTACCGAATTGCGAGCTAACAGAATGAGAACAGTTTCTCCATTCGTGTTAAGATGCATTTCGGGACTTTGTTCATATCGGAATTTCATTCAAATGAATGAAACTCTGATCCTATTCGTGCCGTGGCTGCATCTTGCAGCCACTTAGTAGATAAATAAGCGCTACGGAATCTGTTGGCGCTATATAAATGGCAATAATAATAATAATAACTCCCTAATTCCCACGGTATTAGGGAGCTATCTACCAAAAGGCTGAAAGACCTAAATTGGTCTTTTAGCCAAATTTACTAATACTAAGATTACTTAGTATTAGTAAATTCTGCCCCTACTCGCTATGCTGTGAGTAGGGGCATGTCTACTAAAGCAACCAGTGGCTGCTCACTGTTAAAAAAAAAACAAAAAAACATAGTACCTCCCTCCCGAGCCCCCACCCGTGCCGCATTAGTGGGGGCTATTAAACTGAAGGGGGGACCTAGAGCCGGCCCCCACCCCTGAGCGGCGGGTGGGGGTCCTAAATAACAATGAGGGCGGGAGGACCTATTGTCCTCCCCCCGGCCCCCACCCCTGAGCAGTGGGTGGGGGCCCTAAATAACAATGAGGGGAGGATCCTATTGTCCTCCCCACCGGCCCCCACCCCTGAGCGGCGGGTGAGTTCCATAAAAACAACAAAGGGGGGACCTATTGTCCTCCCCCTGGGCCCCACCCCTGAGCGGCGGGTGGGAGCCATAAAAACAATGAGGGGGGGACCTATTGTCCTCCATCTCGGCCCCCACCCCTGAGTGGCGGGTGGGGGCCCTAAATAGCAATGAGGGGGGACAACCTATTGTCCTTTCCCCCGGCCCCCACGCCTGAGCGGCTGGTGGGGGCCCTAAAAGCAATGAGGGGGTGACCTATTGTCCGAACCTCCGACCCCAACCCCTGAGTGCCGGGTGGGGGCCCTAAATGAAAATGGGAGGAGACCTATTGTCCTCCCCCCCATCCCCCACCCCTGAGCGGCGGGTGGGAGGCCAAAAGCAACCCTAAATATTTTTAGGGTGAGGGGTGTAGGTAGGGGTTTAATAATTTTTGTTTTGGGTGGGGGGGTTGACTAGGGGCTTGGGGACCCCTAGTCACCTTGGGGGGTACATTTTCTCAGGAGTGGGGGGCCTCTCGCTCAGGGGTGGGGGCCTCAGGGAAGGACAATAAGTCCCCCCTCATTGTTTTTTATGGCCCCCACCCGCTGCTCAGGGGTGGGGGCCAGGGGAGAGGACAATAGGTCCCCCCATACTCATTTAGGGGTCCACCCGCCGCTCAGGGTTGGGGACCAGGGGGGAGGAAAATAGGTCCCACCCCCATTGTTTTCATGGCCCCCACCCGCTGCTCAGAGGTTGGGGCCAGGGGGAGGAAAAAAGCCCCCCCCCCTGTTTTTTTTTTACAACAGTGAGCAACCACAGGCTGAACTGAGGCCTGGTCCGGAGCGGCCTGCAAAGACAATACAGGTGAGAGAGCATCCCTCCCACCTAGCCCAGCATCCACAGGCCCACTCCAGGGGGGGAGCAGGGGCAGAGAGTGCCCAGCAGGCCTACGGGAGACAGGGGAGACCGGGGGTGAGGAAAGGGGGCTCTCTGAGGCTGGGGACGGAGCCCTCCATGGCCCGCGTTGTAAGTCCCACCCACCCCATTCGGCGTACCCTGGGCCCCATGTGACTTGGCCTGCAGCCTTCTCACCATCCTGGAGGCCCGAGCCACACTCCATCGCTGGGGATCCGAGGGCGTAGCACCGGCTGCCGTGGACAGCAAAGCAGCCCGCGATCCATCAGGGGTAAGAGAGGGAGCCGTGCCCAGTCTCACGGCCACGGACCAGCAAGGCGGGATTGCGACTCCTAGTATGCTCAACCGTCCAGGGGGCACGCGCCTGTACTGCAATGAGGGCGGGGGGGCCTATTGTCCTCCCCCCGGCCCCCACCCCTGAGCAGTGGGTGAGGGCTCTAAAAACTGCTATGTTTACAATAGGGTTAATCCAGCCTCTAGTGGCTGTCTCATTGATTGTCACAGTGAGAAGACGCCAGCGTCCATAGGAAAGCATTGTGAATGCTTTCCTATGGACTGGCTGAATGCGCGCGCGACTCTTGCCGCGCATGCGCATTCAGCCGAGGAGGAGGAGAGTCGGTGGAGTGTAGGAGGAGAGTTCCCCAGCCGGCGCTGGAGAAAGAGGTAAGTTTAACCCCTTCCATCCCCTAGAGCCCGGCGGGAGGGGGCCCTGAGGGTGGGGCCCCCTCAGGGCAATATAGTGCCAGGAAAACTAGTATGTTTTCCTGGCACTATAGTGGTCCTTTAATCCGTTCCAGAAGGCTGTTCGAGTTTCAATTTGTTCGAGAACCGAATCAACATTTCCCATAAGAATTTATGTAAATCTGATTAATTTGTTCCAGACCCCCAAAATTACAGCATTTTAACACAAATTTTATTGTGTAATAATGCCTTACATGCATAAAAAAACATATAGGAAAGACTCACTAAAGGGGCGATACAATACACTAAAGGGGTTATGAGACACCGGTGAAGATGCTTTTTTTGAGAAGGAGGGGGGAAGGGGTGGCAAAATGCATCTACGCCTGTGTAGCCATAAATCCTTGCACCGGCCCTGCTGAGATCACCTGCCTTTCAAACATTTCTCATCGAGCTGCATTGGGAAGTCTGTGATTATACAGCTTGCAAAGGCGTCAGATAAGAGAACTACAGCGTTCATTGGCTACTTTGAAAAAAATAATAATGCAGAAATAGGATATATCTACTAAACAGTGATTTGATTTTTTTTTTTATTATTTGGGCACTGGAGTGTCCCTTTACTCTAAAATAACAAACAAACAAAACAATATTACAGTAATTTGGGAGTGAATTTAGAATAAAATATTACAATCTAACATCTGACTTGTGTGACCCTGTTAGGTTATCCCCGAGCCCTGACTGTATGTTTACTAGTTAAACAAGAACCGGTAGTCACAATTTGGGTATTTTTAATCCAAGACAATAATTACATAGCTCTTACTCCACACAGAGAAACATTCTGCATTCATTGCCCCCCACAGCCAAGGTGTGGAGTTACCAGAATGACCAGCAGGTGATGCTCTTTGAAAGAAATTGAAAAAACAAATGGCCAAGCAGCTGAATAAACAAAGCGCCAAATATTTTAATTAAATGTACATGGCACTGCTGTGCATGTCTGTCATACCTGTATCTATGTATATTTACATAGGAGGATATCAAATAAGGAAAACATGATTATTTTTTAAGATTGTGTTGAAGGTCTAACTGGTTATTTGGATTCAGAATTGTATGTTTCAGTTCAAGGACCACTTCACACACCATAACCACTACAGAATCAAACCATTTTAAAATGGTTTGACTTCGTACTTGGGGTATACTGGGTGCAGTGAATTCAGCAGTGAGACTGCATGGGGCATGATCTATACACCAAAACTGCTTCATTAAGTAAAAGTTGTTTTAGTACTTAATGTATCCCTTTTATGTCTACGGACAATGTTTCTCCAACTGCTCATCTGGCAAAAGGAAAGGGGCACAGAATATAAGAGGACATTTATTTACACGGGGTGCCAAAAAACCAAAAAATATCATGCACCCAGGAGTCAAAAGCACTTGGTTCACTCTTAATTAAGTTAACACGTGTTTGTTAAATTTCTGAGCTATAGTAAAAAATATGTCGTTCATGATGGACAGTGCTGCAATGTTGCAAATATGTCCCTGATGTTTTGTCATGTATCTTAGTTAGATAGAGGAATTACTGTGTATGAGCGTGATTGGTATTTACATGCTGTTAGCATGCTGTAGTGGTTATGGCCAAAACAATTGTCCAACAAACAACAGTATGTTTAATGCACTCCAAACTTATTGATGTCCTCACAGCAAACGGAACAACGTTTCAACCTGGTGATCATTAGGTCGTAACATTATTCTGTTTGCTGTGAGGACATCAATAAGTTGGGAGTGCATTTCAGCTATTGCTGTATGCTGGACAATTTTTCTTTGGGTCTTAAATCACTTCTGCACAGCAGAGTGAAAACATGGATGGGTTCTGGAAGCTTCTATATGTGCTTTTAATAAAATCTAAAGGTTTTTATTATTTTTTTTTAGAATAAAATGGCTTTTACTTCATTTTTTTTCCAGGGCTGCCAAGCTTTTGTTAATCCATAAGATTCTGGCCTAGGTGTAAAAATGCATTGGTTTATTTAAATGTCCCAGCCCTATATGTTTGCAACTAAACTGTGATGTCATAATGCATCTTATATCATACTATGCTGACGGTATAGAACATAAGGCTTGCACTCTCTGAAGCCAGTCAGTGTTTACCTAGAGCTAAACAGGGACTCATCAGACCTCCTAGTTATAAGAAAAATATGATCGGGGTTAATATTGGACAATGCTACTATTTCAATGTATTTGATTTCCTTGCATGCAGTCCATCACCGTTTTTACGGATTGTAACTAATAATTTTATTTGTGTAAGGAGGCATTCAGTGCCTGGGAGGAGAACTTCAATCAACAAGCCACTCAGGGAGTAAAAAAAACCAGTAGAGAGCCCAGATTCTAAAGTGTTTCATGCGTCCACTCATGTAATAAGGTACACGCACAATCCTACGAAACAACTAATTAAAAGTGAAGACCTACCCGAAATGCAGGTTGCAAAGGAAATCACATGAGAGTTAACTCCCGAGACAACATTAGTTGGGGTGAGGAAATAGGAAGAGTATCATATATATATATATAAAAAAAAAAGTATGTGCAAAGAATGTAAACATGGCACAATTGAGCATTCATGTGTGTGCGAGAATACCAGAAACCCAAAGAAAGAGAGAATTTAAGAACTTATAACCTGATATGCATCAATAATACCATAGTTTAACCCCTTAAGGATAGAGGCAATTGTACAAGTTCTGATCAAAATAAAACGTAAACAAAACCTTGAATTTGACTATATGGGGGGGAGCTAAGCTGCCATGCTGAGCGGTCGTACATGAGACGAGCTCCGTGCAAAAACGCTCTAAATCAGCCAAAATCGGGGCAAAAAACCACCTAATCGACTGTTAGGCGACCTTGAGAAGGGAGCCCTAAAACTGTAGAGCCAAGCGCCAAGCAACCCGACCGAAATCAGAGGCTCCTAACCGGGGATAGACCTGAGGCCTACCAGAGGCCTACTCGGACAAAGCGAGGGAGGCGGCCAATCCCTACACCGACTGCAGCCACTCACCTGGAGGTCTCCCCGGCATACTCCCTCCCCTCCGCCGCTGAGGGTCATCCCGGCAACTAAACTCTAGGCTAGGGTTGCAAGTAAGATCCTGCTAGGCTGACCTTCTATGTGGCCTGTTCGTGACCCATTTATATTATTACAACCCCTGAATTGTCCTGGAGTGAGTGTAAATGAAGGCATGGAAATAAGACATCAGTTATGGCATAACAGAAATTTAAAATGTGTTGGCGGCATCATTAGCGCTGGTTTGGCAGAGCTGCATATGGAGATATGTCACAGGGATTGCTGGTGCTGCGCCCAGGCTGGTGTAGCAAATTCAGCCTATGCCTCTGCTCAGTGTTTTGGGAGAGTCTCTAGCCTAGTTAAAATGGGCAGTTTTAACCCCAATACATACTGCTGGCCAGCTGGGGTGCTCTTGCCCCAATACGAGCTCACTAGGTTGAGAAGCAGTATTACCCACCCACCTTCTTATTACCCAAATATACAGATATAACCATGCCGGCTAACTAAGGGCCACTATGTACACCACACCTAATTTGATACCTGCCAGAATACCAACTCAGGCTACCAAACACGCCTGTCAATGCAAGAACGTACGATTGAGTAAGGTCACACCTCTTTTAGCGTGCGCAGCGGGGGGCTTACCAGCTCACTAGTTTAACACTAGAGTTTAACCTGTCTCTACTTTATAAAATCTCCGATATATAGCTGACTAAGACCTGACAGTTTACCAATCTTGTTTATATGCGCTATATACTAGGAACCTTGTATGTTTAAATCATAAATATTGTCAGTTCAACACAAATGTCCCGTTATGCCTTTCAAGACAATAATGTTAACACTCCTGTTATCCTTTCTACTACTACAAAAAAAGAGAGAAAAAAAAGTGCAGTATATCTTGTCATTAACGTATATACCAACTGTTATGTTATTCACCAATTTTGCCTTGTGTCATAAACTCTGCACTTTGAAAATAAAGAATAAAAAAAATAAAAAAAATTGGGGGTGATAAAGATTGTACATGTCCTGGACCTGAGAGTTAATGTAATTATACTGTTTACTTTGCTTCAGTCTACTCTCAGGTCCAGTGGGGAATGCCCCTGGAATATGTATTTGGAAAACCCCTGCATGGGGATTCTCCCAAAAGGCCAGCAGTGGCTCCATTAAAATCAGTTATACCCCCATAGCTGAGTGTTGTCAAGTTGCTGGGGAGGTGGTGGGAGATTCTTGGACTACTTTGCTGTATTTGGCTGTTCCCTTTGAGTATTCTACTTGTTCCTGAGCCCATCTTGGAGTAACCAGCAGAGGAGAATCCCTGCTAGGACTAGCACTCTGCTACATGATGTCTCAAAAGTAAAACAGTACCCTCTATGTACAGGTTATAAGGCGTTTTGGAAAGTTACAGGGTCAAATATAGCACGTTAAATTTTTTTAGTTAATACACAATGAAATTTGCCAGATTGCCTTTAAGACTGTATGGTAGCTCAGGAATGAGAATTAGCCCCATGATAGCATACCATTTGCAAAAGTAGACAACCCAAGGTATTACAATGGGGTGACTGGCCAAAGTTAGCGTTTATATTTGTTTGTGTGTGAAAAATGCGAAAAACTAATTTGAACGCAACATTTTTCCCTAATCAAATCAACCCTGTCTATTTTCTTAGTCCCCGTGAATGCCTTTCTAATGATCCAATGGGGATAATCTTTCTTTAAGAATCTTCACAATAGAGGGGGCGGGGCCGGACCGCCGGCGGGATCAGACGCCTCTGTCTGAGCTCCCGCTTTGGAGCCGAAAAACGTGGCAAACCGGGGGCACTACCTACCTAACTACCCGCAACAGCACCCACCTTGATCCTCAGATCCCGAGGTACAAGGGGATACCCCTCAAGCGACAAGCAGTAACCCGACTAAGGCCCCGAGGCGCGAGGAGCTTGAGCCGGGACGAGACGGCCGCTCTCCCGGGTCTCCGGCCGGGGTCCGGCGCTCCCCCCCCCTCTGGACCGGGGGGGTCATCCCGGTCTGCACACACACGAGCAGAGACCCTTATCATGCCATGACACGAGGGGCTGGAAATTGCTACCCTGCCACACATCCACCGCAACAGGGGGATAGCTCACCGCATGGTACAACCAAGATGGCGGCGGTGAGAAATGCTTACAGATCAACCTGCCTAACTGAAACTGTGGATCTCGGCAGCACTCACCTGCACATAGACGCAGCCATTGCAGGGTATGGGCGCAAACGGGAGCGAAGGCTTCAAACATCACCAGCAGGCCAGTCACTCCAGCCAGCAGCGAACAGGCTGAACAGACCTCAAGGCAAGCGGAGTAAAGCAACATCGCAAACTAAGCTACGCCACAAGTTTGAAGCGGGGAACGCGGGGACGGGACGTCCCACTCCGGGCACAGCAATCACCCACAGAATAACCGAGCCAGCAAGCAGCCCACCCAGGCCGGGTGCCAGGAGGGATTTACCTCCACAGCATCGACCACCCTGCAGGAGGAACGCCCGCCGCTGGCGGCGAAAAAGAACTGGCACCGACTGCACCCATAACGGGAATGCCTCGACCTCATAGAGCCATCGAGCCAGTGGTCAGACGATGCCACCCTCAAAGTGGGCCTGGGGCTGGAGGAGACCCGCACCCTATAATGGCCGCTCCGACACTTGGGACATTTCGACATGGGCCTCACCAATATCGGCTGCAGGCACGGGATGACTCTCCTGCACGGGCACTACCGCATAGCGACATGGACAGCCGCCTCGTCATCACAGCTACGTGATCACAGTGGACTATGTCCTGCTAAATTCTTGAGCCTAAACCCTCTGAGACAGACGACCGAAGTCCATGTAATGATATGTCTACTATGTTATGTTTATTACTCAGCAAATTTGCTCGCATACTACTTGAATACCATATGCCTTACTGTCGAACTAGGTTGTCCTCCTATACAAATGGTTATGACGCCGATTAGCATTATTATTATTGTTTCTCATACCCATTCGCCCAATAGGCCCTTAAGATGTGTCTGCACCATTTAAAATGGCTGCCTCTCTGCTCCCCTTCCCAAGCCTTTACCACATCAAATAGGTTTAAATCTGCCTAAATTGTGGGGAAAATATGTTGTTAAATTTTTCTAAGCAGCCTACACTAGCTAATGTTGATTACAACTGTAAGCGGGTCTAAACGTTTGTCTAGCCTTTTCACCTGTATCACGTCACAGAACGAAATTTTACAAGACCCAAGTTTATTAAGCATGCCATTAGTTTACCCACTGCTCCTATCTTATGTATTAACTATTGGTAGTATATCAGACTTGTTCTGTTTCCTTTTTACTATGTCTTTACACACTAAGCACTGAACCATTTGTTCTCGACTCAAATCTATAAAGCGATGTCTTAGCATGTTTATCTACTCCTACCTTTCCCTAACGTTTAATCCTTCTTGACTATCTTTAAAAAAAATGTGCAACTGTATCCTGTGCCACAATTGTAAAATCTTGTTTTAATCTGGTACATGCTACTGCTGTTGTGGCAAAGCATGAAAGCTTGTAATATTAACTCTTGCACGAAAAAATAAAGAATTAAAAAAAAAAAAAAAAAAAAAGAATCTTCACAATAATCTTCACAAGTTCACAAGATTCTTTTACAAAAACATCAAAACTAGTACATGTACGTCTCATACGAAAGAAATGCCCTATTTGGGGCCCCTATAATAGGATATCTTGTACGACTACAGGTTGCATGTAACAGACTTTTACCAGCAGATTCCTTTCTATAAGCATTACTAACCACTCTTTCACCCCAAGCTCTTATTAAATCCAAATATACAATATCTGTGTAAAATAAACTATAATTTAAAGTCATTGTCATTCATGGAGTCGCACCATGCAGCTTCTATTAACTCTCCTTCTAGACCACCAGAAGGTCATGTGTATAGCGCCTGTAAAGTCAAATAAACTTATCCAAATCAAAGCCCATAGATGTGGGACTTCTCCTACCAACCCTTATATAGATTGTCAAAGGGGGGGGGGGGGGGGGGTTGCCTCATCAAATCTCACACCTTTGGAGGTAGAACTGGGCATCAAAATCTAAAATATATGTCAGCAAATACTCAATTGAACACAAAATTAAATTGGGCACTACATTTACTATATGTATCAAGATTGTACTTAAAGAGACACTATAGTTACCAAAACAACTACAGCTTAATGTAGTTGTTCTGGTGAGTATAATAGCTCCCTTCAGGCATTTTCATGTAAACACTGCTTTTTCAGAGAAAAGGGGGTGTTTACATTGCCCCTAGGGACACCTCCAAGTGGCCACTCATTAGATGGCCACTGGAGGGGCTTCCTGGCTCAGGGCTGCAGAATAAGCCGCCCTGCCGTTCAGCGTCCCATGGGAAAGCATTGGATTGGCTAAAAATCGGCAATTCTGCTGATGTCAACAGGGGGGATAGAGGGGGGGCAGCACTGGCGGACCCGTGGAGTTTTAACCCCTTAAGGACATAGCTTCAGAAGCTTGTCTTACGCTTAAGGAGAAAGGCCATTTCTGCATTTTTCTGCTGTTTGTATTCAAACGCAATTTGCATCTCTGCACCAACACATATTATAATTTTTTTAGAGGGCAAACAGGGCTTTAATTTGATGTCACATATAGATACATTCTCGTTAATCATATAAAAATGAAAAAAAAATGAAAAAAGTAATAAAAAATTTTTTCCACAGTTTTGGCAATAGTAGTGTGTGCATAATATGTCCAGCTTAGAAAAAGTAATTCAAATTAAAGTCATTTATGTGTCTTGATTTATAGAATACATCATATGTCTAGGATTTCAGCTTATTTTGAAAGCTACAGGTCACAAAATACAAGGAGTAAAATAAAATTTCAATTTGCAACAATTTAGGAATTTGGTATCTTTGTCTTGTAGGTTTAGTAGCCATCACAGGAAACAACATTCCCACACAAAAGTATATATTTATATAAAGTAGAAATCACAGGCTATTTACCTAAAGTTAGTTTGACACTTTTTACGTAGCCATTTCATCGCCAATCTCTGCTAAATATTGGAGTAAAATTGTGTTTTTCTTTATTTTGGCATATTCACATATACCAAGGTTTTTGTAATGTGTATTTCGTAAGCTGGTGTGTGCTATTCCTGCACAGAACCCTATATTGTGTTCAGCTACATCTGCTGAGTATAACGATACCCCTATTGTATGCCTTTTGCACTTTTCTGTAAAGTTACAGTGCCATATAAGAGACAAGGCTATTTCAGTTTCTATAGTTAGGATTTTCGTAGATGGATTTGACGGGCCTATGTCTCATTTTAGGGTATTCTAGCAGTGTGACTGTTCAAATAACCCCACAAAGGGCTTTCATTTGATAAAGCAGACACCCCAGGGTATCATATATGGTGCATATTGTGCCTTGACTTGTCACCATTTTTTCACCAATTTATGTCAATGTTTGTGGTGAAGGGGGGAATTGCATTTTTTACATATTTGTTGCATTTTTGCTGAGTATTTCTTACACTTAATATGTACCACTGTCATAAAAATCCCCAAATTATACTCAGTTACACATTCTGAGTAAAACAATATGCCCAATGTATGACCTAGACACTATTTTGTGAAGTTACAGTGCTGTAAAAGAGACATGACAAGTTCAGGTTTTTAAGTGTGAATTTTCATGGAGGGGTTTGATGCATCCGTGTCCCACTTTGGAGCACTTGAGCAGGCTACATATTACAACTACACCATAAAGGCATACCATTTCTTAAAGAAGACATCACAGGGTATTTCAAACATCATATTTTGAACCTTAGCGTGGGATCATTTTTCCGCTAGCTTGTACCAAGTGTAGTGGTAATAAGCGTTTTTTCTGCCTTTTTTTTTATTTTTTTTTATTTGACAATTTGTATTGGTTTTCAGTTTATCATGAGGGTACAGAAGAAAGAAAGAGGGGGAGGAAACATTCTTATGACTCCAACATTCTTGTGTTTCGGGGAAGGGTACAGAAAGGGTGCTGTGTGTTTGGGTGCTTCTGTACGCAGCACCCAAACACACAGCACAGCACCCAAACACACACAGCACCCAAACATACACAGCACACCATCACTCACACACAGCACCCTCACTCACACACAGCACACCCTCACTCACACACAGCACCCTCAGACAGACAGCACCCTCGCTCACACACACAGCACACACACACACACACACACACACACATATATATATATATATATATATATAATGTATAAAATAACCCTCAGTGAGTTAACAGACAAAGAAAATTAGAAACCTAGAATGTGACGGCAGATAAAACCACCCTCACACACAGCACCCCTCTTACATACACACACACTGCGCCCCTCAAACATACAATACGTCCAAATATATATATATATATATATATATATATACACTACAACACCCCTCACACTGCACCACTACACACATTACGCTCCATATACACGCTAGATCCCTTACCCTATATGCAGGGCTGGATTAAGAGCCCAGTGGGCCTGGTGCTGATAATTATGATGGGCCTAATTACAAAATCTTATTGACCAAAAACACTAAAACAGTCCTACCTCCTAAGCGTCATGTATCTGATGGAGATGGTGCTGGAGGGAAACTCATAGGATGCAACTATGAGAAAACACAAGCCCTTTGCTAATCTCACGCTTTCATCTTTCAAGTAAACCCATACCCCCTAACAGCAGTGTCCACAGGGCCGGTGCAAGGACTTTTGCCGCCCTAGGCAAACGTAAAGTTTGCCGCCCCCCCCCCATATGACATCACAATGCCCCATGTTAACTAACGCAAGTGCTGCAGTGCCGCCGTGTTTACATTAAAAGGCCTGCAGGGACAGGCTATAGACACCAGAACCACTACATTAAGCTGCAGTGGTTCTGGGGAATGTGAGGTAAATTAGAGATTAGTGCCACGAATAATATACTAGATTGCCTACTTACAAACAGATGAGGGTGGTGATGGGCTCTAGCTGCAGTCTGGCTCCACTCGTCTGGTGTAGAACAGGCTCTCTGGAGGCTGTTTGTGTTCTGGGAGAACGGAAAGCAGCTCAATTTTTTTAAAGGCCCTTTACACAGCTCATGGTCTGGGCCCCAGGGTCCACCTTCATGTTCCACCAAATAGTTTGTTCACAGGAGTAGGGGATGTCCTGATATATGTGTAAGGAATGCATTGTGTGAATCTGTGTTTGTATGTGTAAGGGCTGCAATGTGTGTTTCTGTGTATGTACGGGATGCAGTGTGTGCGTCTGTAAGGGGTGCATTGAGTGTGTGTAAGGGGTGCATTGAGTGTGTGTAAGGAATGCATTGTGTGTTTCTGTGTGTATAAGGGATGCATTGTATGTAAGGGTCTTGATAAAGACCTGGGTACAGGTCAAAATGTTGCAGTGTCCAATAAACCGGCCTAAAGCTATCACAGTTAGTGCCTGAGATTTTTTTTATTTTATACTAGGGGACACTGAGACACTATGGGCACTGAGAGACATCGGGCACTGAGAGACATGGGGCACTGAGACACTCTGATACACAGGGGACATTGGAGACTTGATAAAGACCTGGTACAGGTCGAAACGTTGCGGTGTCCAATAAACCTGCCTAAATCTATTACAGTGAGTGCCTGAGATTTTTTCTTTTATACTAGGGGACACTGAGACACTAGGATACATGGGGACATTGGGAGACTAGGGGACTTTGGGAGACTAGGAAACACTAGGGACACTGGCACACTACAGACACCGAGAGACACCAGGGACACATGGGGATACTGAGATACTAGGGACACTGGCTGGGAGACGTGGGGACACTGGGAGTGCCCCATGTCTCCTAGGTCTCAAAGTCGCCCAGTGTCCCCATGTCTCCCTGTGTCCCCCAGTGTTTCCATGTCTCTCATTGTCCCCTAGTGCCTCAGTGTCCCCATGTCACCCAGTGTCCCCTAATGTTTGTATCCCCATGTCTTCCAGTGTCCCTTAGAGTCTGTGTCCCCATGTCTCCCAATGTCACTAGGACACTAGGGGACACTTAGAGACATGGGGACACATGGGAACACTGGGAGACATGGGGCCACTGAGACACTAGGGACAGTGGCTGGGAGACATGGGGACACAGACTAGTGGCCACTGCGAGACATGGGGCCACTGTGTCCCTAGTGTCTCGGGGTCCCCATGTTACCCAGTGTCCCAATGTCTCAGCATCCCCATGTCTCTGAGCTGCTGTCTGGACTCTCTGTGCAGAGCTGCTCCCCCGCGGATCAGAGAATAGAGAGAGGCAGGGAGGGAGATGCCGTAACTTCTTATCACTGTCTCTATCCACACAAACAGCGACCCCTACTGGCTGGCGCTGGTACTGCAGAATAATCTCTGTTTATACTGAGACAGACATTTGTATTGCCGGTATTACTGCAATACCGGCACCGGCTAGGCAGCCTCAAATACCTGAGAAATACTTCTGAGAAATACCTGGCAACCCTAAGAAATACATGAGAAATACCTGGCAACCCTAAGCGTAGTGTGTAAAAAAAAAAAAAAATGTAAAAAAAAAATTTTTTTTTTTTTTTTTTTTTTAAATCAATGGGCCTATTCCATGGGCCTGGGTCTGGATCTGCAGCTCCATCAGCCCCTATGTTAATCCGGCCCTGCCTATATGCACTCTTAATCCCCTACACACACACAAAATCTTCTATACACACTCTGGGTCCTTTACACAGTAGATCTCCTACACACACACACACACTGCACCACCTACACACACACTAGATTCCTTGTCAGCAAACACATACAACATTCTCTAAACACACCCTCTCTACAACCCCTACACACACTACGTCACCTATACACACACACACTACAGCCCGTATGCACACACTCGCTACATCCCCTATAACACTATGCCCCCTATACACACACTCTCTACAGCCCCTAGCCACACATTACACCACAAACACAAATGAAATTGACCTATTTACACAATACCACACCACACTCTACACACACGCAATCCCACAAGCAGGCTCCAAACATATGCACCATTCACTTTCCTGGCCCTTTTGTCCTCTGGTATCCCACTTGTGGAGACACCAGAGACAATTTAAAAGCAAACACAGCGCAAGCATGTTATTAAATTTGCTTGCGCTGCGCAGAACAAATTCAGGGTCTTTTTCTAATGCCAGAGCTCTTCAGTGGGGCTCTGCGCATTGAACCAACATGCTTACTTTGAGAGGGGGCGTGCTTGTCATTAGTGATGACAAAACACACCCTATCTGGCCCCGCCCCCTTCTTTGTGGGCCGCTCTGATTTAAAAATACCCGGGCCTAATTTTTTTCCCAGTCCGGCCCTGCTCACGTGGGTTGGAGCCTATAAGCTATTGGCTCCGTAAGTGACTCCTTTTTGCTCTTGAGGCAGCAACACACCCCTTTATCCCAAACGATGTTCTCCCGAAGATATGGAATAAGCAGAGAGAGAGAACCTCATAGGTGGTATTGTACAGATAGTGTATACAATATAGTGAGATAGTAATGATTATGCTCACCTTAGACAGAGCCTTGAATTCCTGGCTCTGAGGTTTGTTGGCAATATGCTAATTTATTGGGATAGCATTCCCCACATAGTGTTCCTGGAGGCTAGAAAGGACTATATGGACTAATATAAAAAAATATAACGATTTATTGTAGAGATAAAAAAAATAATAATAAAAACAATATTTAGACTCCTCAAAAGCATATAAGCAAAATGATAGAAAGTCCAAGTATAAAAGTCCAAACTCCAGCTAAACGCGTTTCACTCTTGTATGAGCTTCCTCAGTAGCTGTGAAGTAGCCTCAGGAATCTTCCACTTTATAAGTGTTCTAAAGTTAATTCGGATCCTCCCTTTGGGGTCACAGGATGTGTAATTATCCAATCATAAGGTCAGAGTCTCTTTCAAATTTCTTATACTGATCACCTGTGGTAAAAAAGCTTACATTGGCTGAATTGCCTGTCAATCAATTAAAAAACTTGATTAGAATGAATTCTATTGGTGGTTGGGTGGGGCTGTCTTTTTCAAATTTCTTATACTGATCACCTGTGGTAAAAAAGCTCTCATTGGCTGAATTGCCTGTCAATCAATTAAAAAACTTGATTAGAACAAATTCTATTGGTGGTTAGATGGGGCTGTCATGCATAGCACCCATTCAAGGCAGTGGTTGGCGGAAGTGGCGGAAGTCCTGGTCCGTCACTCGTCGTTAAGAGTCTCCCCAGGGTGACGGACCAGGTCCGTCACTCCTCATTAAGGGGTTAACCCAAGGTGAGTTTTTACCCATTCTGAGGGGGCTAAGGGAGGGGGGGGGACGGCAAGCCACCTAAATGGTGGGTTTTCACTATAGGGTCAGGAATACATGTTTATGTTCCTGACCCTATAATGATCCTTTATTGGAAATAAAGCCATTTTCATGGAGAACTGTTGAATACAGCAAAACAACTTACAGTATTACCCATAGAGATTCAGAGTATCAGAAAAATCACCCACCAAAGGTTAGAAATGTTTAAAATCCCTGTAGGCACCCAGACCACTTCAGCTCATTGAAGTGGTCTTGGTGATGTATCCTTTTGCACTTAGTGCTGCAATGTTAAACATTGCAGTTCCAGAGAAACATTGCAGCTCTAAGTCTTCCCTATGTGGCTGTCTACCAGACAGCCACTAGAGGGCTTCCTGAATTGAATTGGGCCTTTGCTCCGGTATCTGACTCTGGAGGTCCTCATGCTCTGCAAAAATCATTCAACCCCCATTGAAAATCATGCTCTGCATGAGGACCTCCAGCGTCCGATTTTTACCCATAGAAAAGCATTGATTCAATGCTTTCCTATAAGGGGAGGTCTAATGCACCTGCTGCATTTGCCACGCATGCGCATTAGACCCCACTTGTTGTTGGACTGAAGAGGGGGTAGAGCGTTGACCCAGTGCCGAGGTATATCGGCTCTGGGATAATGTAAGTAAACAAGGGTTTTTAACCCTTTTTTTTTACCAGGGAGAGGGGCCGCGAGGGAAGGGGGAGGCAGGGGGAGCGATAGTACCAGGAATTTGTGTCACTACAGTCTCCCTTTAAATAAGGGAAGAGACGCAACACTAAAGGCTGCAGATATGAATCAAATCTTTCCGCCAGTCTCTTATTTAATGACATTATACCAACCACTATAGATCTACACTAAATATACTCCATCTATTTGTGTACCTTCGGCAAATGATAAAATATGGGTAAAATCGGATGGAAAGATAACAAATATTCAGATAGATTAGTATCCAATACTCTGTCTTCTATTGAAAAAATCTAAATCTCCCTCAATGTTTTCTTAGAGTGAACAGTAGGATTATATGACAGTTAGAGATAAAGAAAGTGTCATCAATCTGTGTTCATGCTTCTTTCAAATATTGCTCAGTATTCATTACAATCTTACTAACTTTATCTGCCTGTCTGATTATCTGATTACTATGTCTTTATAATTGTTTAGTGTACAAATAGTCCCTCTCTCCATTTTAGTCAGATTGTCATTAAACTTCATTGTTAGTCATGTCCCGAACGGTTCGCTGGCGAATAGTTCCTGGCGAACATAGCGTGATTGATCATTGAGTAAACTTTGACCCTGTACCTCACAGTCAGCAGACACATTCCAGCCAATCAGCAGCAGACCCTCCCTCCCAGACCCTCCCACCTCCTAGACAGCATACAATTTAGATTAATTCTGAAGCTGCATTCTTTTTTTTTTATTATTATTTTTTTTGTGTGTGTTTGTGTTTATTATACATTATCCTCCATAGCCAATAACCTGTGTTTATTATACATTATCCTCCCATAGCCAGTAACCTGTGTTTATTATACATTATCCTCCCATAGCCAGTAACCTGTGTTTATTATACATTATCCTCCCCATAGCCAGTAACCTGTGTTTATTATACACTATCCTCCCATAGCCAGTAACCTGTGTTTATTATACATTATCCTCCCATAGCCAGTAACCTGTGTTTATTATACATTATCCTCCCATAGGACCTGTTGTCTAGGTCTTCGACCTGCCTGCGCATCTCGAGGAGTATGTTCCCCTGTCGTGCGGTTGCTAAGTCTGCAGCTTGTTGGTGGTGTGTGGTGTGGAGGCGGTGTTCCTCTAAATCATCCACCCTCTGTTCCAGTACCGTTAGATCTCTGCGTACCGCGGCTATATCTTCCCGGATGACGGAGCGCAATTCTGAAACCAGGGCCGTTTTGTCCCCTCGCGTGAGCATATTGGCTGATATAGCCGCCAAGTCGATCGACATCTGGGTCAGTGCATCAGCGCAGGGTGCGTCGCTTTCGGAGCCTGCTACACTGCTGGTGCTCGGGGAGGAAGGCGCCATCTTGTCCGCGCCTCGTGTGTCTCTGAGGTGCTGCGGGGTGGACAGGAATCCGTCCATGGGACCAGGTTGTTGGCTCGTGTGGGGTGTGGGTGGGTGTCTTGGGGTCACCACCCGTTTGGGTTTCCCCATGTGGACCGCGGAATGTGCTTAGGGTCTGGGCTTAGGCGGGTCGGGGCCTGGGAGCGAGTGCAGTGTACGACTTACTCCATCTGCGGTCGAGCCACGCCCCCCTGTAACCTGTGTTTATTATACATTATCCTCCCATTGCCAGTAACCTGTGTTTATTATACATTATCCCACCCATAGCCAGTAGCCTGTGTTTATTATGCACTATCCTCCCCATAGCCAGTAACCTGTGTTTATTATACATTATCCTCCCATAGCCAGTAACCTGTGTTTATTATACATTAACCTCCCATAGTCAGTAACCTGTGTTTATTATACATTATCCCCCCACAACCAGTAACCTGTGTTTATTATACATTATCCCCCCACAACCAGTAACCTGTGTTTATTATACATTATCACCCATAGCCAGTAACCTGTGTTTATTATACATTATCCTCCCCATAGCCAGTAACCTGTGTTTATTATACATTATCCCCCATAGCCAGTAACCTGTGTTTATTATACATTATCCTCCCCATAGCCAGTAACCTGTGTTTATTATACATTATCCCCCATAGCCAGTAACCTGTGTTTATTATACATTATCCTCCCCATAGCCAGTAACCTGTGTTTATTATACATTATCCCCATAGCCAGTAACCTGTGTTTATTATACATTATCCCCCCATAGCCAGTAACCTGTGTTTATTATACATTATCCTCCCATAGCCAGTAACCTGTGTTTATTATACATTAACCTCCCATAGTCAGTAACCTGTGTTTATTATACATTATCCCCCCACAACCAGTAACCTGTGTTTATTATACATTATCCCCCCACAACCAGTAACCTGTGTTTATTATACATTATCACCCATAGCCAGTAACCTGTGTTTATTATACATTATCCTCCCCATAGCCAGTAACCTGTGTTTATTATACATTATCCCCCATAGCCAGTAACCTGTGTTTATTATACATTATCCTCCCCATAGCCAGTAACCTGTGTTTATTATACATTATCCCCATAGCCAGTAACCTGTGTTTATTATACATTATCCCCCCATAGCCAGTAACCTGTGTTTATTATACATTATCCTCCCATAGCCAGTAACCTGTGTTTATTATACATTATCCTCCCCATAGCCAGTAACCTGTGTTTATTATACATTATCCCCCATAGCCAGTAACCTGTGTTTATTATACATTATCCTCCCCATAGCCAGTAACCTGTGTTTATTATACATTATCCCCATAGCCAGTAACCTGTGTTTATTATACATTATCCCCCCATAGCCAGTAACCTGTGTTTATTATACATTATCCTCCCATAGCCAGTAACCTGTGTTTATTATACATTAACCTCCCATAGCCAGTAACCTGTGTTTATTATACATTATCCCCCCACAACCAGTAACCTGTGTTTATTATACATTATCCCCCCACAACCAGTAACCTGTGCTTATTATACATTATCCCCCCCCCACAGCCAGTAACATGTGTTTATTTATTTTTTTGACATTCTTTATTTATTGAGTTTTCAAGTCAGAGTGGGAGACATAAAAAAGAAAAAGGTGGGGGTGGGGGGTGGAGGGGGGTTATCAAGTATCAAGTTACAATGTGTGACATATGCAATGACAGAGCGTCAGACCTGGTAGTAGGTCGGAGTTAAGATCGGTGTTTTACTCATCACCTATGCGCCATCACCTTTCAGTGTGTCCGCCTGGGCGGTTCTCATTCTTGGCTTGGGGTGTGGCTCATGTGTGCTATATGCAATATAGGTGAGTCTGTGGTGTTCAGGTGGTTGTGGTTGTATGGTGGTGCTTGTTGGGAGGTTATCACCTTGCATAGAGGGAGGGGGTGAGAGCCCCGTGGGTGGTAGGTTTTCGGATTCTCGACATGGCGGGTTGTCAGAGCTCTGGCAATGTTCAGTCATGGCTTGTCACGGACAAGGGGGAAGGGGAGGGGGAGTGTCAGGGTCAGAGGTTCAGACAGTGGCGTAGGGATAGGGGTAGCTGGTATGTGTACCAGTGGTCTCTTGGAAAGATAGGTATGGGGGGTCAAGCCTGTCCCCGTGCGGTGTAGGGGTACCATTGGAGGGCACATTTGTCCGAGCGCTCCTGCAGGGACGCGGTCAACATTTCCATAATTTGGATTTCCTCTACCTTGTCCACCCATTGTTCGTAGGTGGGTATTGTCTGGCATTTCCAGTTCAGTGGGATGAGGCTTTTTGCGGCGGAGAGCAGGTGTATCGTGAGGGATTTTTTGTATTGTTGTGTAGGTGTGGATGTGTGGTGAAGGAGCATTGGCAGTGGTTGCAGTGGGAGGTCAGAGTCCGTGATTTCCTTGATCTTAGCGTGTATCAAGCGCCAGTATGGAACTATGCGGGGGCATGACCACCAGATGTGGAGGTTAGTGCCCAGGGCAGAGTTACATCTCCAGCATTCTCCAGAGGCTGTGTCGTGCATGTGTCTTAGTGCATCTGGGGTCCTATACCATTGTATGAGTAGTTTATAGCTCATCTCTTGGTATTTGGAGCTGATGGAGCATTTGTGAGTTAAAAGAAAGATTTTGTCCCACTCCTGGATAGTCAAAAGTTCCCATTTTTCCGTGAACCCTAGTGAGCTTTCAGTTCCCAGTGACTGTAGGCTTGTGTAGAGGTCGGATACCGCGTGTTCTAAGTGTTTTCTGTCTGTCAGTTGTCTGTGTATGTGATCTTTACCTTGGAGGTTCGTGTAGTAAGTTTTCACCTGGTGGTAGTGGAACATGTCGAGTGGGGTCGGTCGCTGAGTCGTTAGAACGTCGGGTAGTGGTTTGATGGCTCTGTCAACAGTCCATTGGTGTAAGTAGATCCAGTCCGTCTGGTGGAAGTTCCGGAAGGCCAAGGGGGGGAGGCCCCCCGCTAGGTTTGGGTTATATGTGATCGGGGTGAGCGGGTTAGGTGATGTGGTGAGTCGGTGTGTAAAGCGCAGTTTGCACCAGACCCCAAGGGTGGCGTCGATGAGTGGGTTTTGGGTTCGGAGCTCCGAGTAGGTGAGCGAGCCAAGCCAAAGTCTGTCTGGGACTGCCCCATGTGTCTGCTGGACCTCCATAGACACCCATCTTTTGGTACTTGGGCGCGCGTGCCAGTCCACTACCCTCTGCAGGTGTGTGGCCTGGTAGTATTGCTGTACGGAGGGTTGCCCGGCTTCCCCCGCAGCCTTCGGTCGCTCCAGTGTGGTCCTGCGTATGCGGGACACGGAGCGGTTCCATATAAAGCTGCGGATGTCTCGTGTCAGGGTGCGGAAAAATGATTGTGGGATCGCGACGGGCATTTTCGCGAATAGGTACAATAATCTGGGGAGGACGTTCATCTTCAGTGCTTGTATGCGGCTGAACCAGGTGAGGTATTGCGGCGACCAGCGGAGGAGATCTTTTTGAATGCTCGTGAGGAGGGGGGGGGAAATTCAATTGATAGAGCTGTGTGATATCACGTGGTAACCATGTGCCCAGGTACCTCAACTTGACTGGTCGCCATGAGAAGGCAAACTGAGCGCTTAGGCGGTCGGCCAGCTCAGCGTTTTCTAGTAGACACATGGCTTCAGATTTATCCAGATTTAGCTTCAGATTGGAAACTTGGTGGTAGTCGCGAAATGCCTTGAGGAGGTTAGGGATTGAGATTAGGGGTTGTTCTAGGAAGAACAGCATATCATCCACTTATGCTGCAAGTTTGTGTACCTCCGCGTCCAGCGTTACCCCCGTGATGCCCCCGTCCCGTCTGACCGCCCCTAGAAATGGTTCCAGGGAGAGGGCAAACAGGAGGGGGGACAGAGGACAGCCTTGGCGCGTACCGTTGCTGATGGGAAAGGGTTGTGTAAGGGTTCCGTTGATGCGGATCCGCACTGTCGGCATCGTATACAATGCCGACACCCAGGTGCATAGCTGAGGGCCGAATCTGAAGTGGCGGAGAGTAGATGTGAGATACGTCCAGTCTACCCAATCGAACGCCTTTTCGGCATCTGTCGATAGCAGTACGGCCTCGCGTTTCTTGGTTTTCGCCACGTGTATGATGTTGAGTGCCTGTATCGTGTCGTCTCTGGCTTCCCTACCTGGGATGAATCTGACTTGGTCAGGGTGGATAAGGTCCGGGAGGATCGGAGAGATCCTATGGGCCAGGGCCTTGGCAAAGAGCTTGAGGTCCGAATTCGAGCGATATCGGGAGGTAGCTCGAGCAATTAGTCGGGTCTTTACCGTCTTTGGGAATTATTGTGATTGTAGCGGCCAAGGTGTCTGTTGGGAACCGTCCGCCCTCACAAATCGAGTTCAGTCCTGTCAGGAGCTTGGGCAGTAGGGTGTCACTGAAAGCGCGAAGGTATGAGAGCGTCAGCCGGTCCGGGCCGGGTGCCCTGTGGGGTTTCATGCTTTTCAGGGCTCCCTTGAGTTCTTCGAGGGTTAGGGGTTGCTCCAGGTCCTCCGATTGTTCCTGGGAGAGCGTTTTGGTTATGTGTTGGGATAGGTAGTCTGTGATCTTCTGTTGATGTGTCTGTATGGCTGTCCCGTGAGTGGTCTGTGTCTGGTTGTATAGGTCTTTGTAGTAAGCCTGAAAAGCTTCAAGTATACCATCAGGGTGTCTAGTGCTGCGGTGGTCCCGTGTGTTTATTTATTTATTTATTTTTAATTCTTTATTTTTTCTTGTGCATAGATGAACATCAAGCGTGCAGAGCCACGACAGCAGCTGCAGGCAATTTTGTAGCATTTCAGCGTGTGGCAGTTTAGACAACACATTTTTGTATAACATGAGACTAACAGGCTATATAAAACATCAATATTTTATGGTAAACATGCTAGGTTAGATATTATGCATATGCCATAGCAAGTTGTGCGTAAGAGTACGGTAAGGTGTTTAACCTTGCATTTTTGAGTGAGGAAAACTTTTATGCTTAAGTCAGTGCTAGTTGCGATATAAGTGTAAGGAGAAGTCAACAGTTATTCCATAAGTTTTAAACAGGTTTGGGCTGCCCCAGTGGTTAGATCTAGCTGGTAATATATTGCTTAAGCTGTTAGTTTCTAGACAGATAAGAGATAAAGGCAAAAGCTCAGCATAGCTTACGAGAGTGACACGTTTTGTAACTCAGTTAACGAGATGGAACAGTAGCTTTATATGGAAGGGAAAAGGCTAAAACAAGTAGTAGGTGCATGTATAGTACATGAGCTATGGTCACCTTGATGCTTAGAAAAGTAAACAATTCTTTCCTGTCAGGCTATATATTCATATCTAAATACTTAACAATGCTCTGATTTGAAGCACATAGGTAAGCCAGCGCTCCAACCTTAAATCATATAGGTCACAGCCAAATAATACAGGAAAGAGTCTGCTAGGTCTGCATAGACATAAGGCAGCAGTCTATCCCGGAATGGGGCAATGAAAGTCAGCCGACTCCCACAGTCGGTAAGTTCAGGGCTCTTGCAGGATAGTCACTCTGTCCCCACGTTTGTAGGGGTGCCGGCATTTGGAGACCGCAGACCTGGGGATGTGTCGGTGCCGGATCTGTCCTCTTCCAGGAGCAATCATTGGTTCCCGGTTGTGTCCGGCGCTGGTTGTGGCTGGACTGCATTCGGCGGGGATGAGGTGGTGAGATAGTACCTCTAGGAGCGCTCTGCCCAGGTAGGCTTGTAGCAGGGGCCGGTCGTCGTGATGGTCTACAGCTGTGTTGGGGTACTGTCTGCTTCTTTTTAGGCAAGATTGCCCCGATTTTAAGGCTTGAAGAGCCGGAGCTCTCTGAAAGTGCGTCCTGCCATGGTGAGTGTCAGGCCCCGCCCCCCCATGTGTTTATTTTATGGATGTGTTGTGCCCTTCTCTTTGCCTGGAGCATCTTTGCTAGGAGTCGACCGCTTTTGTTGGAGTGTTCATAGAAGTACCTGGCCGATTTTGACAGGGTATGCAACAGCCCCTGAGAGAGATGGTCTCTAAGTTCTCTCTGGGCTTCGGTCAGTTGAAGGTAGGTGTTATCGTCTAGCGTTTGTTTATGTGTGGTTTCCAAGGCGGATACCTTGGATGTGAGATCGGTGATGCGCATGTGTCTGTCTTTTTTTTTTTTTTGCGCTGTGTGCAGATGGCGATGTAGTGGCCTCTCATGACACATTTATGTGCTTCCCAGATCGTCAAGGTGGGTGTGTCTGGATTGTCAAGTGTGTAGAAATATTGTGTGATCGTCTGAAGCGCGGATGCGCGGGAGACCGGGTCGTTCAGCAGGGTTACGTTAAGCTTCCACTGTCTGTCTCTGGGTTTATAGAGGGGTGAGTTTGTGCCTACTTTAACCGGGGCGTGGTCGGAGTGGGTCGTGAGTCCAATTTGTGCGTGGTGGAGTAGGGAAAGGTATTCCTGGGGCATAAATATGTAATCAATGCGGCTATAGTGGTGGTGGACATGGGAGAAGTGCGTATAGTCCCTGTCATCTGGGTGTGCGGTTCTCCAGCAGTCTACAAGACTCAATCCGTTCAGTGCCCTGGTGGCGGATCGTAAGCAGTGTGGCGGTAGTGTACTAGTTCCGCGGGACGTATCCAGGAGTGGGTCTAGTGGCATATTCAAGTCCCCAGCTACTATCAGGAGGCCCTCTCTAAATTTGTTAAGCTTGGTTAAGGTGCGAGAGCGAAAGGTGTGTTGACCACGGTTGGGGCAGTATATGCAAGCAAATGTGTATGTGTGATCAGCTATCGTGCCCTTGACAAAAAGGTATCTCCCTCCGGGGTCTGTATGGGTCGCGGCGTGGCTGAAGGGTACGGTGTGCGCGAAGAGTATCGCTACACCTGCTCTCTTGGAATCTGGGTGATTGGCGTAGTAAGCCAAATTGAAGCATTTGTTTTCTAGTTTAGGTGCGTCCGGGCCCCGAAAGTGCGTCTCCTGCAGGAACGCTACGGACACCCTCTTCGCCCAGAGACGGCGGAGCAGGTGAAAGCGCTTCTCCGGCTGGTTAAGGCCCCCTGTGTTGTTGGACCAGTATGTAAGTAAGGCCGGGCTAAACCCCGTCTTGGCCTCCGCGGGATGGTTGCTCGGAGGGGGTGGGGGGGGTCCATTGGGGAAGGGGGAGTATCAGTGGGGGGGTGGGGGGGTCAATGCAATGTTTGAACCTAAACCGGTTGGTAGCGTTCAGGAGACTGTTGAACTGGAGAGTCTCGTAGAACCTCGGTCTTATGTACAGGGGAGGTCAGTTGCGTGAGGTGCGTGGAGGGCCACCTACGGAGTCTGTTCCTTAAATAAGTGTGTTGTCAGCACCTGTGTCCCGCGGCACCCAATCCTCCATGTGGAGTGGCTGTCGTGATCTCCGCGAGTCCGGAGGTAGTCGGGGGGGAAGGAGAGGTGGGCCAGAGTTAGTCGGGTACGCAAAGGTACCAATTTACGTGTCGGGGATGGGTCTGCAACATAATGTGCACATTGTGTGTGTAGTTGGCCTCAAATACCGTGACCTGTGCGTGAGCTATCTAACTAGACAGTGATATGGCTATGTGCCTGCGCTTTTCTAGGATTTGCGGCCCAGTCCCCCCTCCCAAACAGTCCATCTCTTCGTGACCCACCCCGCATGGTCGGCCGCCCCCGTCTCATGGGCTCTCCTCCTGGCTGGTTGTCCCCAGGCATCCCACCCATGGTGCCACCCCAAGTCCCGGTTACTGTTATGCTGTGATATGGGTCCCTGACCCGCTAACCAGCGGCCTAACTCCACAGTTCTCACCCCACCCAGTTCCATGGTCGTTAAGCATCAGGGGCAAGGAGTTAAGCACCATAGTTCACTTGTAGCAGTTACTTGGTGTTCCCCTATGGGGACGGGGCAACCTAGAAGGTGGCCCTCGGTACCTGATATGGGAGGCCGGCTTCAGTGTCTCAGGTCGCTACTCCTCTGGGCCATCGGGGCCGCCTCGGCGCCGCGGTTGTGGTGCAGCGTGCCCTCCCATCAGGTTCTCTGCCACTGGGTGGGGCCCGGTGGGGCGAGCAGGCGGATTTTCGAGGACATGTGGTAGTCCTGCGGACTGGAAGAATCGGGGGACATCGTTGGGCCAGCGTAGTGTGTGCCAGCGATTTTCAATCTTGGCTTGCAGTCTGAACGGAAAACCCCATTTATAGGGAATCCGTCTTTCTAATAGCATGCTTGTTAGGGGCTTCAGCGCCCGCCGGGCATCAAGCGTGAGGGACGACAGGTCCTGAAACAGGGTAACCTGGGAGTCCATGTAGGCAATTGAGCGCTGGGTCCTGGCCGCTCTCATAATGGCGTCTTTCTGTTAGAACGATGTGAGGCAGCAAATCATGTCCCTGTGTTGGCCGTCTCTCCTGGGGCCACGTAATGCTCTATGTGCGCATTCCATGGGTATTTCAGGGGGGGGCATTTTCCCCGAGAAGTTGCGTAAAGAGGCCCATCAGCAGTTCCCGTACACTACCTGATCGATACAACATCATACCTGATGTTTTAAAGCACGTTATTCCAAACAATTTAGGAATGTTAGGTGATTTATGCCCTTTATGGATTAAAATCAGATTCTGCATCAACTATGTAATTTTCCATGGGAGTTTTGCCATGGATCCCCCTCCGACATGCCACAGTCCAGGTGTAAGTCCCCTTGAAACAACTTTTCCATCACTATTGTGGCCAGAAAGAGTCCCTGTGGGTTTTAAAATTTGCCTGCCTATTGAAGTCTATGGCGGTTCGCCGGGTTCGCCTGTTTGCGAACTTTTGCGGTAGTTCGCGTTCGCCGTTTGCGAACGGAAAATGTCATGTTCGTGACATCACTATTCATTGTACATTAATGCTCATATAATTTAATAATAAAATCCCTTTCAACAAGTCTTTGAAAAGACACACAGTGGAACCTTAACAATTAACTGCATAAAAACTTGATTGAGCTTTGCACTGTTCGCAAATTCTCCTTAATTGCAGAATTTTTGAAGCCAATAAACTCAAAATAGTGGAATTCTCATTATCATGGCTATCCACATTTTGATATTGAGTTTTGAATAGAAGAACATTTCCCCTCAATATATGAAATATATCCTAAAAAAAAACTTACAATGTGTTTTTATTTCAGAGGTCTGTTGTAAAAACATATACATACAGCTGTAATCTAAATTATTCAACCCCATTGAAAATCAGGTTTATTGTAAAAATGTACAGACTTTCAGCTGTTTGCAATGAACAAATCAAACAAACTCAATTGAAAAAGCTCAACACAATGAATGCTTCAAGTGATTTCCCCAAATCTTGAAAATGTAACTTATAATGACTTCCCCAGTTTTTAAATTATTCAACCCCTTCATGGCAAGCATCTTTAGTACTCAGTAGAGCCCCCTTTTGCTGTTATGACCTGCTGCAAACGAGATGCATAGCCAGACACCAGCCTCTAGCAGCGTTCTTGAGGAATTGTAGTCCATTGCTCACGAGCAGTGGCCTCCAGTTCAGTAATATACACTGCTCAAAAAAATAAAGGGAACACTTAAACAACACAATGTAACTCCAAGTCAATCACACTTCTGTGAAATAAAACTGTGCACTTAGGAAGCAACACTGAGTGACAATCAATTTCACATGCTGTTGTGCAAATGGGATAGACAACAGGTGGAAATTATAGGCAATTAGCAAGACACCCCCAATAAAGGAGTGGTTCTGCAGGTGGTGACCACAGACCACTTCTCAGTTCCTATGCTTCCTGGCTGATGTTTTGGTCACTTTTGAATGCTGGCAGTGATTTCACTCTAGTGTAGCATGAGACGGAGTCTACAACCCACACAAGTGGCTCAGGTAGTGCAGCTCATCCAGGATGGCCCATCATTGCGAGCTGTGGCAAGAAGGTTTGCTGTGTCTGTCAGCGTAGTGTCCAGAGAATGGAGGCCCTACCAGGAGACAGGCCAGTACATCGGGAGATGTGGAGGAGGCCGTAGGAGAGCAACAACCCAGCAGCCAGGGCCGGCGCCACCTGTAAGGCGACCTAGGCAGCCGCCTAGGGCGCAACTTACCAGGGGGCGCCGGATCCCTGTCCCCGCTGCGCCTCCTCATGCTGCGCCGCCTGAGCGCTTTAACAAGCCCCAGGCGGCGCAGCACTGCTGCATGGAGGGCGGCCGGGTTTCAGTGACCGGCAGGAGGGAAGCGCAGAGCGCTCCCTCCTGCCGGTCTCTCCATGTAGCGTGGCCGGGCGGCGCGGAACCAGGGACAGGAACCTCTGTTTCCTGTACCCGACCGCCGGCGGACTGAAGGGAAGCGCTCACTGAGTGAGCACTTCCTGTCAGTCCGCCGGCGGCAGGGTACAGGAAACAGAGGTTCCTGTCCCTGGTTCCGCGCCGCCCGGCCACGCTACATGGGCAGGAGGGGAGGGTAAGGACCACTATGGGAGGGGGGGATAACGGACCACTAGGGGAGGGGGGGGGAATAACGAACCACTATGGGAGGGGGGGTGGGGGGGGAATAACGGACCACTATGGGAGGAGGGAATAACGGACCACTGGGGGGGGGGGAATAACGGACCACTAGGGGAGGGGGGGGGGAATAACGGACCACTAGGGGAGGGAGGGAGAGGCGGGGGGGATAAGGACCACTGGGGGTGGGTAAGGACCATGAGGGGGGAAAGGACCACTAGGGGAGGGGAGGGAAGTAAGGACCACTGGGGGTGGCTAAGGACCGGGGGGGGGGCTAAGGACCGGGGGGGGGCTAAGGACCGGGGGGGGTAAGGACCACTGGGGGGGGGGTTTAAGGACCATGAGGGGGGAAAAGAACCACTAGGGAGGGGAGGGAGGATAAGGACCACTAGGGGAGGGAGGGAGAGGGGGGGATAAGGACCACTGGGGGTGGGTAAGGACAAGGGGGGGATAAGGACCATGAGGGGGGGGAAAGGACCACTAGGGGGGGAAAGGACCACTAGGGGGGGAAAGGACCACTAGGGGGGGAAAGAACCACTAGGGGGGGGGGAAAGGCCCACTAGGGGGGAAAGGACCACTAGTGGGGGAAAGGACCACTAGGGGGGGAAAGGACCACTAGGGGAGGGGAGGAAGGTAAGGACCACTGGGGGTGGGTAAGGACCAGGGGGGTAAGGACCACTGGGGGGGGTGTAAGGACCATGAGGGGGGGAAAGGACCACTAGGGGAGCGGAGGGAGGATAAGGACCACTAGGGGAGGGAGGGAGAGGGGGGATAAGGACCACTGGGGGTGGGTAAGGACCGGGGGGGGGTAAGGACCACTAGGGGAGGGGAGGGAGGACAAGGACCACTAGGGGAGGGAGGGAGAGGGGGGGATAAGGACCAGGGGGGTAAGGACCACTGGGGGGGGGTAAGGATCATGAGGGGGGGTAAGGACCACTAGGGGAGGGGAGAGAGGATAAGGACCACTAGGGGAGGGAGGGAGAGGGGGGGATAAGGACCACTAGGGGAGGGAGGGGGTGATAAGGACCACTGGGGTGGGTAAGGACCACGGGGGGGGTAAGGACCATGAGGGGGCGGTAAGGACCACTAGCGGAGGGGAGAGAGGATAAGGACCACTAGGGGAGGGAGGGAGAGGGGGGGGATAAGGACCCCTGGGGGTGGGTAAGGACCAGGGGGGTAAGAACCACTAGGGGAGAGGAAGGACCACTAGAGGAGGGGGAGGAAGGACCACTAGGGGAGGGGAGGGAGGGTAAGGACTATTACGGGAGGGGAGGAGGGAGGAAGGACCACTAGGGGAGGGGAGGGTAAGGACCACTAGGGGAGGGGTGAGTCAGGACCACTGGGGGAGGGGGGTGAAGGAACACAGGGGGAACGGGGGTGGGAAGGTAAGGACCACTGAGGGAGGAGGAGGGGAGGTCCACTAGGTGTTTGGGAGAGGGAGGACCACTAAGGGGGGGAAGGACCACCAAAGGGGGGTAAGGAGGGAGGACTACTAAGGAGAGGGAAGGAGGGTAAGGACCACTAAGGGGGGGGGGAGATTACCACTAAGGGGGTGGTGGGAGTAGGGGAAGGTCTACTAAGGGGTTTGAGAGAGGGAGGACCACTAAGGGGTTTGGGAGAGGGAGGACCACTAAGGGGGGGGAGAGGGGAGTGAGAAGACCACCAAGGGGGGACTGCAGAGGGACAGGGGGCCAAGGGAGAGCACTAAGTGACACACACACACACAGAAACATACAATGCATTCCTACTCACACACAATACATCCCTTACGTTCTCTTACATAATTAATGCACCCCTTACAGACACACACTGCATTCAATTACATACACAGAAACAAACCTTGCACCCCTTACACACACACACACACACAGAAACATACAATGCATTCCTTACACGCAAACACACACTACATCCCATATAAACACACTACATCCCTTACACAAATTGCACACATAAAAAATCCCCAACTCATGGATGGGCCATGTAGGTGGATTTATGGGTGGGCATTGTAGGCGTATGCCCCCTGGGGGCCCAGACCTTGAGCTGTGTAAGGGGCCCTAAAAAATGGAGCTGCTTCCTGTTCGTTAATTTTTGTGAGCACTGTTAAAAACAGTCTCCAGAGAGCCTCTTCTACACCAGACCTGTGGAGCCAGACTGAGCCCATCATCAGCCTCTTGTCCTCATCTGGTGGTAAGTAGGCAATCCAATATATTATTAGTGGCACTAATCTCTAATTTACCTCACATTAAATGGATACTATAGTCACCAGAAGCACTACAGCATAATGTAGTGGTTCTGGTGTCTATAGCCTGTGCCTGTAGGCTTTTTAATGTAAACACACTGTCTTTACCGATAAAAGACACTTTGTGAAGACTGGCGTTGGCCCATATGGCAGAGCATATGGGCGGGGCATTGTGATGTCACATGGTGGGCAGGACATATGGGGGGGGGAGCGGCAAAATTGTTTTTGCCTAGGGAGGCAAAAATCCTTGCACCGGCCCTGCCAGCAGCAGGACCGCTACCTCCGCCTTTGTGCAAGGAGGAACAGGAGGAGCACTGCCAGAGCCCTGCAAATGACCTCCAGCAGGCCACAAATGTGCATGTGTCTGCTCAAATGGTCAGAAACAGACACCATGAGGGTGGTATAAGGGCCCGACGTCCACAGGTGGGGGTTCTTCTTACAGCCCAACACCGTGCAGGATGTTTGGCATTTGCCAGAGAACACCAAGATTGGCAAATTCGCCACTGGCTCCCTGTGCTCTTCACAGATGAAAGCAGGTTCACACTGAGCACATGTGAAAGACGTGACAGAGTCTGGAGATACCATGGAGAACGTTCTGCTGCCTGCAACATCCTCCAGCATGACCGGTTTGGCAGTGGGTCAGTAATGGTGTGGGGTCGCATTTTTTTGGGGGGGCCGCACAGCCCTCCATGTGCTTGCCAGAGGTAGCCTGACTGCCATTTGGTACCGAGATGAGATCCTCAGACCCCTTGTGAGACCATATGCTGGTGTGGTTGGCCCTGGGTTCCTCCTAATGCAAGACAATGCTAGACCTCATGTGGCTGGAGTGTGTCAGCAGTTCCTGCAAGACGAAGGCATTGATGCTATGGACTGGCCTGCCCGTTCCCCAGACCTGAATCCAATTGAGTACATCTGGGACATCATGTCTCACTCCATCCACTAACGTCACATTGCACCACAGACTGTCCAGGATTTGGCAGATGCTTTAGTCCAGGTCTGGGAGGAGATCCCTCAGGAGACCATCCGCCACCTCATCAGGAGCATGCACAGGCATTGTAGGGAGGTCATACAGGCACGTGGAGGTCACACACACTACTGAGCCTCATTTATACTTGTTTTAAGGACATTACAGCAAAGTTGGATAAGCCTGTAGTGTGTTTTCCCACTTTAATTTTGAGTGTCACTCCAAATCCAGACCTCCATGGGTTGAAAAATGTGATTTCCATTTTTTTTTATTTTTGTATGATTTTGTTGTCCGCACATTCAGCTATGTAAAGAACAAAGTATTTCAAAGTATTTCATCTTATGCAGTCAAATGTGACACCCAACAAACCCCTAGCCAGTAAGGTATTTCAAGTGTTCTAGCTTAAGCACACCTGGTGCAACTAATAAAGCCCCTGATTAGTTACATCAGGGGTGCTTGAGACAACACCTGTTTTGCATGTTTGTTCTGTTGAGATGGATTCTATTCAGGGGGTTAAACATTTTTAGACTGGAGAAGTCATTATAACTTGCAGTTGAATTTTGGGAAACCACTTGAAGCATTCGTTGTGTTGAGCTATTTCAATTGCTCTGTTTGATTTGTTCATTGCAAACAGCTTAAAGTCTGTAAATTTTGACAATGAAACTGATTTTCAATGAGGGTTGAATAATTTTGATAGCAACTGTATATCAAAATTAGAATGCAAGCAAAAGAGTTGACATCTACAATGGTATTAAAAAGATCAAAGGTCTTTGCTGGAGTAAAGCTTAAACCTTTATCAGTCACATTAGTTAAAGAAAGGATTAAAAGCTGCTAAAATCTTTTCATTATTTGAGTTCTGTGATATTGGTGGGGATACCCTAATTCTGCGTAAATCTAAATTTCCCTTTAGGTTTTTTGGATATGCACCAAACAGTCTCAGTGCGTTATTCCTCCTGTCATTACATAAACGAGGAAATACCTGTTTCCAAAGCATAATAATTCCCAACTTCACTATCAGAGTAGCTGGCTCTTTTATGTCTGTTATTATGCCCCTTAGAGATAGTCACGGATGTTCTCTTCCTACATTCCATTTCATGTGTTTTTGTTTTCTTTGGCGAATAATAAATATTACCCTTTGAAAAACAAATTAAATCTCTTCTAACTTGGTGGCTTTTCTTTAGGTAGGGGCTGATAATAATCATCACTAAGGCTAGTAATCCAACCAATCAGAGAGCTTTGTCAGTCAATTCTCAAGATAAGTCTCAGACAAATCTCCCCTCATAATAATATCCTCCACCAATAAACATGGGCGTGGATGTGGGGACATGAGGATGCCACCCATTTTTTTTTAAATCAAATATCCCCATAAATTGAGCCGGGCTGCCCAATCACTAGTTTTAATAGATTGGTCAACAAGCTTCCACCTGCCGCATGCCAGTAGAGAGCACAGGGATTTAAAAAAAAAAAATAGTTTACAGTAATATGGGGTTCATATTGACTTTTATAGGCATTTATTTATTAATTTAAAAAACCCTTTTTTAATGTGGCTGCAGTGCGGGCTAGCGAGCGCTGACATGCCATTACATAATTAACACTTGCACCAAACTATTTGCTGGCTGGCTTCTATAGCTGCCAATTGGCAAAAAGTTTGTATTTTATGAAAAAACAAATCTGGGCCTGGATTTGCAGCATTCAGTTGTGATTTTCTGTTGTCCAGTAGCACTCAGTCCATGACCAAGGACCTGACATCTGGAGGGGGCCTGGTGGCTTGCCCTGTGCGCCACTGGATGTTAGGCTCCTCTAGTCTGCCCTGAGTGCACCTACAGTCTGCAGCTTCGCCGGGTGTGAGCTGCAGACAGTGAAGTGTCTCGCTCTCCACAGCCTATCAGAGCATTGCCGTAGGTTTCTGCGGCAACGCTCTGACTTCTGGAGATTGCTAGACTCCTCTATCACATGGTCTGCAGCTCACACCCGGTGGAGCTGCAGACCGGATAGGAAGCCCACCGGACCCCCAGGGAGCAAGGACACTGATCCACCATGGAATTTAAAGGTATTTCAAACACCCCCTAAGCCACCTGTAAGGCTGTCACCCCCTCCCTCCCTCACTGTGCTCTCCCACACTCTGTCACATGTCACCCCTTTCCTCCCTCACTCTGCCTACCCCTCCCACACTCTGCCACCTGTTACCTCCTCCCACACTTTACCACCTGTCACCCCCTCCCACACTCTGTCACCCCTTCCACAATTTGTCAGTACCTCCACGCACACACACTGTCACCCCCTTCGACACATCGTCATATGCCTCCATACACAACTGTCACCACCCCCACACATACTGTCACCGCCTTAACCCTGTCACACTCATTACCTCCAACCAAACCGCACTCACCTCCCTTCACCCTATCTCATTAACTCCCCTAATTTTGTTACACTCATCATTGTGAGTGTAACAGGATTAGGGGGGTTAATGTGATAGCTAGTGATGTCCTGAACTGTTCGCTGGCGAATAGTTCGTGGCGAACATCGCTTGTTCGCGTTCGACACATGCGCTGTTCGGTCCGCCCCCTATTCGTCATCATTGAGTAAACTTTGACCCTGGCCTGTACCTCACAGTCAGCAGACACATTCCAGCCATTCAGCAGCAGACCCTCCCTCCTGGACAGCATCCATTTTGTGAAGCTGCATTCTTAGTGAGAGTAGGGACAGTGTAGCTGCTGCTGATTTGATAGGGAAATTGATAGCTAGGCTAGTATATTCAGTGTCCACTACAGTCCTGAAGGACTCATCAGATCTCTGCTGTAAGGACAGCACCCCAAAAAGCCCTTTTTAGGGCTAGAACATCAGTCTGCTTTTTTTTTCTGTGTAATGTAATTGCAGTTGCCTGCCTGCCAGCCAGCGTGTGTGTCAGGCTCTCAGCGTATACTGTGCCCACTTACCCAGTGCCACCACTCATATCTGGTGTCACAATAGCTTGCATTTAACAAAAAAAACTTTTTGGACTGTAATATAATAGCAGTCAGTTTCCTTCACTAGTGTGCGTTTCAGGGCCTGCCAGGGCACAGTGTCACACCAGTGCAACTCATATCTGGTGTAACAGTAGTGTACATTTAAAAAAAAAATACAATTTTGACTGTAATAGATTGAATAGCAGTTAGTTGTCTGCCAGCATGTGTGTCAGGCTCACAGCGTATACTGTGCCCACTTGCCCAGTGCCACCACTCACTCACTGGTGTCCCAATAGCTTGCATTTAACAAAAACAAAACTTTTTTGACTGTAATATAATAGCAGACAGTTTCCTTCACTAGTGTGCGTTTCAGGGCATGCCCAGTGCCACCACTCACTCACTGGTGTCCCAATAGCTTGCATTTAACAAAAAAAAAACTTTTTGGACTGTAATATAATAGCAGTCAGTTTCCTTCACGAGTGTGCGTTTCAGGGCCTGCCAGGGCACAGTGTCACACCAGTGCAACTCATATCTAGTGTAACAGTAGTGTACATTTAAAAAAAAATAATAATTTTGACTGTAATAGATTGAATAGCAGTTAGTTGTCTGCCAGCATGTGTGTCAGGCTTGCAGCGTATACTGTGCCCACTTGCCCAGAGCCACCACTCATATCTGGTGTCCCAATAGCTTGCATTTAACAAAAAAAAAACATTTTTGGACTGTAATATAATAGCAGTCAGTTTCCTTCACGAGTGTTTGTTTCAGGGCCTGCCAGGGCACAGTGTCACACCAGTGCAACTCATATCTGGTGTAACAGTAGTGTACATTTAAAAAATAAAAATAAATTTTGACTGTAATAGATTGAATAGCAGTTAGTTGTCTGCCAGCGTGTGTGTCAGGCTCACAGCGTATACTGTGCCCACTTGCCCAGTGCCACCACTCACTCACTGGTGTCACAATAGCTTGCATTTAACAAAAACAAAACTTTTTTGACTGTAATATAATAGCAGTCAGTTTCCTTCACTAGTGTGCGTTTCAGGGCCTGCCCAGTGCCACCACTCACTCACTGGTGTCACAATAGCTTGCATTTAACAAAAACAAAACTTTTTGGACTGTAATATAATAGCAGTCAGTTTCCTTCACGAGTGTGCGTTTCAGGGCCTGCCAGGGCACAGTGTCACACCAGTGCAACTCATATCTGGTGTAACAGTAGTGTACATTTAAAAAAAAAAAAATTTTTTGACTGTAATAGATTGAATAGCAGTTAGTTGTCTGCCAGCGTGTGTGTCAGGCTCACAGCGTATACTGTGCCCACTTGCCCAGTGCCACCACTCACTCACTGGTGTCCCAATAGCTTGCATTTAAAAAAAACTAAAATTTTTTGACTGTAATATAATAGCAGTCAGTTTCCTTTACTAGTGTGCGTTTCAGGGCCTGCCCAGTGCCACCACTCACTCACTGGTGTCCCAATAGCTTGCATTTAAAAAAAACTAAACTTTTTTGACTGTAATATAATAGCAGTCAGTTTCCTTCACTAGTGTGTGTTTCAGGGCCTGCCTAGTGCCACCACTCACTCACTGGTGTCACAATAGCTTGCATTAAAAAAAAAAAAAAACATTTTTGGACTGTAATATAATAGCAGTCAGTTTCCTTCACGAGTGTGCATTTCAGGGCCTGCCAGGGCACAGTGTCACACCAGTGCAACTCATATCTGGTGTAACAGTAGTGTACATTTAAAAAAAAATAATAATTTTGACTGTAATAGATTGAATAGCAGTTAGTTGTCTGCCAGCGTGTGTGTCAGGCTCACAGCTTATACTGTGCCTACTTGCCCAGTGCCACCACTCACTCACTGGTGTCCCAATAGCTTGCATTTAAAAAAAACTAAACTTTTTGGACTGTAATATAATAGCAGTCAGTTTCCTTCACGAGTGTGCATTTCAGGGCCTGCCAGGGCACAGTGTCACACCAGTGCAACTCATATCTGGTGTAACAGTAGTGTACATTTAAAAAAAAATAATAATTTTGACTGTAATAGATTGAATAGCAGTTAGTTGTCTGCCAGCGTGTGTGTCAGGCTCACAGCTTATACTGTGCCTACTTGCCCAGTGCCACCACTCACTCACTGGTGTCCCAATAGCTTGCATTTAAAAAAAAACTAAACTTTTTTGACTGTAATATTATAGCAGTCAGTTTCCTTCACAAGTGTGCGTTTCAGGGCCTGCCCAGTGCCACCACTCACTCACTCACTGGTGTCCCAATAGCTTGCATTTAAAAAAAAACTAAACTTTTTTGACTGTAATATAATAGCAGTCAGTTTCCTTCACGAGTGTGCGTTTCAGGGCCTGCCAGGGCACAGTGTCACACCAGTGCCACTCATATCTGTTGTCACAGTAGCTTGCACGCAAAGTACCACTAATCTAAAAAAACATGACAGGAAGAGGCAGGCCACCCCGCAGGGGCCGTCGTGGTCGTGGTTCTGTGATTCCCTTTGGCCCTAGAATAATGCCCAGTGTTCAGAGGCCACGTACCCTGAACTTGAAAAGTTCTGAGGACATAGTTGACTGACTAACACAGGACACCCAATCTTCTACAGCTTCCGCTTGGAACCTCAACGCACCATCCTCCTTCAGCTTAGCTTCGGGCACCTCCCAAGTTACCACTCGCCCGCCTGCCGCCACCACCAACACTAGCACCACAGCCGCTTCACTTGGTATGTCAGAGGAGTTATTTACACATCAGTTGGAAGAAATGAGTGATGCGCAACCATTATTGCCAGAGGATGTAGATAACAGGGATATGTCTCAGTCAGGCAGCATTACACACGTACGGTGTGATGATGATTTTGTTATACCCACTGCTGCTTCCTTTGCTGAGTTGTCAGATACAGGTGAAGCGGTTGATGATGACAATGCGTCCGTGGATGTCACGTGGGTGCCCGCTAGAAGAGAAGAAGAACAGGGGGAAAGTTCAGATTGGGAGACAGAGAGGAGGAGGAGGAGACGAGTTGGAAGCAGGGGGAGGTCGTCGCAAGGAGCTAGTGGCACAGTCAGACAGCATGCATCGGCACCCGGAATCAGCCAGACAGCACGCCAATCAACGCATGCTGTTGCCACCACCAGAATGCCATCATTGCAGAGCTCAGCAGTGTGGCATTTTTTTTGTGTGTCTGCCTCTGACAACAGCGATGCCATTTGCAACCTGTGCCAAAAGAAACTGAGTCGTGGGAAGTCCAACACCCACCTAGGTACAACTGCTTTGCGAAGACACATGATCGCACATCACAAACGCCTATGGGATCAACACATGAGTACAAGCAGCACACAAACTCAAAGCCGCCATCCTCCTCCTGGTCCAGCATCTTCAGCCACGTTAACCACTGCTGTCCTCCTTGCCCCCTCTCAACCATCCGCCCCTCCGTCTCTCGCCTTGAGCAGTTCCTGCTCATCTGCCCACAGTCAGGTGTCTGTCAAGGACATGTTTGAGCGTAAGAAGCCAAAAGTCACCCCCTTGCCCGACATCTGACAGCTGGCTTGACTGAACTCTTAGCCCGCCAGCTTTTACCATACAAGCTGGTGGAGTCTGAGGCGTTCAAAAAATTTGTAGCTATTGGGACACCGCAGTGGAAGGTACCCGGCCGAAATTTCTTTGCACATAAGGCAATCCCCAACCTCTACTCAATTGTGCAAAAGGAAGTAATGGCATGTCTGGCACACAGTGTTGGGGAAAGGGTCCATCTGACCACTGATAACTGGTCTGCAAAGCATGGTCAGGGCAGGTATATCACCTACACTGCGCATTGGGTAAACCTGCTGACGGCTGCCAAGCATGGAATGCGTGGCTCTGCAGAGAAGTTGGTGACACCACCATGACTTGCAGGCAGGCCTGCTGCCACCTCCTCTACTCCTCCTACTCCATCCTCTTCCATAACCTCCTCGGCTGAGTCCTCTTCTGCTGCTGCGTCTTGCTCCACATCAACGGCACCCCCCCAGCTCCCCAGGTACTGCTCCACATTCCGGATACGGCAGTGTCACGCCGTCTTGGGGTTGACTTGCCTGAAAGCAGAGAGTCACACCGGACCAGCACTCCTGTCCGCCCTGAACGCACAGGTGGATCAGTGGCTGACTCCGCACCAACTGGAGATTGGCAAAGTGGTTTGTGACAACGGAAGAAATTTGTTGGCGGCATTGCATTTGGGCAAGTTGACACATGTGCCGTGCATGGCACATGTGTGTAATCTGATCGTACAACGCTTTGTGCATAAGTACCCAGGCTTACAGGACATCCTTAAGCAGGCCAGGAAGGTGTGTGGCCATTTCAGGCGTTCCTACACGGCCATGACGCACTTTTCCGATATCCAGCGGCGAAACGACATGCCAGTGAGGCGCTTGATTTGCGACAGCCCGACACGTTGGAATGCAACACTCCTAATGTTCGACCGCCTGCTCCAACAAGAAAAAGCCGTTAACGAGTATTTGTATGACCGGGGTGCTAGGACAGCCTCTGCGGAGCTTGGAATTTTTTTGCCACGTTACTGGACGCTCATGCGCAATGCCTGTAGGCTCATGCGTCCTTTTGAGGAGGTGACAAACCTAGTCAGTCGCACCGAAGGCACCATCAGCGACATCATACCATTAGTTTTCTTCCTGGAGCGTGCCCTGCAAAGAGTGCTGGATCAGGCCGTAGATGAGCATGAAGAGGAAGAGTTGTGGTCACCATCACCACCAGAAACAGCCTTATCAGCATCGCTTGCTGGACCTGCGGCAACGCTGGAAGAGGATTGTGAGGAAGAGGAGTCAGAGGAGGAATGTGGCTTTGAGGAGGAGGAGGAAGAACAACCACAACAGGCATCCCAAGGTGCTCGTTGTCACCTATCTGGTGTACGTGGCTGGGGGGAAGAACATACCTTCAGAGAGATCACTGAGGACGAGGAACAGGACATAAGTAGCTCGGCATCCAACCTTGTGCAAATGGGGTCTTTCATGCTGTCGTGCCTGTTGAGGGACCCTCGTATAAAAAGGCTGAAGGAGAACGACCTGTACTGGGTGTCCATGCTACTAGACCCCCGGTATAAGCAGAAAGTGCCTGAAATGTTACCGAATTACGGCAAATTTGAATAAGGCATTGATTTTAGGAAGCGGGAGATGGAAAAATATGCTTGGTCGGTCCTCCTACTTCAAATTTGGGGCACTGCGCGTGCAATCTAATGTGCCACCAGATAGGAGTGGTGTGTTAAGTAGTACTATTCCTATCTGGTGGCACATTAGATTGCACGTGCAGTGCCCCAAATTTAAAGTAGGAGGACCGACCAAGCATCTTTTTCCATCTCCCGCTTCCTAAAATCGATGCCTTACATACACGTCCTCTGATAGGGGACGTAACATGGATTAAACTGATAGGAATAGTACTACTTAACACACCTTATAATAATGCAGAGAGAGGCAACGCAGAGAGAGGAGTCTGAAGAAGAGGAGTCAGAGGAGGAAGGTGGCTTTGAGGAGGTGGAAGACCAAACACAGCAGGCGTCCCAGGGGGCTTCTTGTCACCTTTCGGGGACCCTTGGTGTTGTACGTGGCTGGGTGGAGGAAGAGACCTTCAATGACATCAGTGAGGACAAGGAACAGGACATGGCTAGCTTGGTATCCAACCTTGTGCAAATGGGGAGTTTGCGGTTGTGCAAATGGATTGTTTGCGGTTGTTTGCGGTGCGTTAAACGGGGAGTTTGGTCTGTCACTGTGAAGCGGGCGGAACCCTTACACTACCTGATCGATACAACATCATACCTGATGTTTTAAAGCAGGTTATTCCAAACAATTTAGGAATGTTAGGTGATTTATGCCCTTTATGGATTAAAACCAGACTCTGCATCAACTATGTAATTTTCCATGGGAGTATTGCCATGGATCCCCCTCCGGCATGCCACTGTCCAGGTGTTAGTCCCCTTTAAACAACTTTTCCATCACTATTGTGGCCAGAAAGAGTCCCTGTGGGTTTTAAAATTCGCCTGCCCATTGAAGTCTATGGCGGTTCGCGAACATTTGCGGAATTTCGCGTTCGCTGTTCGCGACATCACTAGTGATAGCTCATCACTCCTCTTCATGTCACATCTCCTCCTCCAACAGTGCCACAATCACCCCAAACCCTGCTACACTCACCCTATCTCATTAACCCTTCTAATCCTGTCACACTCATCAACCTCACTCTGACACACGCACCATGTCAATAACTGCCTTAATCCTGTCACATTCACCTTACCTTTCCCTATCACACTCACTCCTCCAACAATGCCACATTCACCCTAACCCTGTGATACTCACCTCACTAACCATGCCACATTCACCCTGTCAACAGCTGTCAACAATTTACTCCTGGCACACTTACCTCCTCTCATCCTGTAACATTCCCTCCTCCAACCATGTCACGCTTGCCCTCCCTCATTCTGTCACACTCTCTCCCAACCCTGTCTCATTCACCCCCTCGCAATGTTACATTCACCCTGTCATAGTCACCCCTGAAGACTATCATCATACCACAAAGTCATAAAACATAGCTTCGCCATAAACAAAATGCACAAAGGCCACAGGAAGCCCCCCATATATAAAAAAACACAACGCAAGCAGCTACCCCAGACACAAACATACACATGGTCACAGAAACATACATTTACATACAAGGATACTCACTGTCAGACACACACTCTCAGGCACATACACAGGTAGACGATGCCAGACACACTCAGAAATACACACAGTCAAATAAATACACATTGTGATGTGACTGTATATCTGTATTAGTCAATATTTGTGTCTCTTTGCATCAGTATGTTTGTGTGTGTGTATATGTATTTGTGTCTATATCTGCAATGTGACGGTGGTATGGTATGGGCAATACAAAGGTAAAAGTGCAAGTAAGGGAGATATGGTGGGGGCATGCATTGAAGTTTTTGACTTGGGACATGAACTGTGGATACTCTATCAGCATTTAATGGGGAAAGCCGCTATATAGAGATGAACTAGGAAGTGGTTTCTGTGGGAGATACATTGGAGGACTATAACTGGGAGATTACTTGTAGGAACATGCTTGTGATGCGAATTATAGGAAAGAATGGCAGAGAGGAAAATTTGGGAGCTATGGTTGGGAGGCATGAATTTTAGGACATGGCCTGGAGGAATGATTTGGGGAGATATGAGTGGGAGGGACCATTTTGAGGCTCTCGGTTCTATGGATGTAGGCTCGGTCTATATAATCAGACTCTATATAATCAGATGTTGGTCAGTAGCAGGGGAAATTCATCAGGGACCTTCAATACCCTGAATTACACTCCGCAAATCCCAACCTCAAGCACATTTAGCAAACTTTAAAAATAATCACACTCAGCCAAACCCATACACAACTGCTCTTAGTCAACTCTCTGTTAACATGCACAATCACACTCAGCCAATCCACACACAATGACACACAGCCCACTCAAATGTGTTGCTTGGGGGGGGAGTGATGAAGTGTGACGGGGGGGACCCCCCTTTGATTCTTTCCTTTGTGGCACAGCGAAGCCTAGTTACACCCATGCTTGCACCTGTACTGTTGAGAAGTCTTGTTGTGATTTTACTAACCTGAAACACATTACTTTAATAAGACTAAATAGCAATCAGAGCATTCTTAATCACAGAGTTAGTTTTGTAAGAAATTGAGCAATATGTCAGCTACAGTAAATAGAGCATGTGTGCAGTCAGTGGTTTCAGCCCTTTTCTGTAACTGTATCTCCCAATGCGTTAAACAGGCAGAACCTGTACGTGATGGTCAAACCAGATGACAGAATGTTTTCTGTTATTGTTCAGTGTTATGAAAATGAGGGGACCAGTGACAGCTGTGAACGGGATTACGTAATATCACATTTTAAGAGACATTAGCTAATCTCCGTACTTATTACCGTTAAATGCAACATGTTCAAAGACCTATCTCTTTCCCCTGGTGTCCTATGAGTCCTGGAATTTCTCCATTGCCTGAGAAATATTTTGAGACAAAATGACTAGGTCGTACAGTTAAACAAAGTATATTTTATTATTTTTTTATTTAGACAGCTGCTTCCTCTGAGATCAAAATGGCACTTTTTCATTTTGGTATTTATGTGGGATTTGACAAGTAAAAACAATGGTTCAGAGCCAAGCATCACAAGAGTTACATAACCACTGTGCTTTGGGATTTGCTGACAGACAGACCCTAAATGGGAGCCTGGCAACATTAAGAGCAATAACATGCACTTTAAAAAAAAAAAAAAAAAAAAATAATATATGGCCCTCACTTATAATCTGTCTTCATTGTTTGTGTTTTGTTTTTTATTTTATATTATTTTATTTGTTTTAAATTCTTTATTTTTCTTGTGCATGTAAATACAGATAACATTTTTCTTGTGATGCCACAACAGCATTGGCAAGTTAATTAGGAACATTGGGTTTGACATGGCATGCGATTGACAGTACATTTTTAAATAATAATAACAGGCTAGTTCTGAAAAGGTTATGTCAGAATTTAAGATACGTTTTAACTAGAGGTTCTGATATTGCCAACATTGTCACGCTTAAGGTTGATTATTCTCATAAGCAGTAATATCTGTTAAACTTGCTTTAAATCTCTAATATATGAGAGCTTAAACATGAGAGTGAAAGTACATGAAACAAGTGAGTACAGGTAAAGCCAATTGTCTCCAGGATAGAGGTGCAGATAGACCGGCGGCAAAGCCTAACTCTATGAAAATGGTTTGGGGCAGGAAAGCCATGCTTGCAGTCGGTCAAATAGGACTTCCATCTAACTTTTGAACCACTGGACCAATTTGTATGATTTTGACATATGTTTGTATACTGCATATGCTGATTCAGAATATGTACGTTTTTTTTTTGGGGGGGGGGGGGTTTCATTCTTTATTTTTGACGTGCAGCAAGATATCATGGATAGGTTACATATTTAAGATAATAAATCACATTTACGGTTATCCAGCAAACCAAATGAGAAAACAGCACAAATTTTTGAATACAGGAGGTATGGGAACAATACCAGGCTGGCACTTGCTAGGGTAGTCATAGGAGTGGTAGGATGCGTTAATCAAGTCAGGTCTGGCGTTCAGTTTAGGCTTGTACCGGTAGGTGGGCTGTTTGTAGGGATATTAATCTATTCCATTAAATGACCGGCTAGCTTTAGAGCCCCATTACCCTGGGGCAGGGGGGGGGGTCGTATTATAGGTGGGCACAGCCATCGTGTATTGCTTAGTGGGGAGATGTTTCGGGTAAGTCCTCGTTAATTGAAGTCATGCATTAGAGGAGAGCGAAAACGCAAACTTAACATAACAATGATAAAACTAAAATCAGGTTACAACATTAGACGCTGCAGAGGTGTTTGACCGTCCCGGGTTATCCCTTGGTTATCAGGGTCTCTTCACCCATTGCCTGGTGCGTTCCTGGGTGTGAAAGGCACCACGTTATCTATGTCCCACTGTGTGGGGGACATATGAGCAATTTCTGGGTCTGGTTGGTCGGGTAGTCCGAGGGCTTGAAAAAAGCCGGGTGCACCTGTGTTGTCCTCCAGTCTGTGTTTCTTGCTGTCTCGGTAGGCACACAGCATGCGTGGTATGCCCCATCTGTAGCGAATCCCAGCTGCCTGTAGTCGCTGAGTAACGGGACGTAGTGATGCTCTCCATGCGAGAGTGGCTCTGCTGAGGTCTTCATAGAAAGATAGAGAGGAACTTTCAAAGTTCAGCGGTTGTCTGTCTCGAACGGCAGATGTCACAGCCCACTTGTCTGCAAGGGATCGGAAGGTCACAATCACATCCCGCAGAGGAGCTGTCGTGGGTCCGCGGGCTCGGCCCACTCGGTATATCTCCTCAGTGGGCATTGATTTCACCTGCTTGGGTGGTAGTAGTGAGGAAAGTAGGCGTCTGACATACTGAGGCAATTCTTCAGTGCTTATGTCACTGCTCACCCCCCTAATCTTCAGGTTGCGTCGGTGCTGAGTATCTTCCAGGCCTGCTACCCGGCAGGCAAGTGTTGCATATTGTTGTGTGAGCTGTTGGGTGAGTAGGGCCGCGTCGAGGTGAGTCTGGCGGGCCGTCACGGCTTCCTCTTCAACTGACTTCATGCGGCCGGAGAGGGTATGCATGTCCTCCTGGATCTGTGCACAATCAACTTGAAACATTGAACGGAGCTCTTGCAACCGGGCTCCGTTTTTGGCTTTCTGCACGCCTCAATGTGGGCTCAAAACAGCTTTTCTCCCAGAGCTCGTCTCGAATATGTACGTTTTATGTGAATGTGATGTATACTTAAAGTTATGAATAATGTGTAAAACTGTATTTTTGTGGGAATGAATGGGAGAGTTTAACTATATTATACATGTTTGATTGGCTATTCTACAAAACCATGTGGGTGGTAACATTGTGCAAAAATGTGTATATAAGAAACAATAAAATCACAGCTCTGTCTGTTCCTGTTTTGACCCTCAACATAGAGCCTCGTCTCATTATTGGGGGATACGGCTGCACCTACACTGGGGGATTGCTATACTCTACATACCCCCCTAGCTATAATCACTAAGCTCTTTTAAGAGCTTGTTCCAGCTTCGCTCTCTGCAGGAAGAGAGATTTGGTCTGCAGTGCTTATGGTGTCTGTAGAAGTGCTTGGAGCCCTCGGGAAGCACTAGGAGGATCGATCAACGGAGGTACTTGGTTGGAGTACTAGGAGCTCCGTTACACAACCCCCTAAAAAAATAAAATAAAAAAATTACTTCACATGGTAATTATTTTTACATTTATATTACAGGATATATTTGTGAAAATGAAATGAGCAAATGAAGAATAGGATAGAGTGGATTCATCTTGTGAAAGATTTATATTTTCTCTAGCCATTACATCAGTGGTTAATGGTGGAGTTTTCATCATACATTAAACTTTGCCTATTGCTGAGTTCAAAAATTTCCCCAAATCCAGAATCTTAGTCTACATTTTGCATTTCAATTTTCGCTGTAGATACACTATACCATGCTGCAAGGGTGTTGCTATGGTCATAACATAGTTTTGTTTGAACCCAAACCAAACCTTTTGGTAAACCCGCTTCCTTCACAAATTCAACCCACTTACAACTACAATATATGCTATGCCTGTTAACAAATTCACGGATACATACATAAAAATGGAAACTCACAGCCAAGGATTTTTGGGTACACAGGAGAAGATGATTTTGGAGCCCCCCTCAAAAGAAAGGCATCTTCACCTGTGTGCCTCTTAACCCCTCTTTTGTGTCTTATCACCTATTTTAAATGTCTTACCACCTTTAGTGTATCGTATGCCTTATTTTTCCCCATTGTGTGTCTTACACCTCCCTTATGTATCTCTAACAAACAATCCAGCTCCTTTGTGTGTTTCTCTTTCACCCCCAATCCATATGCTTCCACCAGCCCCTATGTGTGTCTTTTTTCCTCTTCTTCAGCCCCTCTGTGTCTCAGGCACCTCTGTTTTTCCACCCCTCGGGCTCTTCTGTGTGTCTCTTACATCCCCAGCCCCATCTGTGTGTCTTTTTACCCCCACATGTCCCTCTGTGTGTCTTTCTCCCGACTCAGGCCCCCCTGCCCTCCATGTCCCTGTCCCTTAGTGGTCCCCTCCCTGTCCCTTTATGTTCCTCTCCCCGTCCCTTAGTAGTCCTTTCCCCTCCCGTCCATTAGTGGTCCTCTCCCCTCTCTTCCTTGTCCCTTACTGTTCTTCTCCCCTCCCCTCCATGTCCCTTAAGTGTTCCTCTCCCCTCTTTTCCCTATCCCTTAGTGTTCATCTCCCCTCCCTCCCCTGTCCCTTAGTGTTCCTGTCCCCTCTCCTCCTTGTCCCTTAGTGGTCGTCTCCCCTCCCTGTCCATTAGTGGTCCTCTCCTCTCTCTTCCCTGTGTCTTAGTGTTCCTCTCCACTTCCCTCCATGTCCCTTAGTGTTCCTCTCCCCTCCCTTCCTTGTCCCTTAGTGTTCCTCTCCCATCCCTCCCTTGTTCGTTAGTGTTCCTCTCCCGCCTCTCTTAGTGATCCTCTTCCCTGTCACTTAGAATTCCTCTCCCCTCCCCTCCATGTCCCTTTGTGCTTCACTCCCCTCCATGTCTCTTTGTATTCCTCTCTTCTCTTTTCCTGTCCCTTAGTGTTCCTCTCCCCCTTTCCCTTAGTGGTAATCTCCTCACTCTTCCCTGTCTCTTAGTGGTTCCCCCCCATCCCTCTTAGTGTTCCTCCCCCTCCTCTTAGTGTTCCTCTCCCCAACCTTCCCTCTCTTTTAGTGGTATCGCCCCCCCCCCCCATTAGTGTTCCTTTTCCCTCCCCTGTCCCTTTTGTTTCTCCCCCCCCCCCTCCCTGAGTGGTGTCCTCTGCCCTCCCTTCCCTGTCTCTTAGTGGTCCTCCCATCCCCCTAACTGTTCCTCCCTCCTCCTCTTAGTGTTCCTCTCACCTCCCTTCACTCTCTTTTAGTGCTCTCTCTCCCCCCCCCAGTGTTGTTTTTTCCCTCCCCTGTACTTTAGTGTTTCTCTCCCCCCTCATGGTCCTCTCCCCTCCCTTCTGTCACGATTCCGGGAACCCAACACGCTAACAGACACACACACACACAGAAAAGGTGCCGTACCGGACCTTAGAGTGGCCGGGCTAAGCACACACAGAATAGTCAGGAGACAAGCCGAGTCAGGGGAACCAGAAAACAGGATAACGATAAACAAGCCGAGGTCAAAGGGTAGGAGAAAGTCACAAAGTCAGTTTAACAAGCCAGAGAGTACGTAACCAGAAATCACAAGTTCAGAATCAATACCATACAGCAAAGACCACAACAGGGCAGGGAGGAACAGGAAAGGTGAGTATAAATACCCTAGGTTAAATTCTGATTGGATAACTTCCAATCAGAATTAACAATCACACGTGGGAGATATCTAAGCCTCCCACTGTGATTGTGGTACTGTTGCTTTAACGCCGGGTCACTCACGTGACCCCGGCGTTTGCATAAATCAACGACCTTCCAGCGTGCAGCGTTATACATGCTGCCACTGGGAGGCGTGACGGATGCGAGCGGCGAGCGGCGGAGAGGAGACGCCGCTCGCCGACAGGTAGGAGGAGGGGAGACCGCGGGCGGCGATGGACTGAGGGTGAGTGCTGCGAGTTGCGAGCAGCCTCCCCTACTAGCCGCCCGCGGACCCCTGACATAACCCCCCCCCTCGAGGACCGCCCAACGGGCGGGAAGCTGAAGGCTTCAAAGGAAACCGCGCATGAAAGGAGCGGACCAAAGAGGGCGCGTTCACGCCAGAGGCAGAAACCCAGGACCGCTCCTCAGGGCCGTATCCCTTCCATTCAACCAGATACTGCAAGCGACCCCGAGAAAAACGAGAATCAAGCAGGGCAGCCACGTCGTACACGTCACTAGAGGCTGCGCGGAGGGAATCCGGACGCCTGAGAGGACCAGAGAATCAATTACAGAGCAGGGGCTTCAAAAGGGAGGTGTGAAAGGTGTTAGGAATACGCATGGAAGGAGGTAAGGCCAGGGAGTAGGACACAGGATTGACCCTACGCAATACCTTGTAGGGGCCAAGGAACCTGGGTGCGAATTTCATCGAGGGGACCCTGAGGCAGAGATTCTTAGAGGACAACCAAACCCTATCACCCGGAACATAAGAAGGAGCAGCACCTCTACGGCGATCAGCAAATCTCTTCTGAGCAACAGCCACTCGAGAAAGAGTAGCATGGACCTGATCCCACATCTTCCGTAAGGAGGTTAGGTGCTCGTCCAAAGCGGGTATTCCCTTGTCGGAGAATACGCTGGGAAGGACAGAGGGTTGGAACCCATAAGCAACCAAAAAAGGACTTAAGCCAGTGGACGAGTGAGTCACAGTGTTTCTGGCGAATTCAGCCCAGGGAAGGAGGTGAGACCAGTTGTCCTGGTGTGCATTCGTGAAGCAGCGTAAATACAACTCCACAGATTTATTTGCCCGTTCGGCAGCTCCATTGGATTGTGGATGATAGGAGGAGGTAAATGACAAGGAAATCCCCACCTCGGCACAAAAGCCCCTCCAAAACCGAGAGACAAACTGAGGACCCCTGTCGGATACGATATCCTGTGGTATACCATGCAAGCGGAAAACCTCATTGGCAAACACCCGAGCCAACTGAACCGCAGAAGGTAGTTTTTTGAGTGGAATAAAGTGTGCCATCTTAGAGAACCTATCAGTCACAGTCAAAATTACTGTCATTCCATCGGATGAAGGAAGATCAACAATAAAGTCCATGGATAGGTGGGTCCATGGTTTCTTGGGTACGGACAGAGGCATCAGGAGACCCGGGGGTTTAACAGTAGGGGACTTACACTGTGCACAAACACGACAAGCCTGCACATAATCCACTACGTCTTGCTTAAGTGAAGGCCACCAGAATTGTTGAAGGAGACCCTTGTATGTTTTGGTAACCCCTGGGTGACCAGCCGTTTTGGCGGTGTGAAATAAAACTAACAATTTCTTTCTATCTCTTTCTTTCACGTATAATCTATCAACAGGTGTCTCAGGGGGTGCTTGGGTTTGGTATGCCTTGATACCATCCAGGAAAAGGGACGAAATAACCAAACGGGTAGCAGCTATTATCTTAGACGTGGGTACAATGGGTTCAGGAGTGGGGGCAATAGACTCCAAAGGTTCGTATTGTCGGGAGATAGCATCAGCCTTGACATTACGGTACCCAGGCCTATAAGTGATAATGAACTGAAAGCGTGAAAGAAATAAGGACCATCTGGCTTGACGAGAGGACAATCTTTTAGCATCAGCTATATAGGAGAGATTCTTATGATCAGTTATAACCAGGATTTCATGTCTGGCTCCTTCTAATAAGTATCTCCACTCTTTAAAAGCCATCACAATAGCTAATAGTTCCCTGTTCCCGACGTCGTAATTTTTCTCCGAATTAGATAATTTTTTAGAAAAGTAACAACAGGGATGGAGGGGTTCGTTATAGGATAGTCTTTGTGATAATACAGCTCCCACACCTGATTCTGAAGCGTCTACTTCCATTACAAAGGGAAGGGAAGGATAGGGATGGTGTAGCACAGGGGCAGTGGCAAATGCCTTTTTGAGAGTCTCAAAGGCTTTAATGGCTTCAGGAGTCCAAACCCTGGGGTGCAAACCCTTTTTAGTCAGTTTAGTGATAGGAGAAATGACTGATGAAAAGTTTTTAATAAACCTGCGATAATAATTGGCAAAGCCTATAAATCGCTGTATTGCTTTAAGGCCTTGAGGAAGAGGCCAAGACAACATGGCTTCTAATTTTGAAGGATCCATGCTGAACCCCTGTTCAGAAATGACGTACCCTAGGAATTGTACAGATTTTTGGTTGAATAAACATTTCTCCAATTTACAATAAAGACCATTTTGTAGCAATCTCTTAAGTACCTTCCTCACATGGGCATGATGAGACTCCAGATCAGGAGAAAACACAAGTATATCATCGAGATAGACCACGGCACAGACATGTAGTAAATCTCTAAGGACATCATTTATGAGGTCCTGAAAGACAGCAGGAGCATTACACCGTCCGAAAGGCATAACTAGATACTCGTAATGCCTACTGCGTGTATTGAACGCTGTCTTCCATTCAACGTTTTCTTTTATACGAACCAAGTTATAAGCCCCCCTGAGGTCTAGTTTGGTAAAAATTCTAGAACCTTTGACACGGTCAAACAACTCAGTAATGAGAGGGATAGGATAAGCATTTTTAACTGTTATATTATTCAGGCCTCTATAGTCTATACATGGCCTTAAATCGCCCTCTTTCTTGGCAACAAAAAGAAACCAGCACCAGCCGGAGAGGAGGACCTTCTGATAAAACCTTTACATAAGGATTCCTGTATGTACTCCTCCATGACCTGGTTTTCTTTCTCAGAAAGCGGGTAGACCTTGCCCCTAGGAGGCATCGTTCCAGGTAACAAGTTTATGGCACAATCATAATCCCGATGTGGGGGTAGTCTATCAGCTTCCCTTTTTTCAAAGACCAATGCGAGGTCTGCATAGACAGGGGGGACAGAAACAGAAAGTGGTTTAGCTGTAGGCACATTGAGTAAACAAACGGGACGTAAACGGACCATACAGTCTTGTTGACAGGATTCCCCCCAGGAGAGTATATCCAAACAACCCCAATCAAGTACCGGGTTATGCTTAACTAACCAGGGGAAGCCCAGTATGATGGAAGCTGTAGGGAAGTCAATTATTTGGAAGGTTATCCTTTCTTTGTGTAAGGCACCCACGGCCATAACCATTTCTTGGGTCTCATGGGTCACCAGGGGTTTCTCAAGTGGTCTACCATCTATGGCCTCAACGGCCAAGGGTGTGGCCTTTTGGATCAGATTCAAGGCTGCGGTTTTAGCAAATTTCTCATCGATAAAGTTATCTGCAGCACCTGAATCGATCAAGGCTTTAGTTGTAATCGTGGTTTGATTGACCAAAAGAGTAACCGTAATGAATGGTCTGGAGATGGACACATGAGGGGAAAAAACCATAACACCCGAGGCCGACCCCTCTCTAGGCCTTAGGTGCTGTAGTTTCCCTGCAAACTAGGACAGTTACTTCGGAGATGCCCCCTCTTACCACAATAAATACACAAGCCCTCCCTTCTGCGGTATGTTCTTTCAGCTTCAGATAAGCCTACAGCACCTAATTGCATGGGTTCTGGAGGTGGTTGAGTAGGGGGAGGTAACGCTAGTAGTGCAGTACTGGGTAAAGCAGGTAACCCCTGTGTATTCATTCTTCTTTGACTACGCCTCTCTCTTATACGGTTGTCAATTAGAATGATATAATCTATTAGATCATCCAGAAGAATAGGCAATTCCCTGGATGCTATTTCGTCTAATATGTAAGCGGCCAAACCCTCCTGAAAAGCTGTTACGAGAGAGTCGTTATTCCAAACCACTTCAGCTGCCAGAGTGCGGAATTCAATGGTATAATCCGCTACTGATCTACTGCCCTGTCGGATCCTAAGCAGAGCTTGGCCAGCAGAAGCAACCCGGCCGGGCTGATCAAACGTACGTTTGAAAGCTGTTAGAAAGTCTGCAAAGGACATTGGGGACGTGTTCTCCCACATGGGGTTGGCCCATGCTAGAGCTTTTCCTGACAAATGGTTGATCAGAAAAGCAATTTTGGCTCTGTCAGTGGGGTATGAGCGCGGATTCATCACCAAATGAATATCAATTTGGTTGAGGAAACCACGGCACGATGCTGGATCACCGCCATAGCGCTGAGGTGGCGTCATGTGAACCACGTGAGCAGGAGCGGTTACCGGATCAGGACTGGGTTCTGGCCCAGCAGCAACAAATTCTTGAACGGCAGGTTGCAAGTGGGCAGTACGAGCCAGTATGGTTTGTAAAGCCTGGGCAAACTGATCCATACAATGGTCTAAACCATCCATTCTAGCCTCCTGATTAACTAGGAGCTGTGGAATGTCAGCAGGTTCCATAATGGCCCTGTTGTAATGTCACGATTCCGGGAACCCAACACGCTAACAGACACACACACACACAGAAAAAGTTCCGTACCGGACCTTAGAGTGGCCGGGATAAGCACACACAGAATAGTCAGGAGACAAGCCGAGTCAGGGGAACCAGAAAACAGGATAACGATAAACAAGCCGAGGTCACAGGGTAGGAGAAAGTCACAAAGTCAGTTTAACAAGCCAGAGAGTACGTAACCAGAAATCACAAGTTCAGAATCAATACCATACAGCAAAGACCACAACAGGGCAGGGAGGAACAGGAAAGGTGAGTATAAATACCCTAGGTTAAATTCTGATTGGATAACTTCCAATCAGAATTAACAATCACACGTGGGAGATATCTAAGCCTCCCACTGTGATTGTGGTACTGTTGCTTTAACGCCGGGTCACTCACGTGACCCCGGCGTTTGCATAAATCAACGACCTTCCAGCGTGCAGCGTTATACATGCTGCCGCTGGGAGGCGTGACGGATGCGAGCGGCGTGCGGCGGAGAGGAGACGCCGCTCGCCGACAGGTAGGACCCCTGACACCTTCCTTGTCTCTTAGTGCCCCCCATCCCTCTTGGTTTTCCTTTTAGTGGTCCCTCCCCTTAGTGTTCATTTTCCCTTCCCTCCCCTGTCTCTTAGTGCCCCCCTCCCCATCCCTTTGTTTTCCTCTCCCCCCCCCCCCATTAGTGATCTGCTGCCCTGCCTCCCTTGCATGCCTCATTACCTTTTTTGTAGTGTGGCAGAGCAAAGTGGAGCAGACCGTGGTACAAGAGCTTCTGATTCCTGTACCCAGCCGGACTGACAGGAAGTGCTCTCTCAGTGAGCACTTCCTGTCAGCTCCGCTCGGCCACGCTACACTGAATGACTGGTAGGAGGGAGTGCCCTCCTTCCCTCACTCTGCCACCTGTCACTCCCTCCCACGCTCTGTCACCTGTCACCCCCTCCCTCCCATCCTCTGCCACCTGTCACCCCCTCACTCTGCCATCCCTATCCCGCCCCACACTACATACTACCCATACTACATCCCTATTACTCCACACTATGTGCCCTACACCCCTATCCCACCTCACACTATGTGCCTTACACACTCTAAATAACCTACAAACATACAAACTACATCCCTATTCCACACTATAGTGTGTTCCCTACATCCATATCCTGCACGTCAACAAGTTCCATACACACACTGCATAACCTACACACCACAAACCTATCCCACACCACACCGTGTTCCCTACACATACTACATAACACACACACTACATCCTTATCCCACCTTACACTATGTTCCTTACACACACTGCATAACCTACACACTACATAGCTATTAAAGCTCTTTTTAAAGGGGCGCTCTAGGCACAAGAGCCACTTTAGTTTAATGTAGTGGTTCTGGAGCAAAGAGGTTTACCCTGTAGGCTCAGCAGTGTAAGCACTGCCTTTTCTGTAACCAAGCATGTCAATGGATATAAATGGCCTCATGAGGTTGCCTCAGTTAATTATAGTTCTATTTTTTTTTTTTTTATAAAGTAAGCTACAATTCTCATTTGGAAATTATTCTGTTTAAGTTCACTACCTACTTGCATTTGTTATTTGCATTAAAGCATTGTTAGGCCCGTCTCCTAAACTACTATCAATAAAGACCTTTTTTTTTTTTTTTTTTAATTCTTTATTTTTGTTGTGCATAAGTTTAGTACAGTCGCGCGTGTGGTACCCCAAAGGCAATCCTCCAGCGCATTATGAGCTTTTGAACATTGAGGCACATGTTTAGTCTAGCACATTTTTATAAGGTTAAAGTATGTAATGAACATAACGGTTTTCATTGCTTGGGCATACACATAACATAGCGTGACCTCGCTTCACTTCTGAACATAGCATTCGTTATAGCAGGTTATATGCCAGTGAGTTAGTGTTAAAATGAAAATTAAAAATGAAGGCGAAACAGTAGATCGGTCTAGTCGTTAGAGTAAAGTTAGAAGGTTAGAGTAATCAAGTACCTGTCATGGACAAGTATTTTTTTTTTATTTTATTTCAACACCGCTGTACAAATTTCCTAGGGTTTCCCTAAGGTAAAAGAGTAATTCTGATGTGGACCCCTTGCTCACTGGTCCTAGAGAGATATCTGCTATACCTCACTGACAAGGCCCACCAAGGCTGAAAAGATCAGCTGAGATTGCTAATGCAGAAGGAGCCTGCCTGCATTTTGGATCTGGTTTGCCCCTTTTGGGTGGAATCACTGTTATATGAAATGTTTTTAAGTTCTCTCTGTAATGGCATAAGATGAACTAAAACCACCTGGACAACTGAGAAGGAACCCTGTCGGAAGGGAAAGCTATTTGACCTGTTACCTGTTCTCAGCATTCTCCTCTGCTCCTAAAGATTAGGGATTTAATGGAAGAGGAGGCAGTACACAAAAGACAGATATGTACCTAGAAGCAGATTATCCCTCTCCAGTAAACATTTTACTGACCTTTCCTATGTAACATCAAGAGTTGTTGACCAGTTAGATATTTGAAAACTCTTACTAGAGAGTATTCAAATCCAGAAGTAGGTAAGGAATTGTAGAATCAGTGTTATATAATTCCTTTCGTTTTGCAGCTCTGTGACTGTGGGACAGCCTCTACAGTTGTACCGTGTGAACCAAATTTGCAGGAAAACCTTAGCACCAAAAGATATGACAGGGATAGAATGGTCAACGTTAGCAAGATATGTGATATAGAGAATATTTTTCAAGCTGTTAAGATCCAGCCTCACACTATGTAATAATCAGACATTCACTATCTACCAGATATGTAATATTTTCTTTTTTTTTAGTCTTTACTATTAACATTTTATGTTCAAAAATTAGATCTATTTAGCAAAACTGCAGTAAAGCATTACTTTACTGATAAAGTCACTCACACAGTCACACTTTGCATATGTTCTTTTAAATCTACTTACTCACAATACATGCTTACTAATTACCGTATTCCTGACTCGATGACAGTTCCAACATCCTGTGGAATGGGTGTGACATTGGGTTATTATATGTGGAGGTATACAGTGACTCTCCCACCCTAATCGATCTTTTGGGTAACAGGTGGTGACACCTTGCAAACATCCACACTCCTTCAAACAAGAGGGTGTCCTTTAGCATCACGGCTCCGTGTCATGTTCACCACAACCTAGTGTCATGTTCTTCTCATCCTTCTTAGATCCTTGCCCTCAGAGGAATTAAAAGCAGCCACAGAATGCATTGACATTTGGCTAGGGTCAATACAAACACACAGTTAGGTTACTGTGTGTGTCGACCCTTTAATAAAGTTATTGCCCTCTGCAGAAGTTACTTGACTTGTATTGCAACATTATTTTTACAGAACAGTTATGATTTCATTTGTTTCACTTATGATGATATCTCCACGGTTTTCTTTTTGTAAATATTCCAGCAAACGGCGAGCAGCCTAATTATTCATTCAAAGAGGACAATTTATATTGTAAGAGTCAGGGTACTTGATGGATAAAAGCCATTTTGTTATTTCAGTTGTTATACTTGATATGATTTTCAAAGAGCCGAGATAACTGAGGAAAGTTATATAAATATATCTAAAGTACATCACACTCGGAAAATATCCCCATATTAGAACTCTCGGTTCCCAGTTGACCATTTGTTGACCTAAATTTGATAATATGCTCAGCAATTTAGAGTTTCGTGTAGGTGGAAAGCAGACACATTTGGCTGTCTGCATATTTGCATCAGTAAGTAGACGAACTCTGTAGGGAGTGCATTATGTTGTCTGTGTGTCTGCAGACAGTGTTCTGTTGTTTGTAGAAGTTGAAATCTGTTAAGGGGTTTAATCACCTAACTGCGACTTGTAGCATATCTACAACTTTTACACTAGCAGAATAGCAAATAGTGAGTTGAAGAAATCTCTCAGAAAGAGGTTATAGGACCAGAAAAGGGATAGATATCACCCCAAAATGATCCATGATGAAGACACATAAAGGAGGTGAAGTGCAAAACCTCATAAGAGTCTAACCTAGTTAAGTGGATGACTGTCTGCGCAAATGATATCGCATTCATACCTTATAATACTGAGCAGAGTTGTTCACCAAATAGCTGGGGGTCTCAACAGTTTGAGCCTTGGGCGTGTGCATGGGCAGAGAGCTTAGATTCACTAACAGTGGACAGTGGGCTGATAGAACCAAAAGTGGGGGAGGGGAAGCTACCATGTGTTCTTTATTACCGTGGACAGACTTCTGGTATTTTGTTGAAGGAGGCTTGCCAGGGGTATTTTATTGTGTTGGGAATGGAAATAGGGGGCTGTAAAAGGGTATTTTGTGGGGTAGCCTGCCAAGGGAACTTTATTGTGTGAGGCTAGGGATAAGGAAGGCCTGCCAAGGGTATTATATTTATGGACTACCAGTAGTATTTTTTTGTGGGGTGGCTCTCAAATGGTCCTTTATTGTGTGGGCTAACAGTAAGTGGGGCAATGGGTATTTGGGAAGCACTGCCAGAGATATTTTATTGGGGGTGAATGCCAAGGGTGTTTTATTGTGCGGGGACTGCCAGGGATAGGGGGAGGAGGGCTATGGGAACATGGGTGGATTCTGATGGTAATCTTGCACAGAGTAAGCTAGCAGGAAATATGACAAAGTGGAAGGATTGGTACCAGGAGCAATGGAAGGTTTAAATGCAACACAAATGATCGGACACCATGACTGAAGCAACACCATAAACTGCAGAGTGCCAAAAAGGTAGATTCCGGAGATGTTGTAGAACTACAACTCCCATGATGCTTTGAGTGCATTTAAAATGTCTTTAGAAATATAAAGCATCATGGGAGCTGTAGTTTTACATATTTGGGGGATCTACCTTTTGGGCACCGCTAATGTACTGGATCAGAAATACAGGATCTAGATGTGGATGAGCAGTTGGAATAGCAGTTATACCTTAATTCGTGTCACTTATAAGGCTATATCCACTTTTTTTCTTTCTCTAAATATTTAGTAAATAGAGAGCAGCAATTATGCATTCATAGAGGACAATTTTAATTGCAAGATGTAAGAGCCAGGGCTATTTGCCAAAATACATTTGCCAAGCATGTAGAAAAGCTTAAGTGCTTTAATGTACTTAAAGGGACACTCCAGGTGCTATAACCATTTCATCTCACTCAATAGTTAAAATGCCTGGGGTCCCATGATGCAAAACCTCTATTTAGTCACAATTTCTGGCAGTTTAACACTCACAATACAGTCCCCACTGGACGTATGACTAAGGCAGAGAATACACTCACAATACCAACTCATACCAGCTGTGGGCAGCAGTGATAGTCTGATATTAGTCAGCTGACATGCTCAGCCAATCACGAAGCCCTTTGCCATTTAGGCTAATACTTCCTAATCACACTAAGTAGCACAGTTGGGACAGGCTGCTGGAACTCTCATTTAGCATTAAACCATTAAAAAAGGTTGGACACTGAATGGAAGGATAGCATCTAGGGACTGCAGACACTATAAAAACTTCAATATAATAATAATAATAATAATAATAATAATAATAATATCTACAGTGCTTAAAGTGTCCCTTTAAATATAGTTAAAAACAATTTTAACACAGAAATGTCTAACAGCCGAACTACCGCCACATAGAAACATAGAATGTGACGGCAGATAAGAACCATTCGGCCCATCTAGTCTGCCCAGTTTTCTAAATACTTTCATTAGTCCCTGGCCTTATCTTATAGTTAGGATAGCCTTATGCCTATCCCACGCATGCTTAAACTCCTTTACTGTGTTAACCTCTACCACTTCAGCTGGAAGGCTATTCCATGCATCCACTACCCTCTCAGTAAAGTAATACTTCCTGATATTATTTTTAAACCTTTGTCCCTCTAATTTAAGACTATGTCCTCTTGTTGTGGTAGTTTTTCTTCTTTTAAATATAGTCTCCTCCTTTACTGTGTTGATTCCCTTTATGTATTTAAATGTTTCTATCATACCCCCCCTGTCTCGTCTTTCCTCCATGCTATACATGTTAAGATCCTTTAACCTTTCCTGGTAAGTTTTATCCTGCAATCCATGAACCAGTTTAGTAGCCCTTCTTTGAACTCTCTCTAAGGTATCAATATCCTTCTGAAGATATGGTCTCCAGTACTGTGTACAATACTCCAAGTTAGGTCTCACCAGTGTTCTGTACAATGGCATGAGCACATCCCTCTTATTACTGCTATTACCTCTCCCTATACAACCAAGCATTCTGCTAGCATTTCCTGCTGCTCTATTACATTGTCTGCCTACCTTTAAGTCATCAGAAATAATCACCCCTAAATCCCTTTCCTCAGATGTTGAGGTTAGGACTCTATCAAATATTCTGTAAACCCTTGGGTTTTTACGTCCAAGATGCATTATCTTGCACTTATCCACATTAAATGTCAGTTGCCACAACTCTGACCATTTTTCTAGTTTACCTAAATCATTTTCCAATTGGCTTATCCCTCCTGGAACATCAACCCTGTTACATATCTTAGTATCATCCGCAAAAAGACACACCTTACCATCAAGACCTTCTGCAATATCACTAATAAAAATATTAAAGAGAATGGGTCCAAGTACAGATCCCTGAGGTACCCCACTGGTGACAAGCCCAAGCTTCGAATATACTCCATTGACTACAACCCTCTGTTGCCTGTCACTCAGCCACTGCCTTACCCATTCAACAATATTGGAATCCAAACTCAAAGATTGTAGTTTGTTTATAAGCCTTCTATGTGCAACAGTGTCAAAAGCCTTACTGAAATCGAGGTAAGCAATGTCTACTGCACCACCCTGATCTATAATTTTAGTTACCCAATCAAAAAAATCAATAAGATTAGTTTGGCATGATCTCCCTGAAGTAAACCCATGTTGTCTCTGATCTTGAAATCCACGCCACGCTCTGCCACGCTTTACATCCTCTTCTTCAGCATATTGCTGCTCCTCCTCCTAAATTAACTGCTACAAACTTTGCAGCTCACTTTACTGACAATATGTCTATCATCAGCAAAGAGGGTGCTAATCATTAACTTTGCAATAAGAGGTTTCTTCTCTGCTTTGGTCCATACACTCCACCACCTGTTCTCTCGATCCTATTCCGTCACCTATCATTCGCTTTCTGTCTCCTTCCCTTGCTCTGCCTCTCACTAAAATATGGCATCTCTCCCTTTCTTCTGGTATATTTCCTTCAAAATGCAACCATAACACATGCAACCATAGCCAAGATTTTAAAACCCAAACTCCCCAGCCAACTACCACCTTATCGATTTACTACTATTTGCCTCCAAGATCCTTAAGAGAGTTGTGTAAACAAGACTTTTGTGTAAACAAGGAGGATAGTCAAGACTGACTAGCCTCCTTGAATTGCACTCTCTGCTCGACCCGATTCAGCCTGTATTCTGCATTCATCAGTCTGTCAAACCAATCTTGACCAAAGTATCCTATGCCTTAATTTCTGCTAAATCCAATGGTCACTACTCTCTTCTAATTCTCTTTGACCACTCTATGGTTTTGACACTGATAATAATCAATTTCTTCTTCTCATCCTTCGTAACCTCAGTCTACGAACCTCTGCTCTTTCCTGATTCTCCTTCAACCTCTCCCGCTCTCTTTCAGTGTTTCCTTTTCTGTTTTTTCTTCTCCACCACAACCCCTCTCTGTTGGTGGTCTCTAAGTTTCTGTCCTCTGTGCCCTACTGTTCTTAATCTATACTTCCTCCCATGGTAAACTAATCAGCTCCTTTGTCTGATTAGCTTCCAACATTACTTCTACACAGATGAGACACAAATGTATCTGTGTACTCCCTACCTCTCTGTCTGTCCCTCTTGAATAATATTTCTCACTGCCTTTCTGCTATCTCTAACTGGATGGCTACTCATTTCCTTATAGGAGCTCTGTGATTTCAGCACTATCTTTTAATATAATGATCCTTTCATCAAGTTTTGAAAGGAAATAGATTCTTTGTTAAATACAATGTATGTAAAACAAATGAGAAACTCATCTCTACCTTTAGAATATGACTATATCCTTCTGCCTTATATATGCACCTTGGGCCAGAGGAGGAATTATTTCAGGGCAAAGATTAGTTGTACGAGACAATGAGTATCTAACCCTTTGATGATGTGGAACCGTCTTTGTTGGCTCAGGTATATGAGGGTTTTTGGAGCTTGATCCAAATATCGTGTTTTTTTGGATATTACCCAGGACCATAGCAGAGCCTCGGGTTGCTAGAAGCACAGCTTCCTTCTTGAGATCAAGTTGAATCTTCATAACAATCTGACATTATAATGGTCACTGACATTATTATGGTCACATAGCTCTACTAGCTGTCAGGAAAAGGATTTTAGATGTAGCAAAGGAAAATATCCCAAGTCTCATATTGACTTAAGAAAAAGAAACATGCTAGGACTTTAGAGGCAATTGTTAAAGGGACACTCCACTGTTTAAATGAAACAAAAATCAAATATCATTATTTAGTAAATAAACCCACCAAAAAACAAAAACAACTTTAAAACCATGCATTTAATTATGGAGGTAAATCTAAAAACAGCTTGCAAAAGTTGCAGTTCTCTTGTCTGCTGCTTTTTCAACCCCTACCTTTCTAACCCTGCCCAGACTTGTTTGTGGCTCTCCAATCACAAACTACCCAATGCAGCTCAATGAGAACTCTTTGCAAGGCAGTTGCTTTGGGCAGTTGTTGCCTCGTGAATTTAGCTCCAATGAGCTAACCAAACCAGGAAGTAACAGGACCAGTTGTCTGCTTGAAAGCCAGAGGGTGTAACAATGGTAATTTATAAAAATGCCAAATTGTATTTGTAAAATGAAAAAAAGAGGAAATACTCTTCACATATAGAGCACATCAGCAATCTTAAGTACTTTAGGTGTCCGGAGAGTCCCTTTAATGTTCTCACAATCTGCCACCTGTTCGTCACAGGAAGAAAACAGAGTAAACAACAATGATTCAGGCTGGTGGTGACATTTGTCAAAATGAGATGCTATGAAAACTGACTCAATATTAGTACTCTTACTAGCATTTTTGTATAGAGCTCATATATTCTGCAGAGCTTTACAATTATAGAAACAGGTCAATTAGAGGAAAAGAAGGCTCTACTCAAATGAGTATACAATCTGTGAGGATTTAGGTAGGGGGAAATGTAATATTAGGTGTCTTGCCCATTGACACTTACTGTTGCGGTGATCTTAGAATGATTTGAACCTAGGTTTCCTGGAAGGCGGTGACGTTACAGAAGTGAGCTGTTAATGTGCCAATGTGATGCCATTATACAAATGGAAAGTATAGCTGTAGGGTATAAAAGAACATAGGATAGAGCATTTTTTTGTAAAAAAAAAAAAAAAAAATCATCTATTGACAAAACTCACCTCAAAACTATTTTTAGATAATAATCCTTTCAGGAAAATTTGAAGGAAATAGATTTTTTTTTCTCAAAATTAAGTATATGTAAAATATGAGAGTAACTCATCCCTACCTTTAGTATAAAACAGGAGCCTGCAGACATATACAAGCACCTTGGGTCAGACAGTGTTTGAGAACAGACAGTTAGTCTCTATGATCTTCCCTGCTTGTGTATAGGGAGTGAAGCAAGGAAGACCATAGAGACTAACTGTTAGTTTCAAACACTTGGTAAAATTAATATTATATTAAAAATACTTTTGACGTAAGAGTAGCTCTTTAAACTGTTTTAGCATGCATTTATATTTTGTTGTTATTATTAATTACTGCAAACAATACATACACTGTAGATGAATAATCCTCAAATTCGAACCCTCTCCTAAAATGGTTCCCAGGCAGGGCCGGCCTTTGGGGTGTGCAAACTGTGTTGCCGCACAGGGCGCCATGGCAACAGGGGGCGCCCGGCGGCCGACACAGCTCGCAGTCACTCACAGTCCGGCCCAAGTAATACAAAGTGTGTGCAGGCGCAAGTCAAGTACTGAAGAGGGCTTCGGCTGGGCAGCACTATTTCATAACATGGAGGAGGACTGGAGCGTGGAGGAGGAGCGTGGGAGTTGACGTTGATGTGCATTGCCTCAGCCTTTACGGTGCTTCCCACAGTCGCAGAAAGATCCGCTCTGACTGAAGGACTCTAAAAGAACGGTTGGCGCCGGAGTCGGACAGGTGGACACTGACTGTCAGCTGGGTCCAGGGAGCAGCAGGCGCTTGGGTGCTGGATCCTTGTTTAAGTGTGAGTAGAGTCTGCTTCTTGTATTTTTATTTTTAAATAGATTGGGTTTTGTAGAAGGGGGGCAGAGGATGGTAAAAAAAAAGGAGGGATGCAGGGGTTTGTAAAAGGTAGGGCACGATTTTTTTTGTAAAAGTGAGGGCAGGGGTTTGTAAAAGGGAAGAGCAGGTTTTTTTGTAAAAGGCTGAGCAGGGATTTGTAGAAGGGGCAGGGAGTTTTGTAAAAGGGGGGAGGTGGGGTTTTGTAAAGAGGAGGAGGAGGCTTGTAAAGGGTGGGGTGGGAGGTTTGTAAAAGGGGAATACAGGGGGCGGAGCCTAGCTTCCAGACTGAGCAGACGTGCCAAGACTGAGCTACTGGTAGAAATCATTGCTTTGGGGTGAATAACCCCAAAAACTTGACATGTCCATCTTTTGGGGGCTACCAGCATGAAGGGGACTCCCGGAATAATTCACTGAGGCCTATCGAGGTTCGAGCCGGGGAGAGACAGACGCTTTCCTTGCTCGCAAACTCGTACAGGGATCCCTCAGCTCTCCTAACTCAACCCCCCCCCCCCCCCCCCCCTTTGGACCGGTGGGGGATATCCCAGTCTACACTGGGCGTCTAGCGCAATCTGCTCTGTGCGAGTTTTCAGCCTCGGACACCGCACATGTGGCGAAGCCCTCTCGTGGCGCACTCAAGATGGCGGCTGCTGACTCACCTTATACCCACAGCCTGCTTCAAAGCCAAACACCTCAACAAGGTGCTGTCACTGACTCCATGCAGCGCTTAAAGGCATATATTTCTCCACTTCTGGGAGAGACTCCGGGAACGCGAACAGGCTGCCAGGAACAAGCCACAAGATAAGCCAGTCAGGGGTAAGCGAGGCCACATGCAGCGGGGAGCAAAGGGATCACCCTCAGATGCAGCACCCATTTATCCAACGACCCTCACTCTTCATAGCCCACCCGGGCTGAAGGACACAATGGCTAGGACCTGGAAGCATCATCCACACCTGCAGAGGCGCCAGCAGACCACCAGGCTCTCCAGAACTAACACAAGTGAAAGAAACTCAGACTCTGGAAGTCACCGAGTTTGTGGCATTGAGAAGCAGGCCTCTACACCAACCTCGGACCAGAAAGATTCCCTCACCCATACCCGTGCAGCAGTGGCCCTCCGAGGCCCACCAGCGGGCTCCAATTGTTTGCCTGCAGAGGGAGTCGGTTGACAGGGACAGTCACACACATACTCCAGTGCTCTCTTCACCATATCCATGTGCACCTCACACAGACAAGTGGACTCACTCATGGCAGCTACACTTAATGGAACACTATAGTCACCTAAATTACTTTAGCTAAATAAAGCAGTTTTAGTGTATAGATCATTCCCCTGCAATTTCACTGCTCAATTCACTGTCATTTAGGAGTTAAATTACTTTGTTTCTGTTTATGCAGCCCTAGCCACACCTCCCCTGGCTATGATTGACAGAGCCTGCATGAAAAAAAAAACTGGTTTCACTTTCAAACAGATGTAATTTACCTTAAATAATTGTATCTCAATCTCTAAATTGAACTTTAATCACATACAGGAGGCTCTTGCAGGGTCCAACAAGCTATTAACATAACAGGGGATAAGAAAATCTTAATTAAACAGAACTTGCAATAAAGAAAGCCTAAATAGGGCTCTCTTTACAGGAAGTGTTTATGGAAGGCTGTGCAAGTCACATGCAGGGAGGTGTGACTAGGGTTCATAAACAAAGGGGTTTAACTCCTAAATGGCAGAGGATTGAGCAGTGAGGCTGCAGGGGCATGTTCTATACACCAAAACTGCTTTATTAAGCTAAAGTTGTTCAGGTGACTATAGTGTCCCTTTAAGGCTTAATGTGATCTTTCCTAGCGCTCCAGACTACAGTGCAAAGCGATGTTTAGCGTAGCCTGTTATGTTTATCAGTTTGTGCTTCTCTGCATACCCACACACGATAGACACACTCTTGTGCACACGTATAGAATTACGTGTCTCATCTAACCTAACTGCCTAAATAACGTTCTTGATCTGTACTCAGCATGTTTGCCCAAGCATTCTCTACTTTTAGTAGACACCGCCACACAATCTTTTGTATCCTGCAGTCTAAAGTGTGTGATCTTGTTCAATGTCCTAGGCCAGCGGTTCCCAAAGTGTGGGTCGCGACCCACTGGTGGGTCGCAGGGCGATTCCCAGTGGCTCGCGCTGACCCACACATCCAGGGCCGCTGGGGAGTCAGGCAAGAAGACTGACACCAGGAGGGAGCCCGGCGGCTTGCCCTGTATGCCGCCGGACTCCCTCCAATCAGTCTGCCCAGCAGCTCCTGTCTGCAGCTCCGCCGGGTGCAGAGCTGCAGACCGTGTGATAGAAGTCTCGCGAGCTCCCAGAGCGTTACCATGGCAACACTCAGGGAGCTCGCGAGATTTTTATTACACTGTCTGCAGCTCTGCACTCGGCGGAGCTGCAGACCGGAGAGTTACCCCAAAGGACCACCAGGGAGACACTGGACCACCAGGGAATTTATTACAGGTAGGACACAGCCCCAGACCATGTCCTCCCTCCCCATGTAACCCCTTCACCCCCTGCCCCCCCCCCATGTAACCCCTTCACTCCCTGCCCTCCCCAATTTAACCCCTTCACCCCCTGCCCTCCCCAATGTAACCCCTTCACCCCCTGCCCTCCCCCATGTAACCATTTCACCCCCTGCCCCCATGTAACCACTTCACCCCCTGCCCCCCCATGTAACCACTTCACCCCCTGCCCTCCCCCCATGTAACCCCTTTCCCCCGTGTAACCCCTTCACCCCCTGCAACCCCTTCACCCCCTGCCCTCCCCCCATGTAACCCCTTCACCCCCTGCCCTCCCCCCATGTAACCCCTTCACCCCCTGCCCTCCCCCCATGTAACCCCTTCACCCCCTGCCCTCCCCATGTAACCCCTTCACCCCCTGCCCTCCCCCCATGTAACCCCTTCACCCCCTGCCCCCATGTAACCATTTCACCCCCTGCCCTCCCATGTAACCACTTCACCCCCTGCCCTCCCCATGTAACCCCTTCACCCCCTGCAACCCCTGCTCTCCCCATGTAACCCCTTCACCCCTTGCACCCCCTGCCCTCCCCCATGTAACCCCTTCACTCCCTGCCCTCCCCATGTAACCCCTTCACTCCCTGCCCTCCCCATGTAACCCCTTAACTCCCTGCCCTCCCCATGTAACCCCTTCACTCCCTGCCCTCCCCATGTAACCCCTTCACTCCCTGCCCTCCCCAATGTAACCCCTTCACCCCCTGCCCTCCCCAATGTAACCCCTTCACCCCCTGCCCTCCCCATGTAACCCCTTCACCCCCTGCCCTCCCCATGTAACCCCTTCACTCCCTGCCCTCCCCATGTAACCCCATCACTCCCTGCCCTCCCCATGTAACCCCTTCACTCCCTGCCCTCCCCATGTAACCCCTTCACTCCCTGCCCTCCCCATGTAACCCCTTCACTCCCTGCCCTTCCCATGTCACCCCTTCACTCCCTGCCTTCCCCTATGTGTCACCCCTTTACTCCCTGCCCTCCCCCATGTCACCCCTTCACTACCTGCCCTCCCCATGTCACCCCCGCCCCCCTGTAACCTTTTCTCCCCCTGCCCCCCCACTGTAGCCTTTTCCCCCCTGCCCCCCCACTGTAGCCTTTTCTCCCCCTGCCCCCCACACTGTAACCCTTTCCTCCCGCCTGTGCCACCCCTTCTCCCCCTGCCTGCCCACGCCTTCTCCCCCTGCCCGCCCACTGTAATCATTTCTCACTTTGCCCTCACACTGCCCCCCACACTGTTACCAGCACACACACTCCCTCCCACACTGTCACCCTCACCTCTCCCACACACTGTCACACTCACCTCCTGTCTCTGCGTCCTTTTGTGTCATTGTGTGTGTATTTAGTGTCAGTGTGTATCTGTGTACATGAGTGTCTGTTTAACTAGGTGTCATTGTGTGTATTGCTGTCAGGGTGTGTATTTGTGTGTCTGTGTGTGTCTCTGTATGTGTGTGCATATGTGTATACACTTCACACATACTCCATGCAAAAAAACATGCTTACATTCAAACACACATTGTGTATATGTATATTTTATAAACACAATACACACACTGCATCCACTACACACGTACTGCAAACGCAAACATTACATACAAACACACCCCGGCATTAAAACACTAAAATTATCTACAAACACCCCTTCATTCAAACACCAACACTCAAAAAGCACACCTGCATTTTAAGTCCGACACTACATGCAAACACCCTTGCATTCAGACGCAAACATTACAAACAAGTACACCACTACATTCCAATGGCAACAGTACATACAAATACACCCATACATGCACACATATACTTAATACAAAAACATGCTTACATTCAAACGATCAAACACTGCTCACAAATATAACCCTGCAATGATAAGAAAATGGTAGATCCCCATCTGGTATAGCATTGTTGAAGTTCTCCGACAGGTGGAGATCTACCTTTTGGCCACACTTGCACTAGAGGGGGTCCAGAAAACATATTTGCACCACCGTCCTCTCTACATTAGTTCCACCACTAGGATAATCAACGTGAGGTGCCTGGATGAAAGAGCAGGACACAGCACTTCTGATTCTGACTCTGTGAGTAAGCAGTTTTATGTCTCTAAAACTTATTGTCATGATGTGCAAAGTTTCTGCCTCTAAAACTGCCATAATATCCCAGAAATATGCCTCTAAAACTGCCATGGTGTGCCAATTTTATGCATCTAAAACTGATTGCCATGTTGTGCCAATTTTATGCATCTAAAACTGATTGCCATGTTGTGCCAATTTTATGCATCTGACTGTTTGCCATGGTATGCCAATCGTATGCCTCTGAAGCTGATTGCCATGATATGCCAAGTTTATGTATTTAAAGCTTATTGCCATGCTGTGCCAAGTTTATGCATCTAAAAGTGATTGCCACGATATGCCAAGTTTATGCATCTAAAGCTTATTGCCAAGCTGTGCCAAGTTTATGTATTTAAAGCTGCCATGATGTTCCAATTTTATGCCTCTAAAACTGATTTCCATGATGTTCTGAATTTATGCCTCTAAAGCTGGTTGCCAAGGTGTGCCAATTGTAAGCCTCTAAAACTGATTGCCATGGTGCGCCAAATGTATGCACTTAAAGTTGCCATGATGTGCCAAGTTTATACATCTACAACTGATTGCCATGATGTACCAATTTTATGCATCTAAAGCTGATTGCCATGGTATGCCAGTTGTATGCATCTAAAGCGGATTGCTATAGTGTGCCAATTTTATGCATCTAAAGCTGTCATAATGTTCCAATTGTATACCTGTAAAGCTGATTGCCACGGTGTGCCAATTGTATGCATCTAAAGCGGATAGTGTGCCAATTGTATGCCTCTAAAGCGGATAGTGTGCATCTAAAGCGGATAGTGTGCCAATTGTATGCATCTAAAGCGGATTGCTATGGTGTGCCAATTGTATGCCTCTAAAGCTGATTGCCATGGTGTTCACTTTTTAAAATATGCATTAAAAGCACGTGGGTCTCGAAAAATTACCATTTTGAAAAGTGGGTCTCGGCCCATAAAAGTTTGGGAAGCCCTGTCCTAGGCTACTGATACCAGCATGTTTTCATATATTAACCCTTTCTTGACAACAATCATCTTTATTATCGTGTATAGTATTTACAAAATTGTGCAAATGTATCTGGTACCACCACTGTGTATTCTAACTGATTTGCCTCACCTGCTATTAATTTTTGTGGTATCGCAGGCATGATTGTTATCACGTGCACTACAAAAATAAAAATGTAAAGGGGGGGGGGCATGTTTTTTTTTTTAGAAGGGGGCATGTTTTTTTAGAAGGGGCAGGGTTTTTTGTAGAAGGGGGCAGGTTTTTTTTGGAAGGGGTGGAGGCAGCAGATTGTGGTTTTGTAGATTTTGGGGGCAGGGTTTGTTGTAGATTTGGGGGACAGAGGTTTTGTAGAAGGGGTGGAGGCAGCAGATTGTGAATGGGCCTGTAAGTGGCTTTTGGTAATCAAATTCATATTTTTAAGTCAAGACACAAATGTGAATTTGACTGCCAACAGCCAGTTGTATTGTATGCATGACAATGACATTATCTGAGCAATTAGTGTATGGTGCTCTGATTTTGCTAATGACTTTGTGGTTTATACTATTAAAGTGGCAGGATGGCCTATGTGATTAAGATGGCGGCGCCTGTGAGAGACAGATTCAGGTAAGTAAATCTCACCTTACCTGGCCCCACATGGCCACCAGACTCCCAGAAGCGATGTAACTGTCGGGGGTCTTCAGCAAAATCAAATCAAGTTATTGTCACCGTCTGGGGATTTTGCTGAAGACCCCCCCACAGTTACATCGCTTCTGGGAGTCTGGTGGCCAGGTGGGGCCAGGTAAGGTGAGATTTACTTACCTGAATCTGTCTCTCACAGGCGCCGCCGTCTTGATCACATAGGCCATCCTCAGCTCCTACTGCTTCAGCTAGTATGGAGGATTGTCTCGCACAGAGTGCCTGAACACCTTAGGCTGGCCCTGTTCCCATGCATATAAATGTAGGAGTGGTTCAATATATGAGTTTCTGTAGCTGCAGTTTCATTATCACATCCCAGTGTCTAGTCTATACACATTTCGTATCCGATTCTAGTCTCTAGTCTAACACTGATGTACTCATTCCCAGAGTAGATTACTTCTTGGAAGGTACCAATCTGGGACACACTGACACCTGTATTTATAGAACATAACCCAGGTTTTATGACTACGTTAAGACAATGCGATGTTTTCTACACTGTGAACTATCTTTGAAAGAAGGCATGTGGCTGTCAGCCAGTCTACTTCTGTGTTAGCATGTTGATTTGAACAATAAAAAAATCAGTAGAGGCCAAATTAAAGTCCCATCTAGGTCTATTGTCAAGCTAGGATTAAATTGTGAAAAGCTAAGTTCAGGTCACTAACAGGCAGCTAGAGACCTTTGGCAGTGAATTCACAATAACTTGATCTGATCTTCAGCTGTTTCCCAGTAATCTCCTAGAATTACTTGTAAAGACTGGTGTTTTGTCGTCCCTCTAGATGCACAGATAGAAGATATATTTTAATGCCTATTGATTAAATGGTCTTTTTAGCAGTTTTACAGACACTTCCTAACCCGATTTTGTTTATTCAAATTATACCTTACAAGCTGAGGACATATTGGATAAAATGATTAGAAGTTACAGATTTGACTAAAGTGCCTGTAAGTCAGAAATGGTTTTTACATTTGACACTGAGACAAAATAAAATCTGTTTGTAGATGTGACACGACTTGTCTGTGTTTTATTTTTTTTTTACTACTACCAGAAGTTACTAAAAAAAAGGTAATAAACGCTAAATCTGGAGGGAGAGACACAAGAATAAATAGAGCTCTTGATAAAGGCGGCTGGTAACGCTAAAATTCGCATCGAGCCCCAGTGCCGATGCACCTCTACGTGATTTGGTTTTATCTTGTATGTTTTAGGATGGAGAAAGCTAGTACTTAGTTTCTAGTTTTTAGGGACATTATTATAAACTTATCCTGGGGCAAAGATCAGCTAGAATTTGGCATTCTAAATATTAACCCCTTAAGGACTGAGGCAGTTTTACAAGTCGTGATCAAAACAAAACGTAAGTCACCTCCTTCATATTATGTGCACCCACACTTATCATATATAATTGTGTACAGGAGAATCAGGGCATTCATGTCACATCAAATATTTGTATATTAAATATAATTTACTATGAATAAAATATTTTTAAAAATTGAGAAATTAAGACATTTTGTTTTTTGTTTTTTAGTTTTGCATGGCATTTTAACTGTAAATGTCACAATACTGTTAGCTGTTACTGCAATAAAGTACACATATTTGTATGCAGCGATGTCTCACAAGTAAAACCGTACCCCCAATGTACAGGTTTTATGGTGTTTTAGAAAGTTACAGGGTCAAATATAATACAGTATATTACAATTTATACACATTGAAATTAGCCAGACTGGTTATGTTGCCTTTGAGACCAAATGGTAGCCCAGGAACAAGAATTACCCCTATGATGGCATACCATTTGAAAAGAAGACAACCCAAGGTATTGCAAATGGGGTATGTCAAGTCTTCTTTAGTAAAAATGAAAATCCAGCGCACTCCCTTATCTACTAAACAGCTACTTTGGTGCTGACAGATTTTGCTAGTTTTATAAAAAACACCTAATCTAGGCAAAAAATAATGGGGATTTAGTTACATTATATGATCATACATTGGATAAGCCTGCCACAACGTCAATGTACCCCATCTTTGGCAGGTCCTACTCTAACAGCCAAATGTCTGCTAAATGAGCTACTCACTTGGGGAAATCCTTCCATCTCGAGTTCTGCAGTACAGGGCTAAATAGGGTCCTGAGATGAGACACCTGTGACAGGGAGGGGTGCAAAACCAAGGAGCTGGCTAGACTCCTAAATGTATATATATATATATATATATCAGGAGGGGCTGGCTGCACTCACCTGAACATGCTTAAATGGGGTGCTGCTGGGGGCCAATAAGTACAGTAAAAATGAAAATCCAGCGCACTCCCTTATCTACTAAACAGCTGAGTCTTTTTTAGTAGCCACTGGCTACTGGCCAAAGTTAGAATTCATATTTGTGGTGTGTGAAAAATGCAAATAACTAAATTGACCACTAATTTTGGACAGTGTTTGTGACTAAGTGGCTACTAAAAAAGACTGGACATACTCCATTTGCAATATCTTGTGTTGTCTACTTTTGCAAATGGTCTGCCATCATGGGGGTAATTCTTATTGAAGCCTTATATTTGACTCACCATAAAACCTGTACATGGGGGGTACTGTTATACTCAGGAGACTTCGCTGAACACAAATATTAGTATTTCAATATAGTAAAATGTATCACAACAATTATATCGTCAGTGAAAGTACAGTTTGTGTGTGAAAAATGCACAAAAATTGAATTTTTACTGACGATATCGTTGTGATATGTGTTACTGTTTTTAAACACTAATATTTGTGTTCAGCAATGTCTCCCGAGTAAAACAGTACCACCCATGTATAGGTTTTATGGTGTCCTGAAAAGTTACAGGGTTAAATATAGGGCTTGCGAGCCAAATTCTCTGGGCTTTCTGCCTGTGTTGTCGGGCTGGTCCCTCACATTGTAATTAATAAAATGACTTAATTATGTCAAAATATTTTATAAATATATTTGTAGAATTTAAATATATATGTGTATATATATATAATTTTTGTTCATTATTTCTATTTAGATAGATATATATAGATACGTACCGTATATACTCGAGTATAAGTCGAGTTTTTCGGCACATTTTTTGTGCTGAAAAACCCCAACTCGGCTTATACTCGAGTCACTGTCTGTATTATGGCAATTTACATTGCCATAATACAGACAGGGGGCTGTGGGGGCTGCAGGGAGCGTTAACTTACCTCTCCTGCAGCTCCTGTCAGCTCCCTTCTCCTCCGCACCGGTCCGGTCAGCTGCCCTGTCAGCTACCACTGTAAGTCTCGCGAGAGCCGCAGGGTCATAGTTCAGCTCTAGCGAGACTTACACTGGGACTTGCAGAGGGAGCTGACCCGACCGGCGCGGAGGAGAAGGGAGCTGACAGGAGCTGCAGGAGAGGTAAGTGCTTCCTGCCCCCCTCCACTGAACTGCCAATGCCACTGGACCACCAGGGAGTGAGAGCCCCCCCTCCCTGCCATGTATCAAGCAGGGAGGGGGAACAAAAAAAAAAAACAAAACATTTAAATAATAATAAAATAAAATAATATTAAAAAAAATTATAATATAATATAACAAAAAAAAATATTAATATATATAATAAAAATGCCCACCCCCCACCAAGGCTCTGCAACACATACACAAACACACACTGCATCACACACACTCACACTGCACTCATACACACACTGCACTCACACACACTGCACTCATACACACACACTGCATTCATGCACACACACTGCACTCATACACACACACACTGCACTCATACACACACACACACTGCACTCATACACACACTGCACTCATACACACACTGCATTAATACACACACACTGCATTCATACACACACACTGCATTCATACACATACACTGCATTCATACACACACACTGCACTCATACACACACACACTGCACTCATACACACACACACTGCACTCATACACACACTGCACTCATACACACGCTGCACTCATACACACACTGCATTCATACACACACACTGCACTCATACACACTGCACTCATATACACACACTGCATTCATACACACACACTGCACTCATACACACACACTGCATTTATACACACTGCATTTATACACACTGCACTCATACACACACTGCACTCATACACACACACACTGCACTCATACACACTGCACTCATACACACACACTGCACTCATATATTCTACAGCACTCATACACACACTGCACTCATACACACTGCACTCATACACACACTGCACTCATACACACACTGCACTCATACACACACTGCATTCATACACACACACTGCATTCATACACACACTGCATTCATTATATACACACACTGTAAATAAATATTCAATTCATATAATTTTTTTAGGATCTAATTTTGTTTAGAAATTTACCAGTAGCTGCTGCATTTCCCACCCTAGTCTTATACTCTAGTCAATAAGTTTTCCCAGTTTTTGGGGGTAAAATTAGGGGCCTCGGCTTATACTCGAGTATATACGGTATATGTATTTATAACGTCATTCTAAACATATTTTGAAGTAAATATATATGTATATTACATCACAATACAGTTAGAACAACATAAAACATCATATTTATACATATGTGCATGTGTATATAAATGTACTTAGATCATATATATATATATATATATATATATACATATATATATGACTTAAGTACTTTTTATTTAATTTAAAAACTGTTTTATAATTGATTTATTTTTTACTTTTAAAAAGTTTTTACAGGCATCAGGGCAGGGCGAATATCGCGATCTATGTGTGCAGCTGCAGGCCCTCGGCTCCCTGTTACCGCAGAGCGGCCCAAGCAGCACACAGCCTCTTCTCTTCTCTCTTCTAATAACTCTCACGAGACCCGGTTACCATGGCAACGCTCCGCGGGTTTCGCGAGAGTTATTAGAAGAGAGAAGAGAAGAGTAGAAGCAGTGTGCTGCCTGAGCTTCCTATGTAACAGGGGCCCCCCATGCCACCGGACCACCAGGGATGGAATCTACCCCCTCCCTGGACAAAGGTAAGCAGGGAGGGGGGAATAACATTTAATTTAATAAAAAATTAATGGGAAAATGCCCCTTCTTGAAAGCCCTCTGATATGTAACTCGTGTTTTTAACAGAGACAAATCAGCTACAGACATAGCACAAGTTTGTCAATAAAGGGACACTACAGTATAGTAACCAAAATAATTTTAGCTTAATGAAGCACTTTAGAAATATAGTTCATGCCCTTGCAGTCTCACTGCTCAATCAATTCTCTGTAATTTAGGAGTTAAATACTTTTTCTTATACAGCTCTAGTCACACCTCTCTGCATGTGACTTGCACAGCTTTCTTAAACACTTGCTGTAAAGTGAGATCTAATGTTTAAACTTCCTTTATTGCATATACTGTTTAATTTAGAATTTCTTATCCCCTGCTCTGTTAAATAATTTAGACCATGAAGAAGCCTCCTGTATAGAATTAAAGTTCAATTTACTGAGCAGGAGATAATAAAAATTCTAAAGCAAGTTAACATCTGATTGAAAATGAAACAATTATTTAATGCAGGCTGTGTCAGTCACATTAAGGGGAAGTGTGTATAGGGCTGCACGGACAGAAACAAAAGTGATTAAAATCCTAAATGACTGAGAATTGAGCAGTGAGACTGCAGGGGTATGATCTATACACAAAAACTGCTTCATTAAGCTAAGCAACGTGCTTTAATTCCCATAGTATCCCTTTACATTCTCTTCACTGCACAAAACAAAAACATGTAATTTTCCCCTTGCAAAATCTTTGCAGCAGGGATCTCCACATAGGCTGCAATGGACGAGCATTCAACAAAAATCTCCACTTTGGGAGCATGTATGTGCCATTCGTAGTAACAGCACGCCCCCACCCTAGCCCTACCCTGCCCTACTTGGCTGACTTGCCTTTATATACCCCGGCCAAATTTTTGCCTCTGTCCGGTCCTACATTGCATACAAAGCAAAAATATATACCGAAGTCCTTAAAGCGTCACTCTTCAGTGTTTCATAAAGATTTATCTTTATGAAATATCGATCCTTGCTGCATTGGAATTTCACTGAAATTACAACACAATCCAAATATACTATAAGACAAAGTAGGGACTGTGGGCTTCAGATATTGATTTATGGAGGCTCCGTGGTTTCATGGAATCCTCCATAGACCTCAGTGTTGTACTCTTGCGCATGCGCATACAGCACTGACCCGGCTCCTGGCAGATGAAGTGCCATGAGCTGAAGAAGTTGTAAAGAACAAAGATGGTGGCGGCTTCAAGTAAGTATAAGTAGCTATTCCTCCAACCCTTGGCCATCAGACCATCAATGTCACTTTCGGGAGTTTTTGCTAAATATGCAAAGACCCCCAAAAGTGACAGGTCTGATTTAATTCCAGATGAAGCCATCATAGATTAAATTATCTATGTATAAATTTAGGTGAATTGGCCTTACATTATCTCAATTTATTTTGTACGCTCTCCTTTTTTTTTTTAACTATACATTTGTGCCCAATATGATTAGAACATCAAAGTGCTATATTAGCTGCAATACTACAAACAGAACCCTTTTAGTAGAAGCAATTAAAGAGCTAAACACAGCTTTAAAACAGAACTGTTACTTTCAGGAGTACTTGCATAACAAAGCAGTTAACTAAGTGTTATATAGGAGTTAGGCCTTTATTTATTTCTAAATTCCATAAAATAAAACAACAACTTACATTAAATACTAGGCTGTCTAGATAACTACAATGCGATCTACCATCCTGGTGGCATGAATGTGGAAACCGATATCTGAGCTCAAGGCAAGCTACCTCAAGTGTATAAATTCTGCATTAGCATTGTAAGGCCATTTAATCCAGCCATTATTGTTGGATGGACCTAGGTTATTTTTCTAACAGCGTTCTATGATTTTTAAAAGTATTTTTTTTACTATATAGTATACACATTTCCAAGTGCAAAATAGGTCTTTGAGGGTATTGAGGGTATTGGTTAAAAAGCCGCATTAGGTGATTAAATACTATGCTATTTACATGGCTAGGGGTTTGGGAAGAAACCAATCTATGCCAGCACATATTTATGGGCAATTGGCAGAGAATAATGGATATTTTAATAGTGTCATGGGGAATGGAACCCTATAGCACAAAGTAGAGCCTGTTAATGGGCCCGGGGACTGGATATCCCTTGGTATAATAAGTAAAGGGGGTAATTAGCACATTAATACCAGAGGACTAAATATTCCTTCTCATGGTATTATATGTGGAGGTGGGTTGGCATATTATTCATGAATTCAGGAAATAGCTCAGGAATCAACGAGAATGCATTCTTGAGTGATTCTTTTCTGAATTCTTTAATGCCACTCTGGATTTATTTGATGAGCTCATCAGTATCAATTTAAATTTCAGACAGTAGATTTACTAAATGTCATATGAAAATTTGCTTCCAAATGACCCCAATATCTTCCAAAGCATTTTCTCATAATTTCCAGGTGCACTGTGTTCGTTTTATATTCATGTTTTGTAGGGATATTATTTGTTTATTGATCACTGATTTCTTCTTATATGAGTGGTTGGTGCCTGTGTGTTGTTTTTTTTAAATATATTTAGATTATTTATAATTTATGTATAATGTATTATATGTTTATTATCTGAAATAACCAACTGAAATCACACTGGATCCCACAGTCTAACATCCTACATAGACATTAGTCATCTTGGTATAATAAGCCTATACCACCCGACACAAGTGTAGTGAACCTTGGTATTACATGAGGATGAGTAAATGATGTGGTGGTGTAATGAGATCCCGTACTCATTGGTTTAATGCCTAGCAACCATTCCTGCTACCTTCAAACAAGACATTCTAGAAACATTGCCAACGTAAAAACATAACTGCAGAAGATTCTTCCTTCTATTTATAGTGGTAGAATAAACTGTCTGTCCAGTTCCTCGTGTTTATTTCTGCTGGCTCATTCATATCAAGAGATAAACAGTTTATGACAAGAATGTCATAAGAGAAAATAGCTGTCCCTGACGCATTTTATTCTTGTGTTTAAGAAGAACATTTTAAATTGAATATGATAGGAAAGGAAAAGTTCTTGTTAAAACAACACAAAAATAACAGAGCTGTTTAGTGTTTTCCCAGACTGGAGTATGGAAAATAAGTTTCTTAAGAGAGGGACGCAGACCTAGTGGCACACAGGAACTTGATTCTAAATTTCAATACTTAGGAAAATCTGAGTCACACGCTGTCCCCGGGGAAAAACTTTTGTGAAAAAACAAGAACTTATTATCTGAAGGCCAGTTCATTATTATTATAAAGATTTCATTGTGAAAATGACCAGGCATGACACAAGACATACAGACCAACGATTCCTTGAATTTGGAGGTTTCCTGGCATAAAAGGAGTTTATCTCTGAAGAGAAAATGAATGGAGAAACACGAACTCTTATAATTTGCCATAATACATTATCTTACCTTTTATATTTTGGTGGGAATGCATGAAGCCATGTAAGCTTAGCTTTTGCCCATGCTGTGCTGTGTCCTTATATTTTTTATTGTCCCTCGGCTATATTTCAATTAAGCAGGTAAGACTCGGATATGTCATCTCTTCACATATATTCCCAAGTGTTGTTTTGCAGCAATGACACAAGATACTTAGACACTTACAGTGCTTTGCAAAAGTATTAATCCCCTTGGCATTTTTCGTGTTTTGTTGCCTCACAACCTGTAATTAACATGGATTGTTTGAGGCTCTGCATCATTTAATTGACAGAACATGCCCACAACTTTGAAGATGTGTTGTTTTATTTTTATTGTGAAGTAAACAACAATTAGGACAAAATAACAGAAAAAAGTCAATGTGCATAACTATTCACCCCCCTAAAGTCAATACTTTGTAGAGCCACCTTTTGCGGCAATCACAACTCCAAGTCGGATAAGTCTCTATGAGCTTGCCACATCTTACCACTGGGATTTTTGTCCATTTCCCCTTGCAAAACTGCTCCAGCTCCTTCAAGTTGGAAGGTTTGCGCTTGTGAACAGCAATCGTTAAGTCTGACCACATATTTTCTATTGGATTGAGGTCTGGGCTTTGACTAGGCCATTCCATCACATTTACATGTTTCCCCTTACACCACTCAAGTGTTGCTTTAGCAGTGTATTTGGGGTCATTGTCCTGCCGGAAGGTGAACCTCCGTCCTAGCCTCAAATCACACACAGAGTGGTACAGGTTTTGCTCAAGAATATCCCTGTATTTAGCACCATCTATCTTTCCCTCAACTTTGACCAGTTTCCCAGTCCTGGCTGCTGAAAACATCCCCACAGCATGATGCTGCTGCCACCATGTTTCACTGAGGGGATGGTGTTCTTTGGGTGATGTGCAGTGGTGTATTGAGGTTTTGTGCTGCCCTAGGCAGGACGGTGCTCGGGCACCCCCCCTAATTTAAAGTTTCCCCACCCCTTCCTGTCAAGGCCGCACTTTGACTGACAGACGCACACTCACTGACAGATGCACACTCACTGACAGACGCACACACTCATTGACAGACACACACTCTCATATACACTGACAAACAATGACATTCACACACTCACTGATTTGACACACTGATAGACAGACACACACTCACTGACAGACTCACAGTCTCACTAACATACACACGGACTGACTGACAGACGCACGCACTGACTGACTGACAGACGCACACTCTCACTAAATGACATACGCACGCACTGACTGACAGACACACACTCACTCAAATTCACTGACAGACACATTCACTGAAACACACACACTCACTGACAGACACACACACAAATTCACTGAAACACACACACTCACTCACATTCACTGACACACACATTCACTGACACACACACACTCACTTACATTCACTAACACACACTCACTCACTCACATTCACTGACACACACATTTCCCCACACTCACAATTATTTTTATTATAATTTTTTTTTTACATTTAAATTCTCCCAGCCTACCTACGTTTGGGATAGCTGGGTGGATTTCTCACCTGGGGTCCAGTGGGGCTGCTGGGCACGGAGGTGGCTGGATGTTCAGGCAGGCGGGCGGTGAGGGAGCACTTTCCCCTGAGCTCTCTGCTCAGCACCCTCGCGCGCCGCAGAGTGATGCCGGGAGCTGTAATATGACGTCATATTTTGGCTCCCGGCATCATTGCAGGTCGCGCGAGGGAGCTGAGCAGAGAGCTCAGGGGAAAGTGCTCCCTCGCCGCCCCCGCCCAGGAAACCACTGCCCGCCTGCCCCAGGGGGAGCCCAAAGGTGGCCGGCCAGCTCTTGGGCTCCCATAAAACGTGGCAAACAGGGCATTTGCTTGGGCATTTGGGGGCGGAGTTTTTTGCCACCCCCTGGAAATTGCCGCCCAAGACAAATGCCTTGTTTGCCTCGTGGCAAATACGTCCCTGGTGATGTGATGTGTTGGGTTTGCACCAGACATAGCGTTTTCTTTGATGGCCAAAAAGTTCAATTTTAGTCTCATCAGACCAGAGCACCTTCCTCCATATATTTTGGGAGTCTCCCACATGCCTTTTCGCAAACTCAAAACGTGCCATTTTGTTTTTTTGCTGAAAGTAAAGGCTTTCATCTGGCCACTCTGCCATAAAGCCCAACTCTATGGAGGGTACGGCTTATTGTCATCCTATGAGCAGATACTCCAGTCTCTGCTGTGGAACTCTGCAGCTCCTCCAGGGTTACCTTAGGTCTCTGTGCTGCCTCTCTGATTTATGCCCTCCTTGCCCAGGATCTCCCTTGTTGGCTCATGCAGAGCCGGCGCTATCCGAGCGCCGGCTCTGCTCTAAGCCTCCCCTCACCGACCCACAGGCAGTGAGGAAGGCAGGAGAGAACCCACAGGCTAGAGTTCACTCACCACTGGGCCACCAGGGAAGCAGAAGGAACAAGGATCCCAAACACACACAGCACCCTCACACACAGCACCCTCACAAACACACACAGCACACACACAGCACACTAACAGGACCCTAACAAACACACACACAGCACACTATCAGTACCCTCACACACAAACAGCACCCTCTCACACAGTATATTAACAGCACCCTCACAAGCGCACACACACACACACAAACAGCACCCTCATACACAAACAGCACCCTCACACACAGTACATTAACAGCACCCTCAAAAGCGCGCACACACACACAAACATCCTCACATACACATCACACTAACAGCACCCGCACGCACACACACACACACACACACACACAACACTGTATGTGTGTGTGTATATGTGTATATATATATATATATATACATATATATACATATATATACACGGCGTGTGCTTGTGCTTTAGGGTGCACACCCTAATGCAATAGGCTGTGCACGCCTATGTTCTCAACAACATTGTCCCTTACTTGTTTGGAGAGTTCCTTGGTCTTCATGGCAGTGTTTGGTTAGTGGTGCCTCTTGCTTAGGTGTTGCAGCCTCTGGGGCATTTTAACAAAGGTGTGTATATGTAGACAGATCATGTGACATTTAGATTGCAGACAGGTGGACATGATTTCACTAGTTATGTGACTTCTGAAGGTAATTGGTTGCACCAGAGCTTTTTATGGGCTTCATAACAAAAGGGGTGAATACATACGCACATGCCAAATTTCTGTTTTCTATTTCTAAAAAATAGTTTTATGTATATATTTTTCTCATTTCACTTCACCAACTTAGACTTTAGTGTTCTGATCCATCACATAAAATTCAGATTAATGACCTTGGCTGTCTTCCTAAAGCCACCATTTGTTCATAGGACCTCCTTCTTTGGATGCAATACATCACTTGCAAAGTGCACATATATTGAATTTTCATCATATGCACAGCATTCATTCTAAAACAAAACTATTTTTCTAGTTTTCTTGTTCGGCAATCATGAACATCCTTAATTCTCCACTATTTCTTGTTTGATAATTCCAAGATAGGGTGTTTAGATGTTCTATTTACCTTGGGACTAAGATATCCTTTAAGGAAGCCCTCTGGACGTTAATTTAGAATGTACACAAAATATAAATTTTCCTATCTTCCCATAGTGTCATTACAACCTTGCTCAAAAATCTATTTATAATATTATTGTCGTTGACGGCGTGAACTGTTGCATGTATGCTTGTTTTTCAGGTAATCTTAGGTTAACATACTCAGCAACGTTTTATTGTGTTTGTTTTTCCCTAGTGTCTAGGATGATCAAGGATTGGATTAGAACTGTGAGAGGATTTGTGAAAATGTTTATCAAGACAATTTAACCCAACACATGAAGGGAATTTAAACCACCGCTTATTTTATTAATCCAGCTTTGAGAGACATTTGAGAGGCACGATTTCAAGAGTTGGATTACTAGCAAATTTCCATGCCACCTTGTAAAGTTGTGAGTGATTTATGAAGTCTGGCTGCATTTTAACAATCTAAAAGAGAATAGAACAAGCACTATTAACTTGTACCAGACAATACCCTCTAAGAAAGACAAATAGTCTTGTATTTTTGGGGCGTGATTGGTCTTCACTGTGCCCGATATATAAAAGATTTGGGTACCAGTTCTAGTCTGTCTAGAATGGATTATATTAACTATATATAGCACATTAATGTAGTCATACCATATATAATTACTGTAATCTCTTGTAGAAATCTCTTTCTTTTCCTAAAGCACGGCTAGCTTTTTTTAAATTTATTTAGGTTGTCTATTCCCTTTAGTGTTATGTCTGACCTGAATTTTTCAATTTCCTTAACGCTACTAATTCAGAACATTTTTTTTTAATAACACGTTTTCAAAGTACTGATAGATTTCCCATTCCACGTTGAAAATAGCTTTTCTTACAGTAATACAAAGCACATGGAAACAGAAAAGGCAAATATTCAGCTGTATTTATATGTAAAAATATAACCTTATAAAACATATGCTTATATTGGGCGCCGTATATTCATTGTATGTAGACTAAGCTGGGTTGATATTTCTTTACCCCTATAGCTACCCCCTGAAAATTCTATGTCCTTTTATTTTTTTCTCCATTTTCTTAAATGTTTTTTTATTTTTATTTTATTTTTGTGGAGGCGATTCAAAGTGAATATCTTTAGAAAAACTTTAGGAGCTTAGGGTTGCTATAAGCACTTTCATTCACAGAATTCTGAGTGTTAATTTGGTTGCTGCGCAGTTTAACTGAGAATGTGCTGTCATATGTCACTCCCAATCATTTTACTTATTGGATGCGGGTAGTAGGGGGAGATTGGGCTAGAAAGAGTGCAGATGTAGGCATCCAGCGGTTCATGGGCTAGTATAAGTTAGACACCCTTGGTATTCGATAGTATTATTTCTGTTTGTATTTAAGGAGGTTTGCTGTGATCAAATTGTGGATGTCTAAGAGTAATGCTGTGATGATGGTTACCTGTTTTCATTGGTCTCTTTTAGGCTTTAGTGTAAAGGTGAGGTGTCTAGTAATCTCTGGTGAGGTCTGACAAGTAATTGCTGCATATATGTTAAAATAATAGATTTAGAATGGCCATCAGGCCTATGAAGAAAATAGGAATTGTAGAGTATTGGCAAAGGAAATGCATATTTGAAAGAAACACTTCAAGCACCATAACAACTACAGTGTACTGTTGTGGTTATCATTGTAAGGAGTTTTAGCTTGACTTCTTACCTGTGGTCTGCCAGACACTGGTTTTCTCCTCCACTGCACCTCAATGAGAGCTACCTGCTCAAAAGCTTCCATTGGCTCTCCTGAGTTAAGCCCTGCAGTGAGCAGTTTGCTCTCAGCCAATGAGCTACGCCTTACACTGCTTGTCTTAGCTCAGTGAAGAGAGCTTCCGTCTCTCGTTAAATGATGGTGAAGGGGGAAGAGCGGTGCCTGACAGACAACAGGTAAGCAGTTCTAAAACAGTTTGACACCTCAAAATAAGAGGGCACCAGGTCACCCCTGACACAATAACTACTACAGCATGCTTTAGTGCTGATGGTGTTTCACTTGGAATATTTGCAAAACTGAATTCGCTTCATTATAAACTTATTTGTTTTTTCTGTTTTTAGCTATTCTGTTTTGACATAACATTTTCCAATCGTCTTGTTAATTCTACACAATTGTTGGTTTAGCAAAGAACCTGCTTGCGTTAAACTAAAACATTATACAGAGTGAAATTTCAGTGTGCATACTGCAATTCAGTGATATAAGAGAATTGTCAGGAGTCTAGACTTTTTCCAAGATATATTTATCTATATCTATCTATATATACATACTTGTGTGTGTCTATATCAAGCATAAACAGATTTACAAGTGAAGCAGGCATCAGTAGAAATGACATACCAGCAGCTGTGTGCCTTAGTTGACTAATGCAAGTATAAATATGGTATAGGAAAGATGATAAGATCACATCGTTAAGTCTGGTAATAACTCTTAATGCAATGGTGAGGTAGGTAATGTAATGTATGTATCATTAAATGTCCAACAGCTAAATGTTGGACACAGCAACAGATAAATATACACTTGGTATGAGGGTATCTGAGGACAGATATCAATTAAAAAATAAATACATACATGGATGAGCCACGAAAAGTTACCCAATGTAAAGAGTATATTTTATTATGAAACAGAGATAGATTTTCAAATAAATAATTACAATTAAGAAACTATAAATTATCGCCGACACTGAACGTAAAGAGGCAGGTTTTAGTAAGGCAGAAACAGGTGCTATTCTGGGGCAAACTGCTAACTGAAGAGCAATGATCATGTAACCTTAGAGCTTTGCACCCAAATAGCACTTGTTTAGTTTTGATAAAGCTGTGGCTGTGGCACATGTATTGACTACAGAAATAGTGCAAAACAGTGCCAATATACCCTCTGATCACCAATAGTGTTAGTTAGGGTTAAAACACTTATATGAACAGCTTCCTGAGGTCCCCTCCCTGTTGGTGACCTCATACAAACAAGATATGAAACAAAATCTATGGGATACAGCTGATTACCTAAAATACAAAACAAAAAAACAGTGCAACACTGTGTAAGTGGATCCACAAAGCCCCCACTAATTATGGAACTCACAGACTCCAAATGTTTCAAGCACCTTGGATAATTTTTCTTTAAAAAGGAGATCAAAATCCTTTGAATGGCAGTGCAGTACAGCTATCCAGACTGGAGTCAGGAAGCGGGTAGGTAGGTTTAAATTGATCTATTGGCAGAACAAATATAAAATAGATAAAACATTTATATTTTAAAATCAAGTCTAGGTCTCTGGTCCTACGCGTTTCGTTTCCAAAAGAAAGTTCCTCAGGGACCACTTTCTTAAAATACACAATCACAGTAAGAAATAAATGACAAAAAAATCATCCTACCCATCCCCTATCTCCTTTCCCTTAAATAGGGCTTTTCCTGATTTGTACCGGTATTTTGGAGGGTGTTTCATTACTTCATCCAATCCCTCATCAGCTCCCATACTGCCAAGGTCCAATCTGCTTCCTCCGTTTTTTCTTTCCACTCAAAACCCCAAACAGCTGTTTCGAGTGGGAAGAAAAAACCTAGACTTGATTTTAAAATATAACATTTTTATCTATTTTATATTTGTTCTGCCAATAACTCAATTTAAACCTACCTAACTGGTTCCTGATTCCTGTCTGGATAGCAGTACTGCACTGCCGTTCAATGGATTCCGATCTCTTTTTTAAAGAAATTATTCCAAGGCGCTTGAAACATTTGCAGTCTGTGAGTTCCATAATTAGTGGTGGCTTTGTGGATCCACTTACACAGGATTGCACTATTTATTTTTTTGTTTTGTATTGTAGGTAGCTGTATCAGCTGTATCCCATATATTTTTTTATCATATATTGATTAAAGAAATAATGCGCTAATGCAATTGTCACACTAACCCTTCTGTTTTCAAATGTTTCAGGACTTTAACGCCCGTTGGCAGCATATACCGTCATGCATTAAAAGTACCATCAGGGTTTGATCCCTGCTGGTACCAAGGAGCCACAGATAGCATTGGATGCCTGAGGCTCCCCTGTGTCAGCTGGGGACACAGTTAGTGACTGCTGCACATGTCCCTTTAACCCCTTAAGGACACATGACATGTGTGACATGTCATGATTCCCTTTTATTCCAGAAGTTTGGTCCTTAAGGGGTTAAATACCGTGGCTGAGTGATCACACTCAGCAACAGGGATTCTCAGTGCGCCACTAGTTTAAAATAGGGGGCCCCAGGTACCTGAGGGCCAGATAACTGAAGATCAAAGTGAGTATTGCACATGGCCTTTTAAATCCCTTTAAATTGCTTTTACCGAGCTGATGTGATTCTGAGCCTGCTCCCAGTATGAGGGAGACCTCCAGGGTCCCCTCTAGTCATCTGCCCAGTGATCAGTGCTGGGTTTTGCCTGCTGCCCACCACCGATCACAGTTTCAGGAGCTGCAGCATGATGGGAGATCTCATGTTCCAATCACACAGTGCAGAGTGCTCACAGAGCACAGATGGCTTTGAAAACCTGCATTATTTATTATAATTCACTATTTATTATTTTTGTACTTTATGAGACTTATGTTTTCATTATTTGTTGGTTATAGCAATCTATTATTTCATATTCATGTCTTTTTTTTGTATTAAAAAAGTATTTATTATTATTTACACCACTTTTGAAGTAGAGGCTTCTTAACCCCTTAAGGACAGAGCTTCAGAAGCTTGTCTTTCACTTAATGACAACGGCATTTTTTGCATTTTTTGCTATTTGCGTTCAACTGCAATTTGCTTTTTACTTATTCATTGCACCGACACATATTATATACCGTTTTTTAAAGGACAGAAAGGGCTTTAATTTGATGTAACACATATATATATAAATGCTTATTTATTATTAAAAAAATACAGAAATATGCAAAAAAATGAATTTTTGTGTGTTTTTTTTACAGTTTTTGCAATAATAATGTGTACATAATTAGTGCAGGTTAAGGAAAGTAATTAAAAATAAATTCATTTAGTTGTTCTGAATTACAGAATATATAATGTGTCTGGGATTTTCAGTTTTTTTTGGTAGTTACAGGTCACAAAGCACAAGGAGTAAAATACACTTTTTATGTGGAGCGATTTTAGAATTTGGTATGTTTGTCTTGTAAGCCTAATAGCCATAAAAGAAAACAAAATTGCCACACAAAAGTATATATTTATATAAAGTAGACACCACAGGCTATTTACCTAAGGTTGTTTTGACACTTTCTACGTAGCCATTTTACCGCCAACCTCTGCTAAATATTGGAGTAAAATTGTGTTTTTTGGGGGTTTTCGCACACAAACTTATAACAAAGAACTTCTCATGTGTATTTTGTAAAGTTGGTGTGTGCTATTCCTGTACAAAGTTTTATTATGTGTTCAGTTACTTCTGCTGAGTACAACGGTACCCCCATTGTATGTCTTTGGCACTATTTCGTGAAGCTACAGTGCCATATAGGAGACCTGTCCTTTTCAGTATTCACAGTAGAATTTTGAGAGACGGATTTAATGAGCCTATGCTTCCATTTGGGGTATTATAACAGTCTGTCTGTTCGAAAAAAAAACCCAAAGGCCTACCATTTGTAAAAGTAGACACACCAGGGTATCTCATAAGGTGCATATTGTGCCTTAACATGCCCCCATTTTTTTACCAATACATGCCAAAGTATGTGGTAAAAAATAATTTTGTGCATTTTTTACATATGGATTGCATTTGTGCTGGGCATTTTGTATATTTCACATGTGCCACTAAGTTCAAACCCCCCAAATTATGTTCAGCTAAGTCTTCTGAGTAAAATGACACCCCCATTGTATGTCTTTGGCACTAGTTCGTGAAGCTACAGTGCCATATAGGAGACCTGTCCTTTTCAGTACTCACAGTAGAATTTTGAGAGACGGATTTAATGAGCCTATGCTTCCATTTGGGGTATTATAACAGTTTGACTGTTCAAAAAAAACCCACAAAGGCCTACCATTTGTAAAAGTAGACACTCCAGGGTATCTCATAAGGTGCATATTGTGCCTTAACATGCCCCCATTTTTTCACCAATAGTTGCCAAAGTATGTGGTATAAAATAATTTTGTGCACTTTTTACATATGGATTGCATTTGTGCTGGGCATTTTGTATATTTCACATGTGCCACTAAGTTCAAACCCCCCAAATTATGTTCAGCTAAGTCTTCTGAGTAAAATGACACCCCCATTGTATGTCTTTGGCACTAGTTCGTGAAGCTACAGTGCCATAAAGGAGACCTGTCCTTTTCTGTACTCACAGTAGAATTTTGAGAGACGGATTTAATGAGCCTATGCTTCCATTTGGGGTATTATAACAGTTTGACTGTTCAAAAAAAACCCACAAAGGCCTACCATTTGTAAAAGTAGACAGTCCAGGGTATCTCATAAGGTGCATATTGTGCCTTAACATGCCCCCATTTTTTCACCAATAGATGCCAAAGTATGTGGTAAAAAATAATTTTGTGCGTTTTTTACATATGGATTGCATTTGTGCTGGGCATTTTGTATATTTCACATGTGCCACTAAGTTCAAACCCCCAAAATTATGTTCAGCTAAGTCTTCTGAGTAAAATGACACCCCCATTGTATGTCTTTGGCACTAGTTCGTGAAGCTACAGTGCCATATAGGAGACCTGTCCTTTTCAGTACTCACAGTAGAATTTTGAGAGACGGATTTAATGAGCCTATGCTTCCATTTGGGGTATTATAACAGTTTGACTGTTCAAAAAAAAACCACAAAGGCCTACCATTTGTAAAAGTAGACACTCCAGGGTATCTCATAAGGTGCATATTGTGCCTTAACATGCCCCCATTTTTTCACCAATAGATGCCAAAGTATGTGGTAAAAAATAATTTTGTGCGTTTTTTACATATGGATTGCATTTGTGCTGGGCATTTTGTATATTTCACATGTGCCACTAAGTTCAAACCCCCCAAATTATGTTCAGCTAAGTCTTCTGAGTAAAATGACACCCCCATTGTATGTCTTTGGCACTAGTTCGTGAAGCTACAGTGCCATATAGGAGACCTGTCCTTTTCAGTACTCACAGTAGAATTTTGAGAGACGGATTTAATGAGCCTATACTTCCATTTGGGGTATTATAACAGTTTGACTGTTAAAAAAACCCACAAAGGCCTACCATTTGTAAAAGTAGACACTCCAGGGTATCTCATAAGGTGCATATTGTGCCTTAACATGCCCCTATTTTTTCACCAATAGATGCCAAAGTATGTGGTAAAAAATAATTTTGTGCGTTTTTTACATATGGATTGCATTTGTGCTGGGCATTTTGTATATTTCACATGTGCCACTAAGTTCAAACCCCCCAAATTATGTTCAGCTAAGTCTTCTGAGTAAAATGACACCCCCATTGTATGTCTTTGGCACTAGTTCGTGAAGCTACAGTGCCATATAGGAGACCTGTCCTTTTCAGTACTCACAGTAGAATTTTGAGAGACGGATTTAATGAGCCTATGCTTCCATTTGGGGTATTATAACAGTTTGACTGTTCAAGAAAAACCCACAAAGGCCTACCATTTGTAAAAGTAGACACTCCAGGGTATCTCATAAGGTGCATATTGTGCGTTAACATGCCCCCATTTTTTCACCAATAGATGCCAAAGTATGTGGTATAAAATTATTTTGTGCGTTTTTTACATATGGATTGCATTTGTGCTGGGCATTTTGTATATTTCACATGTGCCACTACGTTCATACCCCCCAAATTATGTTCAGCTAAGTCTTCTGAGTAAAATGACACCCCTATTGTATGTCTTTGGGACTATTTTGTGAAGCTACAGTGCCATATAGGAGACCAAGCCATATCAGTTTTTACCGAACTTTGAATTTTGACGCTGGGCCTATGTGCAATTTCCAAGCATCTTAGCATGTTTTAAATTCAAACTACCCCACAAAGGCCTACCATTTCTTAAAGTAGACACTCCAGGGTATCTCATAAGGTGCATATTGTGCCTTAACATGCCCCCATTTTTTCACCAATAGATGCCAAAGTATGTGGTATAAAATTATTTTGTGCGTTTTTTACATATGGATTGCATTTGTGCTGGGCATTTTGTATATTTCACATGTGCCACTAAGTTCATACCCCCCAAATTATGTTCAGCTAAGTCTTCTGAGTAAAATGACACCCCTATTGTATGTCTTTGGGACTATTTTGTGAAGCTACAGTGCCATATAGGAGACCAAGCCATATCAGTTTTTACCGAACTTTGAATTTTGACGCTGGGCCTATGTGCAATTTCCAAGCATCTTAGCAGGTATTAAATTCAAACTACCCCACAAAGGCCTACCATTTCTTAAAGTAGACACCCCAGGGTATTTCAAAAGGTATATTCTAAACCTTAGTGTAGGATCATTTTTTTGTTAGTTTGTACCAAGTCTAGTTGCAATTAGCATTTTTTCTGCCTTTTTGACACACACTTGGAGATGTTACTGTATATTTTGCTATCCTTATGTGTGCTACGGCAGTATAACACCTAATATGTTGCTCAGCTATGTCATCTTAGTGCAATGATACCCCCATATACAGAATAGTTGGGGTAAACTTATCCGGGGGTAGTACACAGTTATCTGCGTCCCGGGCAAAGCTGTCATGGATTCCGAAACCAAAACACAGACAGACCACAAAGAGAGAGAACACAGAGAGAGAAACTTGTAATACCGGTCCTTAGAATGGCCGGGCTATACAAGCAGAGAATTGTCAAGGTACAAGCCGAGGTCAAAGGAGTAAAGAGAAACGGAACAACGATAGGACAAGCCGAGGTCAAGGATCAGAGAAGACAGGATAAACGGTAGACAAAGCCAAGATTCGGTAACCAAAAATCACACCCCAAAACTGGTCTACTTATTCGGCCTGGGTGTGAAAAATTTTAAAACAATGGCCAATACATAGGCCGGGCTGAGAGGGGCAATCAGGGCAGTAATAGCTGGTCTCAACTCTTACGCCCCTCTTGTAACACACCCTGCACCTTTTCTGGGGGTTTTGTTTTTTAGGGGTTGGTGGAATCTTAAAGCAGAAGTGACCTGCCTCCATTCTTCTGCTAGGCTCCACTGATGGTCTCCTTGTGTGGCATTCTAGCAGCTTAGAAATTAGCTCAAACTGGAAAGAAAGAAAAGTGCTTTTCAGCCCAGCATTTGCCTTTTTAAAAATAACAAAGGCATTGTGGATTGCCATCTGCAAAAGGTATATGCCCACTTTTTTATACCATGCCCTGGTCTTTATCATGATCAAATATGGCTGCATCAGTTGATCGGACAGGTCAACGCCCCCCATATGCCGATTATATTGCCGTATGCAGACTGGCACCCGTTTATATTCGTCTCTGCCACGAACTGCGACCCTCCGAGTGTTTTCACCATGGATGGTGGTTAAGATGAAAACATCCTTTTTATCCCTGTACTTGAGTGCCAGCAGTTCATTCTGGCAGAGAGCTGCTGTTTCCCCCCTTTTCATTTTTTTGTTTGCCAGAGCCTTTGGGAAACCTGTGCGACTCTTCCGAATAGTGCCACAGGCCACGGTCTCGAAGCAATACAACATTTGTAACAGTGGGATGCTATTATAAAAGTTATCGATGTATAGATGATAACCTTTATTAAGTAGTGGCATTATTAAGTCCCAGACAATTTTTCCACTTGTCCCTACTATATCTGGGCAACCTGGGGGATCAAGGTGGCTATCCCTTCCTTCGTATACACGGAAGGTGTATACGTAGCCACTGCCACTTTCACATAGTTTATAAAATTTGATCCCATATCGGGATCTTTTGGATGGGATATATTGTCTAAACCCCAGTCTTCCCTTAAACTTCATTAGGGACTCGTCAATGGAAATGTTTTTATTGGGGGTATATATAGCGGCAAATTTACTGTTAAAGTGGGCAATTAAAGGGCGTAGTTTGTAAAGAAGATCATACTGCGGATCACCTTTTGGGGGGCACTTGTTGTTATCACTAAAGTGCATAAATCTTAGTATGTCTTCATATCTTTCCCTTGTCATTGTCTCGGCAAAAATAGGAGTATTGCAAATAGGATGTTTAGCCCAATACATCCTAATTGTGGGATTTTTAATTAGCCCCATTAACATGGTCAGTGCCCAGAATTGTTTAAATTCTGGCACACTGGTTGGGTACCATCTCTCTTTCCTAGAGATAAGAGAGTCTGGATTGCGTGCCAGATATTGCTCCGCATAGAGATTAGTCTGGGTGACTATCTCCCCAAAAATCTCATCCCCCAAGAACAGCTGCATAACATCCAGCGCACTATAGGCAGACAGGTCCGCCTGTATGCCAGGATTGCCTGTAAACACTGGGATGTCTGGGGAAAAATTATTAGGGGGTACCCAGTCATCTGCGCCATGGTCAGCATTAGGGGAATCGTCGATTTCTCCTGATGGTCCTGCAGTATCTGGCACATAGTCCATGTCCCCTGCATCCCCTGCGTCACTCCCTGCTTCACTCTCTGAGGCAGTGTCAGTCGCCTCTGAGTCTGCCGCTAACAGGGCATAAGCCTCCTCCGCGCTATACTTTCTAAACATTGTTAATACAGCTAACACAGCTAACAAAACTCTAACAAAAAAAAAATATATATATATTTTTTTTTTATACCCTAATTCCCACTAAATTCCACCCACCAAAATAACTAAATCACAAATTAATAAAATCAAATAATAAAATTTAACCCCTTAGGGTTACAAAAAACCTAAAAATTAACCCTTGAAAGTAAAAAAAAAAAAATAGATCACAGTAGAGTACTGTGACCTGTATATTGATCACTGCTAGCAGTGATCAAGCAGCAGGGAAAGGGTTAATTTTTTTTTTAACTCCACAAAAGTGAATTTTATACTTAAGTATAACTCTGCAATAAATCAGGGACACAATGTAGCACCGATCCGTCTCTCTCCACTTCACAAACCCACACGAGGTGGAGGGAGGCGGATCAGATATCCCAGCAGCATTGTGACCGCTGTGACTGGCTATCACAGCGATCACATGGGCTGGGATATCCGGATTTGCTGCTGCCGGTCTGCCCCTGACTCGGAGGGACCCAGCAACAGCATTAACCCCGCGATCGCCGGCACTGCGCGTTAAGGGGTTAATTCATGGTTCAGAGTCCCAAAAAAGGTTTTAATAAAAATGAAAAAAAAGCAACACTTTTAGACTAAAACACTTTAACAAACTGTAAAAGAAAGACGCTCTGCGACGTCTTGATATTTCTACCTTTATGTTCTTTACCCTAGGACCTGAAGTTCTGGACAAAATAAGACATCATAGGGTTTACTTATCAAACACTAAATTGAAAACTAAATAGTAAAAATAGGTCTAAAAGTGCCGTAGTCACCGTTTGGCTATTTTTGCCGAAATGTTGTTATCTGGATTTAAGTTCACTTCAGTTTAGTGTTTAGTGATAACCCCCATGTGTTTGCATGCTTTCACAGTCATAGGCCTGTGCACTTCAGCACCTAAACTCTGGACATGTCAAAAGGCCCTTTGAAATCCTTCTCCGATACATACCCTCCTTGTCCCTCCTGTGTGAGGCAGTGATCCGAGACTTCACGCATCATTAGGGGAATGGGCAACCAAAGCAGAATGTGCCTGTTAAGAGCCTAGTCATCTAGGATAAGAGGAAGTGGTAGCAACTGTAAAAACATAAACAGTAAACAGTAGCGTTTAATTGCAGCATGTAATTCCCAGGTGACAAGAGTTTTAACTCTTCTATGAGAGAATAATAGAAGACAATAGATGCTCCCTACTGACTTGTTTCTATGTTAGGCAATAAAAAAATGCTCCCTGTTGCTATCTCATAAGAATATAAACTTGCCTTAAATAAAGATGTAAACACTCCTTGAGTTCCGATATCTGTACTGCAGGCCTGTGTTAGAAACATAGAAACATAGAAACATAGAATGTGACGGCAGATAAGAGCCATTCGGCCCATCTAGTCTGCCCAGTTTTCTAAATACTTTCATTAGTCCCTGCCCTTATCTTATAGCTAGGATAGCCTTATGCCTATCCCACGCATGCTTAAACTCCATTACTGTGTTAACCTCTACCACTTCAGTTGGAAGGCTATTCCATGCATCCACTACCCTCTCAGTAAAGTAATACTTCCTGATATTATTTTTAAACCTTTGTCCCTCTAATTTAAGACTATGTCCTCTTGTTGTGGTAGTTTTTCTTCTTTTAAATATAGTCTCCTCCTTTACTGTGTTGATTCCCTTTATGTATTTAAATGTTTCTATCATATCCCCCCTGTCTCGTCTTTCCTCCAAGCTATACATGTTAAGATCCTTTAACCTTTCCTGGTAAGTTTTATCCTGCAATCCATGAACAGCTTAGTAGCCCTTCTTTGAACTCTTTCTAAGGTATCAATATCCTTCTGAAGATATGGTCTCCAGTACTGTGTACAGTACTCCAAGTGAGGTCTCACCAGTGTTCTGTACAATGGCATGAGCACATCCCTCTTTCTATTGCTATTACCTCTCCCTATACAACCAAGCATTCTGCTAGCATTTCCTGCTGATCTATTACATTATCTGCCTACCTTTAAGTCATCAGAAATAATCACCCCTAAATCCCTTTCCTCAGATGTTGAGGTTAGGACTCTATCAAATATTCTGTACTGTGCCCTTGGGCTTTTACGTCCAAGATGCATTATCTTGCACTTATCCACATTAAATGTCAGTTGCCACAACTCTGACCATTTTTCTAGTTTACCTAAATCATTTTCCATTTGGCTTATCCCTCCTGGAACATCTACCCTGTTACATATCTTAGTATCATCTGCAAAAAGACACACCTTACCATCAAGACGTTCTGCAATATCACTAATAAAATGGGTCCAAGTACAGATCCCTGAGGTACCCCACTGGTGACAAGCCCAAGCTGCGAATATACTCCATTGACTACAACCCTCTGTTGCCTGTCACTCAGCCACTGCCTTACCCATTCAACAATATTGGAATCCAAACTCAAAGATTGCAGTTTGTTGATAAGCCTTCTATGTCCAACAGTGTCAAAAGCCTTACTGAAATCTAGGTAAGCAATGTCTACTGCACCACCCTGATCTATAATTTTAGTTACCCAATCAAAAAATTCAATAAGATTAGTTTGGCATGATCTCCCTGAAGTAAACCCATGTTGTCTCTGATCTTGAAATCCATGTGTTTTTAGATGTTCAACAATCCTATCCTTTAACATGGTTTCCATCACTTTCCCCACTACTGAAGTAAGGCTTACTGGCCTATAGTTGCCCGACTCCTCCCTATTACCTTTCTTGTGAATGGGCACAACATTCGCTAACTTCCAATCTTCTGGGACTACTCCTGTTAACAATGATTGGTTAAATAAATCTGTTAATGGTTTTGCTAGTACACCACTAAGCTATTTTAATAGCTTTGGGTATTCCATCAGGTCCCATTTACTTATTTGTCTTTACTTTTGACAGTTGAAATAGAACCTCTTCCTCCGTAAACTCACGTGTAATAAATGACTCATTTATCCTTTTTCTTAACTGAGGTCCCTTTCCTTCATTTTCATCTGTAAATACCGAACAAAAATATTCATTTAGGCAGTCAGCTAGACCTTTATCCTCATCTACATACCTTCCTTCTTTTGTTTTTAATCTAACTAATCCTTGTTTTTTTTTTTTTTTTTTTGTCAATCTCTTTTTTTATTGAGGCATAAAGTTATATAGGGTACAGAATAGAAAAATGGGAGACGATAAAGTGTTGTACATCACAGGTATAATACAATGCAAATCCCATCATCCCTGAGTATCACATAACCTCATTTTATATTTTAGTTGTATAATCATGAAAATAACAGGCTGTTGAACATTATAGTTAGATCCTAACTTGCTAGCTTGGGTAGCCTATGAAAAATAAAACTTAAATATGGTTTAACACGCTATCCTAACCACAGGTTGAATTATGTTATGCTGCGTGTGCCGTAGTGTGGGTTGGCCAGTGCAGACTATTATAAACATACTCATGAGAAATAGTTACGGGCGTGAGATAGTAGAGGTGCTAGACCAACATGGGCAATATAGAATTGAAGGCTAAAGTAAAGATAAGAAACGAATAGTAAACTAACATGGGAGGTAGACAGCATGAAATCACGGTCATATAACTGGTTGATACCCTGGATACACTGGGTCTGGAGAGAGTTCATGTGTGGTGTTTAGCCTATGCCACGTAGAGTCCAATTATAGTGAGGGTGCCTGAGAGCAATCTCGGTTTCCCTCATCTGCTCACTCCGTGCGCTTTTCTGCGGCCTGTGTGTCTCTGCTCCCCGGGTTGCAGCGTTCCCTCTGGGCTTCCTGGGTGTCAGTCGCTCAGGCGCCATGTTTCTTCGGCCCGAGGCCTTAGCAGGGGCTCGTGCCACATGTCCATTGACCCCATCAACAGGGTCGTGGGCCCAAAGGTCCGCCGGAGTGTGGCTGTCCCCTTGGGTGTATGGGTGGCATGGAAGGATGTCCTCCGGATGAACCCCCAGCTCGGAAGAAGTGTGCATGGGCCTGTCAGTGGCACGGTCTCCCCATGCGGTGTGGTGCATTGAACGGGTAGCCCGGGATTTGCACTGGAGTGTGCCCGGGAGAGCCTCTTTCTCAGCTCCTAGTCGGTTTTTAAGTCCAGACACGGCCCGTGTGGGTAGCTTCAGCCGCCTCCCATGCCTGCTTGTGACATGTTGTCTTCTCCACTTTAGTAGTGAGAGCTTTGGGCGGTAGGTAGAGTTCGCCGGGCGAGTTTTATGCTTTACCCCTGTTGTTAGCGGTTGTTTTCGCTTCAGCCCATGGACTCCACGTGTCCGTTGGCTGTGGCTCACCTTGGGCATCGCCTGAGCTCGCGGTAATGCCGGCTCGGTGTGGGTGAGTGTCAGCTGCAGTACAGGGGTGTTTGTGTCTGCCCGTTGCTCCCTGGACGCTAGCTTCGCCCAGAACCTGTCGAACAGTTCGTCCAGTTTAGCCTCCAGCTCCGCATTCTTTGAGGGCCTGGTACACGTGGCAGCAGCCATGTTGTCCCGGTTCGTATTATCCCGCAGCTCGCCATGTGTCTCAGCGGTTGTGGGTAGGTTGTCGCTTTGCATTGGACCGGGATAACCCCCGCCGGTCCTGGGGGGGGAGCAGGGCATTCGATGGGCCGTACCTCCAGTGTCTGGGTGAGGAAAGCGGCCGCCTCTCCCCGATCCCATCCCCCGTAGGCCGCGGCTGTCCATTCTGAGTGTCTGATCCGTCGGGCACTCGATTAGGGTTTCTAAGCTTGTTGCCGGGTCACCCCTGCTGTAAGTAGCCGATCTCGGGTGTTTTAGGCTTCGATTCCGTGGGTTTTTAGCCCGAAATTGGCAGATACAGCGGGAGCCCAGCTTTGCTGCGACTTCTCAGTTTGCTGGCTTAGCCCCGCCCCCCCTAACTAATCCTTGTTTTACTTTTCTTTTCTCATTTATGTATCTAAAAAAACTAGTTTTGTCCCCCTTTTTTTACTGACTGTGCTATTTTCTCTTCTGTGTGTGATTTGGAAGCTCTTATAACTTGCTTAGCCTCTTTCTGCCTAATCTTATAGGTCATGCTGTCTTCCTCACTCTGGGTTTTTACTAATAATTACTAAATGCTAACTTTTTGTTTTTTACTATTTTGGCCACATCTGCGGAGTACCACTGTGGTTTCTTGAATTTTTTGCTTTTACTGACAAGCCTAATGCAATTTTCTGTTGCCTTCCGTAGTGCAACTTTTAAATAATCCCATTTCTCTTGGACTCCATTTAAATTGCTCCAGTCTGATAATGACTCCTTTACACATATTCTAATTTTAGAAAAGTCTGTTTTTCTAAAGTCTAAAACTTTTGTTTTTGTGTGGTATGACTCAGTCACTGTTCTTATATTAAACCACACTGACTGATGATCACTGGATCCTAACCTTTCACCTTCAGTAATATCTGATAACAAATCTCCATTTGTTAACACTAAATCTAGTATGGCCTCTTTATGAGTTGGCTCCTCGACGACTTGTTTTAGAGACAATCCCAGTAGGGAGTTTAGAATATGTGTGCTCTTGGCACAAGTAGCTATTTTTGTTTTCCAATTTACATCAGGAAGATTAAAGTCACCCATGATGATAACTTCCCCCTTCATTGTCATTTTAGCTATTTCTTCAACTAGTAGATTATCTAACTCTTCAATTTGTCCTGGGGGCCTATAAATCACACCTACACGAGTTACTGTGTGATTACCAAATTCTAACGTAACCCAAACGGACTCTATGTTCGCCTCACTAACCTTATTAGACTAGATTTTATGCTATCCTTCACATACAGGGCCACCCCTCCCCCTTTCTTGCCTTCCCTGTCTTTTCTTTATAAAGAGTACCCTGGTATTGCTATATATAGACAGACAGAGTGATAGACAAACAGAGAGAGAGAGAGAGAGAGAGAGAGAGATGTTATGGGTTATTTTAGCTCTCCAATATGTGGAATACAAATCAAAATATTCCTAGCTATTAAACCCCTTCAGGACCGGACTGTTGGCCACGTTGTAGGTTAAGGACCAGAGCTGTTTTAACACTTTTGTGGTGTTTGTGTTTAGCTGTAATTTTCCTCTATCTCATTTACGGTTCCCATACAAATTATATATTGTTTTTTTCAGGGCAAAAGGGGCTTTCTTTCCATACCATTATTTATATCATGTCATATAATTTACTTTAAAAAAAAATATGGTGAAAAATTGAAAAAAAAAAGTTTTTTGACTTTTACTTGAAAAATCTTTTGCTTATCTACAAAAGCTAATGAAAAAACTGCTAAATAGATTCAAACATTTGTCCCGAGTTTAAAAACACCCAGTGTTTACTTGCTTTTTTCCTTTTATAGGGCTATAAATATGAGTAGGACATTGCTATTTCAAAATATATATTTTTTAAAATGTATCAAGTGACATTGTAACACTGTCATCTGTCATAAATCTCTGAATCACACCCCACATGTACATATTTTTTTTAAAGTAGACAACCCAGGGTATTCAATATGGGGTATGCCCAGTCTTTTTTAATAGCCACTTAGTCACAAACACTGGCCAAAGTTAGCATTTATATTTGTTTGTGTGTTAAAAATGTAAAAAACAATTATGAACGCTAACTTTGGCCAGTGTTTTTTTTTACTAAGTGGCTACTAAAAAAGACTGAACATACCCCATTTGCAATAACTTGGTTTGTCTTTTTTTGCAAATGGTATGCCATCATGGGGGTAAATTCTCATTCCTGGGCTACCATACGGTCTCAAAGGCAACATAACCAATCCGGCAATTTTCAATGTAAAAATATTTTACCCTGTAACTTTCAAAAACACTATAAAACCTGTACATGGGTGGTACTGTTATACTCAGGAGACTTTACTGAACATAAATATTAGTGTTTGACAAAGACCGTGTAGGTCGAAACGTTGCAGTGGGTTCAATAAATTTGCCTTTTTGTATCCTTAGAGTGCCTAGGTTACTTCTATTTTTTCTCATTACACACAGGAAGACTGTGTATCCTTAGAGTGCTTGACTATTTTTTTCTCATCAAATACTTGGTTCCTGGTACTGGGACTGGTCTGGTGCACCCGGATACATTTCAAATGGGTTTGAGTGCAGTTCCACATTCCTGCTATATTATAGTCTCCCTGTGTGTGTGACTGTCTTCCTGTGTGTGACTGTAACTGTGTGTGTCACTGTAGCTGTGCCTTTGTGTGTCCTGTATGTGTGATTATCTGCCTGAAATGGAGTGTGTGTGTGCCTATCAGCGTGCGTGAGTGTCTGCCTGCCTGTAACCGAGTGTGTGTGACTGTCTTCTTGTAACGGAGTATGTGTGACTATCTGCTTGTGACTGTGTGTGTGACTGTCTGCCTGTAACTGTGTGTGTGACTGTGTGCCTGTAACTGTTCATAATTGAGTGCCTGTAACTGTGCGACTGTCTGCCTTTAACTGTGTGTTTGTCTCTGTGACTGTCTGCCTGTAACTGAGCATGTGTGACTGATTGTCTGCCTGTAACTGTGTGTGACTGTCTGCCTGTAACGGAGTGTGTCTAACTGTCTGCTTGCAACTGTTTGTGTGACTGTCTGTCTGTATCTGTGTGTGACTGTATACAGGCAACTTGGGGGAGGGAGGGGGGGCTGCGCCATAAAGACTTTTCGCACAGGGCGTCTATTGGTCTAAGGCCTGCCCTGTATATACTGTTACAGCTCATTCCTCATATTTTATGAACTAGACATATTATCTTCAGTTAGAAACAGAATGTGACGGCAGATAAGAACCATTCGGCCCATCTAGTCTGTCCATTTGCTCTATTTAATCCCGTTTTCACCTCCTATTTGCCATATCAACCATGAGTCATTAACAATAATTTTTTTCCAAGTACACCTGCAGGGATACATTCTTGATATAGGGATTTTTTGTAGATAAATTATTTGCATTTAAAGTTTTTTTCTAAAGTATGGAATCATTTGGAAAGTTTATTAAATCAAGGCCCAAGTCCAACCCATTCTGATCATAGTTTACCCATACCCAACATTTGTAGGAGTTACATATGGACAGCTGCTGTTTGTGTCCCATGCATGTTGCATGTCCTCGTTGTGCTCTTAAGCACCAAAACTGCTTCATTAAGCTAAAGTAGTTTTGGTGACTATAGTGTCCCTTTAAATTAAATAAAGCCAAAACTTAGCCCTAACCATAAGAAATCATACAATAAAAATAGATATATAATGGTAAAACATGGATTAAGGGAAAGTAATTCCATCTTGGGGCTCTGTAGACCTTCAGAAAACAAATCTCGGTCTTGTGGTTTATCATAATGTCTCCCGAGCACCTCAATGGCATTATTTACCCATAACACATTGTTCATAATTCTGTATCCTTCATTTACACACAAAGGTATATATCTCTGTTTGTGCACACTTGTGCGAGTATCAGCTACTGCGGCATTAAGGAATCTTCTAAACAAAAATCCTAAACTACGAATTACTGTTTCTCAAACAACTACATAGATGGACAGGTTTGTAAAGTACATTCTATCTTATTTGGTGTTCGGTGTAACCACAATCAAGCCCTACTCTAGCAAGCAGGAAATCCTATGAGGAGAAGCTGAGAAAAATATTGACTCCTTAGTTATTTTAAGGAAAAGAAGATGATTTAAAACAACTTGGTGAGAAAAAAGAGACAGAAAATGTTCACACGCCTGATTAGATATACAGGGCAGTCACAGGAAGATGTTCTCTCTATGGAAAATGTGAACATGTGATAACCGTGTTAACACCATCACTGCTGGGAAATGGTACATGCGCCCAGGACCGGTGCTAGGATTTTTAGTTACACAGGCGAAGATGCATTTTGGTGCCCCCCACCCTCCGACACACACAGACACTAGCAGACACACACACTGACACTCACTAGCAGACACACACACTGACACTAACAGACACACTCACTGACACTCACACTAACACATGTTTTTTTTTTTTAATTTAATCCCCCAGCCTCCTTACCTTTTGGAGTGCTGAAGGGATTCCCTGGGGTCCAGTGGTGCTGCTGGGCTCCTGGGCAGATGGGCAGGTAGGTAGGCAGGTGCGCGGTAGGTGGGCAGGTAGGTAGGCAGGAGCACTCTCCCATGTGTGCTTCCTCTTCAGCTCCCTCGCGCACCGCGTAGGGATGCCGGCGCCGGAAGATGACGTCATCTTCCGGCTCCGGTATCAGTATGCGGCGCGCGAGGGAGCTGAAGAGGAAGCACACATGGGAGAGTGCTCTGTCGCGCGCCCGCAGAACCGGACGCCTGGTGATACCAGGGCCAGCCTCGGGGGGCCCTGAGGTGGCCGGCTCCTGGGCCCCCCAGGGGAAGAGGCTGACCCAGTGGGTACATACCGGGTCGCAGGGGCGGTCGGGCCCCCTGCGACCCTGGTAGCGCTCGGCCACGCTACAATAGGTCGTCGGCTGGAGGGGAGCGCAGTGCGCCGGCCCTGCATGCACCAAAGACAAAACACTTTGCCAAGTCATCCCTCTCAAGTTAACATGGCTTCATGACAATATCTAACTTTGTAATGAATGTGTTTTTTTTTTATATAATTTCTTACTGTATCGATAGTTAAATATATTTTTATTGTTAATCTTGTTTTTTTTTGCTATTTGATTTCTTTTTCACTTTTTCATTATTAGTAATACATATAGAGAGCTGAATTCTTTGGGCTCTGTTTAATTAACTTTTTATGGGAGGTGTTAGGGCACACTTGTCACCATAACCAATACAACACACTGCAGTGATTATGGTGTAGTGAGTGTTCCTTTAAATGAAAAGAACGGTGTAGAGCAGTAGTAGGAAGCTGAATCATAAGGGACATCTGTCGTGAGATCATGGCAGAAGACATAACAGGAAACTTTGGAACATATGTGGATTCGAAATGTTTATAAGATAAATGGAAAGCAAAATGCTCCAAATTAGAGTATTCACCTGTGGTTTTTGTCATACGAAAATATCTCTTTCATTTGCGGTAAGAGAAGTGCAGTGAAGATTGGCAGGAAATTAGGGCATTTCATCACAAGTAACGTTTGTTGCCATTCATGCTTTGTTGATCTGTCAGGAAGTCCATGCAGATGGATAAACGTATTGAAGTGGCCTGTTTAATTTATCTTATTCTATTTTTATTTCTTATACTCTAAATTATTATTAGAAGGACACCATAACATTAGAAATACACCATTTTATCCCCAACGTTATAGTGTTCATATTGGCTACAAATGGTGACGATAGTAAGAGCTGTTAGCTTTGTGTTGTGCAGCTCTCTGCCTCAGCCGCACATGACTGGTGGGGGAGAGTTAAGAGACCAAAGCTGTCCCATTTTGTGTTGGATGACAGAAAATGCAGGATGAAATGACAGTAGTTCTTTGTCTTAACTGTTTGGTTATCACTCATTTCAGTAACATATTTCGTAGCTCTGGACAGATATTCCACTTGTTAGATTTTCCTATTATATTACATCTTGCAGTCTGCTGATACAAACTTTTCCCTTGCGAGTTTTCCACATATTAAATAACAACTAGCTGTAAGTGGAGCATTTCCAACATATCACTGCAGTTAATAGGTATGTAGGGATAAATTGCCAGGATGTGGAATGCTATTAGCAAGTCACTGGAGAAAGCGTGCTCTGATATACAAGTCCTAATTACATAGACACCTCTCTGTGAATGCATGCGTCAGTGCTTACATCTTCTATTAACTACTGTATGTAGTCCCTACTTCGTCATATATATATACACACATTAGATATAAAGTGACTGTGTCGCAGTGGCAATGAAGTTCCAGAACAGACTTTCTACGTTTTTCCTAAAGATTCTGTCTTCATGAAACCTCCGTAAACGCCAAAAATGAATGACATCATTAAATAATAAATTACAAGGTATCTGGAGTATCATGCACTCGTAAAATTGTGGAATGTTCTTAAAGGGGACCTTTATATTAAAGTATCCCTATAATTAACAAATATGTATTTTCTGAGGTGTCAAAAAAAAAAAAACTATACTGTAAAACCCTTTTCCCTGTAACTGGGTGCCTCCATCTTAGCTCCCTGTCTGTCATTGTTATAAACTCTGTCCTTTGCACCTGGCAGTCATTATAAAGAAAGCATAGAGAGACAAGCAGAAGTGAAACAAACTTTCTATTTTTCCTCATCATTGTGTAATGTTTACCCTGGTTTTGCCTTGTCTGAACTTGATAATGATGTCATTTGCTAAATCTTTAATACAAATTTAAAAGAAAACAGGGCACCACATGAACACAATGAAAGGTTAACACGTTATAGGTAATTTTCAACGTACTATTCAATGCTCTAAATTCCGTAGAATTGTCAGTCTCCCTTTAATTTTACCATGTATTGAAGAGCTGGCCTCATCGGGAACAAAAATACAGATGGTTTCATTGCAGGTTCAGGATGGAAGAAAATAAACAACCGAGAAAGTAAACAAATGAATCAGTGCCATGTTTTAACTTTTTATTATTTTGCTATACACATTACAGGGGTGGGTTTCCAAAAATAAAGACAGTTTTCTCCAACTCTCCATAGTGTCATTTTTAAGGTAAACTGTTTTTACATCTGTTTTGCCCAGGGGCACCTGATTAATGGCAGATGGTGAAATTAATCACTAGCTTCACACAAGCTTTTAAGGGGTAACATATTCAGTCTCCCGTAGTATTCTCTTTTAGCAACAGTTGACATGCAGAGTTTCGTTAGGAAAATGCCATAATAGAGGCATTTCTAGAAAATTATATTTAACTTCACATGTAAAATATAAATCCTGACCAGACATCGAGATTTAAAGGGACACTCAAATAATAAAGAAAAAAAAACAATGCAAGAAACAAAACATTTTTAAAAAAATGCAGGGTCATGTAATTTTTTAACTTTGCTTTTAAAAAAAATAAATTCTTTGCCATTTTTACATTTATTGTATATTTATTGCATTAAAACACATCCATTTCCACTGTAGCATGTCCCTTTAACTACTTTTCAGTGACCATTCAATGGTGGAACACAGTCACAAAATAAATGTTGTAAAGTTAGTCATTATACTTGTTTTTCTTAGCTTCCATAATACTGATATTTGTATGATTTTTTTTTTTTTTTTAATTGAAGGAAGTTGAACACTCGGGGCATTTGTATTGACACCAACTATTACCAATACCATATACGGCATATACAGCAACAGATAACTTTAGATAATAGCTTTCATAATACTATTTATGGTTTACACTTCAGTTAGAATCAAGGCAAATACACATATTGAGCAGTGCAAGATGAATTTGGCGTGAATCAGATATTCTTGTATACTTTGAAAATCTATGTTGTGGTCCATTTCCTAGGTAGGGACTTTTAAACATCACTTAGGGCCATTTAACCAAAACTACAGTGGATGAGTATGATACAAAGTACTAAATTCGTTGCAGTTGCCACCACCACCTTTGAGATGTTTCCAGTGATTGCATGCTCATTCAACACAAGGAACACAAGGTAAGAAGGTGATGGCAAGAAGTGGATCACCATAACCACTTTATTGACACAAATTTTTTTTTGTAATGCTTTTCGTGATTCTTGGACAGTGGAAATGTGCTTTCAGAGATGTGTCTAATTTGAGAAGTCAAAGACAAAAAGTAGGGCCCAGGGACCTCTTCAAAATAATGGAATTACCGAAACCCTCACAATTAGACCAAAGTAAGATCTCCAAAAGGAGAACTATGCAAGAGATCTGTGTGTGGAGGGGGCAGGCATAGAATCCTCCATCACAGCTCTGACCCCTCCACACAGCGAAGTTGCACCACATGGGAACTAATGAAGAGTCTGCTGTGACGATGGGATAAGGAGGAGACACTGTTAGACATATTGTGTAAGAAAATCTGAATATTATTCTATTACACACACTGCAGGTCACAATTAAGAAATACTTGAGCTTGTCTGTAGTGTGCATGTGTTTGTGTGACAGTAAGCTTGTCTGTAGTAAGCTTCTGTTTGTATAGCAATGAGAATTTCTGTAGTACGCATGTGTGTGTCAGAGTTTGACTGTACTAAGTTTGTTTGTGTGTACCAGTAAGCTCGTCTGTGTGTGTCAGTGACATTATCTGTTAGTGACCCTATTTTTGTGTATCAGTGAGCTTGTGTTTTCATGTCAGTGAGTTTAAGTGTAATCAATGAGATTGTCTGTGTCACTGTGTAACAATGAGCTTGTGTCAGTGTCTGCATGTGAGTATGCTTACTGTATAATTAATTAAGAAGCAACATATACTCTTAATGGAAGCGAATTAGGGATAACAACACATGAGAAGGACTTGGAATTGTTTTAGACAACAAACTATGCAACAATGTGCAATGTCAATCAGCAGCGGCCAAGGCCAGTAAGGTATTGTCATGCATGAAAAAGGGCATTCATTCTCGGGACGAGAATATCATTTTGCCTCTTTATAAATCACTGGTAAGACCACATATTAAATATGCTGTGCAATTTTGGGCACCTGTTCTAAAGAAGGATATTATGGCACTAGCAAAAATGCAGAGGCGGGCTACAAAATTAACAAAAGGAATGGAACATATAAGCTATAAAGAAAGGTTAACAAATTTAAACCTATTTAGTTTAGAAAAACGTCGCCTGAGAGGGGATATGATAACATTATACAAATATATTCGGGGCTAATACAAATCATTGTGTGGAAATCTGTTCACAAACCGGACTTCACATAGGACACAAGGTCATGCATTTAGACTGGAAGAAAGAAGATTTCATCTAAGGCAAAAGAAAGGTTTTTTTACTGTAAGAGCAATAAGGATGTGGAATTCTCTGCATGAAGAAGTGGTTTTATCAGAGTCCATACAGATGTTCAAACAGCTACTAGATGCATACTTACAAAAACAGAATATTCAAGGATATAATCTTTCAATGTAGGGTAATAACTGATTTGATCCAAGGATAAATCTGACTGCCATTCTGGGGTCAAGAAGGATTTTTTTCCTAGCTTGTTGCAAAATTGGAAATGCTTCAAACTGGTTGGTTTTTTTTGCCTTCTTTTGGATCAACAGCAAAAAACAAATGTGAGGAAGGCGTAATTTTATGGACGCAAGTCTCTTTTCAGCTAAGTAACTATGTGACTATGTCATTTTTGTACCTTAAAAGGACCAATATTTTCAATTAGAAAAATAAACATTCCATTTTTTTTAGTATTGGACAACGGCCCCACCCCCACCCCCTCCCACACACATATATACATATATGTATATATATATACAGGACCACCCGTCAAGACAATAAAAATATAATAAAGACAATATATATACATACACACATTACATGGCACAATGAGTTATGGGTCTGGCATACATTTTTTTCCAAGGCTGCATTGTATCCCCAGTCTGGCCCTGGGTTCCAAATATATTCATTCACATAACTCTTCCATATTGCTACATCCTCGATTCTAACTTATCTCCTCAGTTCTCGATAATAATTTGTTGATACTCATTTTTTTGTCTTTACTGGCTGTCCATTCTCGAAACACTGTTTGAATTATCACAGCTTCACCAAGGCAATGGTTGAGGTTTCCGTAAAGACTGATTTTATTTTTTATTTTCGCCTAAAGTGTGTGGAAGTGTCTGGTACGGCTGAGTGGGATTAATAAATAAAATAAAGCAGGAGGTAACATGCCGATCTAGTGAGGCATAGCCTGGGAGTCAGCTATTCCTGCAATCCTGCACACAGTGCTACTGTTATTAAAACTACTCCCACCTTTCAACACCTAGCAAGTGAGCTAATGCATCTTGTCAGTCCAACACCTGGCCCTGCACAAACCTACGATATAAAGTATGGGGCAAAGAGAGCAGGTATCCATGTATACATCATGCAGGCAAAGCTCATTTATAATCTTCTATAAAATGCATATTTGTGCTAAAGTTTTTTTTTATAGGTTTTAATATCTTCATGCAAAGTATATTTGCTTAGAGATCAAAGGCATGCATTATAAGTTCTTACATGAAGAGTGTATTTGTCAAGAGACAAAAGAAGGCACACAGAAGTCTCTCAATCAAGTACCTTAATGTGAAACTGAAGAGTACAGAACAGCCATTCGCATCACCAAGCATAATGTAAAGTGTTTATACAGTGCACTTTTAGAGACTTTGTTTGGAAAAAGACTGGATTTATTTTACTGGGGTTATTTTAGGTATCATTAGCTAGATGGTTACTGCTATGGATACTGCTACATTTCTCTTATGACATGAACAAAAAAAAATCGATTTTCAGTGAAAGTCAGTAAAAACTAATTTTTTTTGTCTTTTGTATTTTTTAGTAAGTTATACAGTATAGTCAATTGAGCGGTATTATCAGAGGAGTTCTATCTGATTTGGACTGGTTTGGGGTGAGCTACCTTGAAATATACCCTTTTGAATAACTTAGGACAGTGAGAATGTTACTCTACTGAAACAAAGATTGATAACATGACATATATGCTGCACTGGATCTCGGAAGATGTTGCAATACGCAAATTAAGAATGTGAGCAGAGCCGTTGCAATGATTTTTGGCTAGTGATGTGCATGGGCAAAAAATTTGGTTTGGTTCGTAAATTCGGGTAAGTAAAAAAATGTGTCTGCTTCGGCAATTCGGACCAATGGCATTCGGTTCGGCACTTACAAACTACCGAACTTCAGCAAAACGGAACTTCGGCAATTCAAAACTTCGGCAATTCGGAACTTCGTAAGCATCCGAATGTCCGAATTGCATGAAACAAATTGAACATGTCTAGTAAGTGGTTGTGGTGGCAGTCTGGGCAGTGGGAGGCCTACAGATGTGTAGGTGGTTGTGGTGGCAGTCCTGATACTGGGAGACGGGAGCTCTATAGATGTGTACGTGGTTGTAGTGGGAGTCCGGGCACTGGGAGCCCTATAGATGTGCAAGTGGTTGTGGTGGCAGTCCTGGCACTGGGAGCCCGCTGCCCATTATGAGCAGGGGGCTTCCAGTGCCAGGACTGCCACCACAACCACTTACACATCTATAGGGCTTCCAGTGCCCGGACTGCCACAACAACCACTAACACATCTATAGGGCTCCAAGTGCCAGGACTGCCACCAAAACCACTTACACATCTATAGGGCTCCCAGTGCCAGGACTGCCACCACAACAACTTACACATCTATAGGGCTCCCAGTGACTGGACTGCCACCACAACCACTTATACATCTATATAGCTATATAATCTAAAAAAAAACCAAAATAGGGTAATATTGTCTATCACCAAAACAATGAATGCAGGTACGTATTGCACTCACAAAAGTACATATCATTTGGGCATGTAGTAAAATATCAGCGTACACGTCCTTCTTGCTGCATCCTTTTTGCTTATTGAATATATAAGAAAAAAGGGAAAGGGACAAAAACATTGTGTAGTATTTAAAACACTAAATGACACTTTATTCTGATTGCACTCGCGAGATAAAAGTACATGTAAGGCACATCAACATACTCCTGCTGTTCAACACGAGGGAGAGGTTCACAGGAACAGTGCAAAAAGTTAAAAACAAAAAATAAACAAAAGATGTCTAGTCCCAAAGCCCTACCTGTTTCGTCCTATCGAGGCCTTCCTCAGGGGCATCCAAAGGGTGTATGCTGAAATCTACTACTTCCAAGTTTAAATATCCGAAATTCGCACTGTTCCAATATCCAATCAACCAATCGGGACCGGCGACTTTGTGTAGATCCATCTGAGATTGCTGATTGCGTCTCAGACCTCGTTTTCAATCTGACGTATAACGTACTTCCGGGGATGCAGGAAACGTTCTATGCATTCCAAATTGCGTTCCACTTGATAATGGGATTTACTCCCGAATGAATGGCAGATGCTGGTATTAAAATTCTCCCAGAGATCTGTCCATAATTGCCCATACATATGAAATTCAACAGCACTCAATATAAAATACAATGAAAATTATATATAAAAATAAAATAAAAAGATGAGAAGTAATATGTATTAATAAATATATAATTGAGGCAATATAAAATAACGATCATACTGAAAAAGATATATCTTATACTCATATAGTGATAATATCCAACACCATATAAAACCAATAATATTGAACTATAAAAAAAGGAAAAAGATACTTAGTGAGATGAAACCATGCTATTAAAAATCCTAAAATTGGTACTGTGTTCAGAAACCCTATTTAAATATAATGGACAGAAAACATATTATGCACTATAAATGCACTTTGTAACAACATCACATACTAAATAATGCACAATATTGTATACTTTAATATGCCTATTTGTCCTGCAATAAAATAACAATACATTAAAAAATTGATATTGAAATCCAATATCAGTACCCAATCAATGAAGCTTTCTGACTTTTGTCTTGGAACAGTGGTGGATCCGGGGGGAGCACCAGGGTAATTGCTCCTCCTGTGAAGCCAAGGACATTTATCTCTGGATGGTAATATGGATGGCTGAATGAGTTATTAAAATCCCTAGAAATAACAAATGATAGTGTTACAATAACAAAACTAGCCAACTTTCAAATAGTTGTAATATTACTGGGTTATGTTTTAAAAATGTACTGTAACATTATTCTAATTTTCATGCTCGCCAATGTTTACTTGAAAATGAGACTACAATATACAGTGGGACTTCGGTTTACGAACTTAATGCGTTCTTCGGTACCGAACACCGACCAACCCCCTGGCTCATTAACTTCAAAGGAAACCACAGAATGAAGTGCTCTATCTGTGTGGCCATCTTGTTCACACGAAAAGAGGCAGCGGGACTTGGTCGTTGAGTGTCTGGAACTAAAATCGGACACTTGACTTCCCGAAAGCCGGTTAAACTTTGTGAACGCCTGCTTCCTTTCACCGAACAGCCAGGAGAGCGCTTTTCTGTAGTTTTGTTCCCACAAACTAAGGGAACAAATGCTACCTATGAGCCAGAGGGTACTATTCATGGATTTGTTCAGTTTACAGCAAGCATGTCAAACTCAAAGGCTAGCAAGGGCCAAATAACAAGGTTTAAGTTTAAGTCGGCTGCAAAAAAACAAAAATGAAAATTTTCATAGAAACGTAGGTTTATTCTGAAAAGTACAGTATTAAAAAACAACAACAGCAACCCCCTCTACTAAATCCCAGTCCCCCCCTCATCTACTAAATCCCAGTCCCCGTCTACTAAACCCCTGTCCTCATTCCCACTCACTGAGACACACTCACTGACAGACATACACACACTGACATACACACAGAATCACTCCAACACACACATGCACTCACAGACACACACATTCACTGACAGACACAAACTAACTGACAAACAGGCTCCCTCACAGACACACACTCACTCACTCACAGACACACAGGCTCCCTCACAGACACACACTGACATACACACACAGACTCACTGACAGACACACACACACATACATACTGACAGAGAGACACACACACACAGACAGCCACACACACATATACATATATACACACACACAGACAGCCACACACACAGACATCCATATACACACGCACACACACACACACACACAGACAGCCATACACACAGACAGCCATGCACACGCATACAGAAATACACACACACACACAGACAGACAGCTATGCACACAGACAGACAGCTATGCACACAGACAGCCATACACACATACACACAGACAGCCATACACACAGACAGCCATGCACACACACACACAGACACACAGACAGCAATACACACAGACAGCCATACACACACACACACACACACAGACAGCCATACACACAGACAGCCATACACACACACACACACACAGACAGCCATACACACAGACAGCCATGCACACAGACAGCCATGCACACAGACAGCCATGCACACAGACAGCCATGCACACAGACAGCCATGCACACAGACAGCCATGCACACAGACAGCCATGCACACAGACAGCCATGCACACACAGAGACAGCAATACACACACAGACACACAGACAGCAATACACACATACAGACATCCATACGCCCAGACACACAAACACACATTTCCCCCAACACTTTAAAAAATATATATTTTAATTGAAATAAACCCAGCCACCCTACCGTTGGGAGAGCTGGGTGGATTTCTTACCTTGGGTCCAGTGGGGCTGCTGGTCAAGAAGGCAGCCGGACATGCAGGCGGACGTGCAGGCAGACGGGCGCTCTAAGTTTTCAGCGAGGGAGCACTTTCTCCTGAGCTCTCTCTGCTCAGCTCTCGCGCGCCGCAGAGTGATGCCGGGAGCCGGAATGTGACGTCATATTCCGGCTCCAGGCATCACTGCGGGAAGCTGAGCAGGGAGAGCTTACACTCAGCGTTCCCTCGCCGTGGCCCATGGGCCGAAAACATATTAGTTGTGGGCCGCGAGTTTGACATCCATGGTTTACAGACTTTCCGAAATAGACTGACCGCACCACCTAAACTCATGGAACTATTTCTGGTCAGGAGCCTCGTGTGCGGTCGGTCAAACTAAGACTTCCATGAAACTCTTGAACCCCGGATCTAATCTGGGTGATTTTTGAATATGCTGGTCCCCCATATCAGGGCTATCAGGGGGCATAACTTTTGTGGGGTTTCTAGGAAGTTTGGGGTACTTTCCGAGTTTTGTGAAAATGTGTGCTTTTTGGATTTGGAGATCATTGAGTTTAGTGTAGTGCTTGACTCAATTATCTCCCAAGTACAGGGGAAGGTCCAGGGGGATATGCCCCTGGAATATGTCAATGAAAACCCTGTTTGTTTGGAACTGCATAAAAGCCAAGTGGTTAGCCTGAATAAATCAGTCCTGTTGCACGCTTCATCTAGTCTAGGTTGATGTTTGGGTAACTGTCTACCCTGCTGTGGAGAATCTGCTTGGATGCTGTATTTCATCTGGAACGTTCGAATTAACACCCAAACTGCGAGCTATAATCACTCAGGCTCCAGCAGTTTGGGAGGAAATAGACTAACAGGTATTTGCAATACAACTGGTGGCAAGAGACGGGATTGAATGGAATTCCCAAGCAAGGAGAACTGGTGAATGGCCCAGCACTATGAGAAGTTAAGAAGAGCTACGCTTAAAGATTTACTGGAAGCTCGGTGTCAGTTGGTGAGCAACAAAAAGAAAGCTACCCTCATCGCCGAACTGATGGAGGGCGATCAAACCAGCGGTACAGCAAATGTGCTTTTTGGGTTTGGAGATAATTGAGTTTAGTGTAGTGCTTGACTTGATTATCTCCCAAGTACAGGGGAAGAATTGTATTACTGTTGTAGGAGTGTCCTGGACCTGAGAGCCAATGGAACTGTAGAATGTAACTTGTCACTGTCCCCTCTCAGGCGTGAATTGAAATTTTCAGCAAAATTAGAGTCATTATACCAGTAGCTTGTGACTTCTAGCAGAGAAATGTGTTCCTATACAGGCTGGTAATCATTCCTAGAGTATAAATTATAGCTTTATGGCTTCATCACACTAGTAGTGAAGTGGCTAATCAAACAAATGGTTAATCAAATGTTCCAAAATGGTACCAATGTCACCTAAAGGAACTTTAATGTTAGGAATATAAATGCGTATTCCTGACACGATAAGTCTAAATAGCTGTTTAGGCTCCCAGCCCCCTCCCCCTTACCTCTGGTTAAAACGTTTTTTTTTTTAACCTTTTTCAAGCACTGCCCAGGTCTGGTCATGGCTGGCCCTGCCAATGCTCTGCCTTCTTGGCTGAGCTCATCAAACTTGATGATTTCAGCGGATCCAAAGCTTTGGGAGGCTATCACACATGAGCAGCAAAACACAGCTCTGCACCAATCAGCATCTCCTCATAGAGCACTGACCCAAGAAGCACCTCTAGTGGTCGCATGAGTGACTGCCAATAGAGGGGTCCATAGGCAGTAATGTAAAGACAGCAGTGTTTCTAATAAAAGGCCTGCAGGGGCAGGTGATATACACCAGAACAACTACATTAAGCTGTAGTTTTTCTTCTTACTATAGTGTCCCTTTAAATTCATTCATTTTGGCTTTTAGAGTGTTAAAAAATCACGCAGAATGAAATTTCAGTCCATTTGTAAATCAGTGCTATGGCAGAATTAATCATTGGTCGAAATAATCGTGCAAGTTACTAAAGCGTAGAAACATAGGCTATCATCTTTCAATCTCCAAGCTTTTATCAATTTACAGATCTCTACAATTATGTTTTAGGTCATAATAAATCCGAAGTACATAGTGAGCTGTGTTTTCTTTGGTATGCTGCAATATTTACTCTGTAGCATTGCCAAACGTGATTACAGCATTTAATGAACATGTTCAAGCCAGTGGGTCTGCATTATATTAATCACTGGCAAAACTAGTCTTCATGCATTAATCATTCCTAATTGTTTAATAAGTCTTTGATTTTTAATTAGTTGAAACAATTGGAGGAAAAACGCACTACTTCTTTTATAAATCAAGGTGCTCAGATTTGGACCTGAGATTGGCAAATCCTCCACAGCAATATTTGGACCCCAAATTAGGTCTTGAAGCTTGATAGAGACCTTATTTGGGGTCGAAACGTTGCTGTGATTATTCAGTAAATCTGCCGGTTACGTTACCTCGAGTGCCTGGACCATCCTTCGTTGTTCATTTGATTTTTAGTTGTCATTCATTTGTATTATTTTTGTAAAGTAAAATACGTACTCATAATCACAATTTAAAGGGGGGAATTAACTCCTTCATTTCTGAGCTAGGTAAGACAAACTGTGAAATAACTGAGCATGTTTGGAAAGGAAATACACATTTTTGACCAAAACAGTTGAGCTGGAAATACTTTTTAATTAAAAGGGACACTATAGTCGCCAGAACAACTACAGCTCAATGTAGTTGTTCTGGTGTATATAGCCTGTTCCTGCAGTACCTTTGTTGTAAAGAATGCCTTTTCAGAGAGCCCAGGAACACTTCCAGAGACTACTCCTCAGATGATCTGCATGGAGACGCTGAACTTTCTTCATAGAGATGCATTGAATCAAGGCATCCCTATGAGTAGATGCTGATTGGCCAGGGAAGTGAGTTTTCAAGTTATTTAAAGGGGCAAGGAGGAGTAGCATGTTTTTTTTTTTAACACTATAGGGTCAGGAATACACGTTTGTGTTCCTGACCCTATAGTGTTCCTTTAAACTTTTTTTTAGGAATTGAGCAATTCAGCCTAAAATTTGCAGTTCTTCAGCATTAAGGTCGATGGTTGATCCTGCAAGACCACTGGATCCTCCACAGATATACCTAATATCTCAGCATGACTGGTAGATGGACACTTCTAGATGGCGGTAGCTCTGCCCCATGTCTAGAAGTGTCAGGTATGGAAAATATACTGAAACAAAGTAGTTCTTCCTCCTTGGCTGAGATCGTAAACATTTTACTCTGCTATTTTTGCAGAAGCACCTCTAGTGGCTTTCAGTATGACAGCCACTATGTCACGACACTTTTTAGTTGATTTGCCCTCGTGCAGTACCCACACTTACCACTATCACTGTTCTTTGCTGGGGCATGTCTAGTAAGCACTGTTCCTAATTTTTTTTCATTAGCACTTCACCTGGTCCTTGTTTAGCACCTAAATAGTCTGGTTTCTCCCTTCACTCCTTGTCAGATCATTGTCTCTTGTCTCCTGTAGTTCTGACTCTTCGCTCCTTGATTCTGTGTCCTGCGTTTCCTGATCCTATGTTCGTGTGTCTTCTTGGTCCGGTGTTCCTGTGTCCTCCTGGTCCTGCGGTCTCATGTCCTCCGGGTCCTGCGTTCCTGTGTCTCCCGATCCTGTATTCCGATTCAGTGTTCCTGCCCCTACCTTATTTCCAGTGATTCTGACCCTGCTGCCTTATTTTGTTTGACCTGTTTCGGACATTGTTCCCTGGTGTCGTATATTTTGCTTAGGATCTGTGTCCCACCTATTTCTAGTGGTGGCTGCATAATCCTGTCCAAGTACTTTGCTTTACCAAAGGACTGTTTAAGTATACTCTGCCTGCACTGATTGTGGTTATCTTGATTTTTTTTTTTTGTATACATTATTTTGTGGCATTGTATATATTTATTATGTTTTGTTCTTATATCCTTTGGTTCTCTATGTTATATATATATATATATATAATTTCTTGATTTAATCCATTCATTGTGTCTTTGCATTATTTCTTTGCTAAATTGGTTCCCACATTTAAAGGGACAGTGCTGTTCCAGAGCAGCACCCCTTCATGTCATGACACACTAGAGGCATTTAAAACCTTCAATGCAAACGTTTCTGTTCTTGTAGGGTTAAAATGAGGGGGAAATGGACATGAGACCTTTAGATGAAGTGGTGTAGGTGCCTATAGAGTCCCTTTAAGTAAAACTATTAATTGTTTTTATTAACCTTTGTTCTTCACACTGACCCCCCCACTAACACTCTCAGATAAACACCCCCATCCCCCCACTAAAACACACACCCTTACTGATCCGTACAAACACAAACCATGACCCATAAACACAGACACACATACACTGGCTCACACTAACCCACACACAGACACATACTGACACAGACACTGATCCATTAATATACACATTCTTTACACTGACACAAACAAACTACAGATACTCTACACTCACTCTCTCTGAACAGACCAATTACTTTATTCCATTTGGCTTGCAGGTCTGGAGCTGGGGTCTGTGGGTCTGGGGGCTATTTTACACAAACTGCGCATTGCCTGAATTTTGGGTAATCAGTGTGTCGTACAAATTCTGTAACTCCAAATTGCCATATGGCCAAATCACGAAACAAGGAATGAACGAGCCGTTGTCTTTGTTTCATGATTTGGACTTCCATCCGCAGCACCAAAAGAAGACATGACACACACAACTCAAGTGAAAACTGACAAATAGCAGGAAAAACTAGAGGAACAGTGAATCAAATACCAGTAAAATCCACCTATCAGTGTACTGCAAAATTTATACATAATATTTGTTTATATTTTGCAGTACACTGATTGTCCCATTTTCTCATTCTTTCAGTTCGTGCAAATCGTTTTTCCCCAACTTGACAAAATTAGTCAGAAGCAAAACTCTATGCACGAATTTCAGAACATCAAAACTGAATTCATTTTTTTTCTCTCTCAGATAAATCAATTTTTCCACCATGTCCAAGTCTCATTTCTATAATGTCTCTTACATATTTATTCTCCGTTGTTATTTCTGTTTCTCTACCCTGAAGAAACATAATTTGTGCAAGTCATGTCTATTTTAACCCCTTAAGGACACATCTTTTATTCCAGAAGTTTGGTCCTTAAGGGGTTAAAGGGAAATAAAGTACATACTTCTGTTTTGAGAGTCTTTGAGCTACCACAAGGTGGAGTGTGCTACGTAAAAGCTGTTTGATATTCCAAAAAAGACTGCTTACCTAGAGCTTAAAGGACCACTCTACACTCATAAAGCACTTCAGCTAGTGGTGTCAAAGTGTCTCACTGCCATAATTCGAGTATTCATTGTCCAGAAACCCATTGCTAGGTGATGCAGGAATCACTTGCATCAATATTACAACATTGTAATTGTGCATCATTCCACAAGACCTGCAAACAATATAAACTTATCACCCGTAAAAATATGTGGAACAAGCACACAGACAAATGTCAAAAGATAATATACCCAAGAGGTTCTAAACTGTAGAAAACAGGACTCCTCCCAGTCCTCACAGTACAATGTATATAGAAAAAATCTACAGAAAAAAAAAATAAAAGCTGATAGAGTAGTACAAACAATATACATAAATCCACCAATTTTATAGGTTGCACTCACAAACGTTTATTGATAGTAGGCATATCTCAATAGTAAGCAGATGATATAAGGTCCTCAACACGAGAGCGTGGGCTTGTAGGAGAAAAATAAAATAAACCAAAATAAGTGTAGATGGTATATACTTATATCCTGCACTGTAATAAATTGCACGTACAAGCTTGTAATGATATATAAGCATATCATAAGTTGTGTTCCACTGCATTCCTCCTCCAATTGGTATAGATAACGAATGTGAGGGATACTGCTTTAAATTCAAAACTATTTATTGGTACAGGAATAAAATAGAACAAAATTGTATAAAACAATCTCACTACAATGGCCCAACCCTACGCGTTTCGTCCGTTACCGACCGGACTTCCTCAGGGGTAATAACTCCAACGATCTCCCGTGCACTGTCATTCTTTCTTCCTCCGGCGTTGTTTTAAATGACCCGGTGAGGCTCCCGCCTTTGCCGTCCGCCTATCATCAGCGGATGGCTCCAGCTGCAATTCATCTGTGCCGATAGCGTTCCAAGCCTCATTCTTATGTGCCGTTTTTCCTTGTGCGCATGTGCACGAACGGCATCCTCTTATGATGATCCGGAGATCATAGTGTCTCTTTATATGCTCCGTGCAAAGTCCTCACATCCTCCCATACACAGTCCCAATGTAGCTCGCAAGAAAACATATATAAAAAGGAGATAAATGGCACACAATAAAGAGAAAATTACATACAAAACAGAAATGTTGCATAAAAACTATATACATTATAAGCCACAAATGTCAAAGTAAAATGATCTTTTAACATTCATACAGCTATTAATATGTATCTAGGAAACTATCCAAGGGGTATCTATCAATATATACCCAAAAGGCCCTTAAAGGAGACATGAACCTAATTTTATATCGTATAAAATGAGCCCAAAAAAAGAAAAACAATATGTCTTAAACCATCTAGATGGAAGGGGTGCATCTCTTAAAATATACTATTAATAAATACAATACGAATAGAAATTCTAAAATGTATCCAAAAGCCTTCTCTTTTTCTTAATTTAAGCATTTAGAGCGGCACTGTCATGCCGAACTTACCTTTCCCCAATCGATTCCTCTTCTCTCCCTCTCTCAGGATCTGTTCTTCTTTTCTTCCTATCTGCTATAGTTTTCTCTAAAACGTAAGAAAAAGTAGGGACTATTTCTCTTCTGGAGGTTTCCTACGCAGTGACCAGCGGTGACCAGCGGAGGAGCAAAGTGTGCTTCGTTTCCGGTGGTCACAGCAATTTTCCCATGATCCTTAGCTTTCCTCCCTGTTCCCATGATGCTTCCTGTCACTTAGACAGAACGCCGGCAAAACTGCCGAATTGCGTTCTAACAGTTTCTCCATTCGTGTTAGAACGCAATTCGGGACTTTGTTCAGATCGGAATTTCATTCGAATGAATGAAACTCCGATCCTATTCATTGCTGTGGCTGCATCTTGCAGCCGCTTAGTAGATAACTCCCTAATTCCCACGGTATTAGGGAGCTGTCTACTAAAAGGCTGAAAGACCTAAATTGGTCTTTCAGCCAAATTTACTAATACTAAGTAAAGATTACTTAGTATTAGTAAATTCTGCCCCTACTCGCTATACTGCGAGTAGGGGCATGTCTAGTAAGCAGTGAGCAGCCTGCTCACCAATCAGAGTGTTCTTAGTCTAACTGCAGGGCGGGGCAAGGCTTTATAAGCCTTCCCCCGCCCTGCAGAGCTCAGTCTGTGCAGAGCCCTCCATGGGTGAAGATGGATTAATTTTTTTAGCGTCGAATTTTTATTTTTCGTCAGGATTTTTTTTTGGCGCTCGGGTGTTTTATTTTATTTTAAGTTCGACGGGTATGATGGCTTTTTATTTGCCCTTTTTTGGGGCTGAAAAATGAAGGTTTTAGAAAAAAGAAGACGCCAAATGGTAAGTTTAATTTTTGTTTTTTGTTTTATTCCCCCCTCACTATTTTTAGGGTGAGAGGGGTAGGTAGGGGATAGTTTTATTTGGGGGGGGGGGGTGACTAGGGGCTTGGGGGTGAGGGATTTTTATTTAGGGCCCCCACCCGCCGCTCAGGGGTGGGGGCCAGGGGGGGGGCAGTAGGTCCCCCCCTTATTGTTTTTTTAGGGCCCCCACCCACCGCTCAGGGGTGGGGGCCAGGGGGGGAGGACAGTAGGTCCCCCCTTATTGTTTTTTTAGGGCCCCCACCCACCGCTCAGGGGTGGAGGCCAGGGGGGGAGGACAGTAGGTCCCCCCCTATTGTTTTTTTAGGGCCCCCACCCTCCGCTCAGGGGTGGGGACCGGGGGGGGAGGACAGTAGGTCCCCCTTATTGTTTTTTAGGGTCCGCACCGACCGCTCAGCCGCTTAGTAGATAACTCCCTAATTCCCACGGTATTAGGGAGCTGTCTACTAAAAGGCTGAAAGACCTAAATTGGTCTTTCAGCCAAATTTACTAATACTAAGTAAAGATTACTTAGTATTAGTAAATTCTGCCCCTACTCGCTATACTGCGAGTAGGGGCATGTCTAGTAAGCAGTGAGCAGCCTGCTCACCAATCAGAGTGTTCTTAGTCTAACTGCAGGGCGGGGCAAGGCTTTATAAGCCTTCCCCCGCCCTGCAGAGCTCAGTCTGTGCAGAGCCCTCCATGGGTGAAGATGGATTAATTTTTTTAGCGTCGAATTTTTATTTTTCGTCAGGATTTTTTTTTGGTGTTCGGGTGTTTTATTTTATTTTAAGTTCGACGGGTATGATGGCTTTTTATTTGCCCTTTTTTGGGGCTGAAAAATGAAGGTTTTAGAAAAAAGAAGACGCCAAATGGTAAGTTTAATTTTTGTTTTTTGTTTTATTCCCCCCTCACTATTTTTAGGGTGAGAGGGGTAGGTAGGGGATAGTTTTATTTGGGGGGGGGGGTGACTAGGGGCTTGGGGGTGAGGGATTTTTATTTAGGGCCCCCACCCGCCGCTCAGGGGTGGGGGCCAGGGGGGGGGCAGTAGGTCCCCCCCTTATTGTTTTTTTAGGGCCCCCACCCACCGCTCAGGGGTGGGGGCCAGGGGGGAGGACAGTAGGTCCCCCCTTATTGTTTTTTTAGGGCCCCCACCCACCGCTCAGGGGTGGAGGCCAGGGGGGGAGGACAGTAGGTCCCCCCCTATTGTTTTTTTAGGGCCCCCACCCTCCGCTCAGGGGTGGGGACCGGGGGGGGAGGACAGTAGGTCCCCCTTATTGTTTTTTAGGGTCCGCACCGACCGCTCAGGGGGGGGGGCCAGGGGGGGGGGGACAGTAGGTCCCCCCCCTTATTGTTTTTTAAGGGCTCCCACCCACCGCTCAGGGGTGGGGGACAGGGGGGGAGGACAGTAGGTCCCCCCTATTGTTTTTTTAGGGCCCCCATCCTCCGCTCAGGGGTGGGGGCCAGGGGGGGAGGACAGTAGGTCCCCCCTTATTGTTTTTTAGGGTCCGCCCCCACCGCTCAGGGGTGGGGGCCAGGGAGGGAGGACAGTAGGTCCCCCCCTTATTGTTTTTATATAGGGCCCCCACCCACCGCTCAGGGGTGGGGTCCAGGGGGGGAGGACAGTAGGTCCCCCCCCCCCTTATTGTTTTTATATAGGGCCCCCACCCACCGCTCAGGGGTGGGGGCCGGGGGGAGGACAGTAGGTCCCCCCCTTATTGTTTTTTAGGGCCCCCACCCACCGATTAGGGGTGGGGGCCAGGGGGGGAGGACAGTAGTCCCCCCCCACCATTCTTATATAGGGCCCCCACCCACTTTTCAGGGGTGGAGGTCAGGGGGAGGAGGACAGTAGTCCCCCCCCCCACCCCACCATTCTTATATAGGGCTGGGGGGAGGACAGTAGGTGTCCCCCTCCTTATTGTAATTTATGTAATTGTTTTTTCTACAGTGAGCAGCCACAGGCTGCTCACTGTTTAGTGGACATACTAATGTCATTGGGGAGATTTTAATCTCCTTTATACTATTATGGGGGTCATATTGACCCCCATAGAGTGAGGGGGGACCTGGGGTGGCTTATGAAGTGGTGGAGAGCACTGCTCCCTGCCGCTTCTATTTTTACATATTACAAAGAGGGAGCTGCACGCCGGTAGCTCCCTCCTTGTAATAAACTGAACGAACAAACGAACACTGATACACAGTGTTAGTTTGTTCGTCTGATTTTTCTATTCATTCGTCTCTCTCTCTCATGAATGAATGAATAGATCAAATTCCCATTCGCATGTCCAGGTGTTTCACTGGGCATGTGCGGGAATCTCACAGTCTGTCTAGTGTGGGCAGATGACGTGTCCCACAGGGACTTCCTCTACCCACACAAAGATGGCGGCGCCCTGAATATAGATTGGGGCAGAAAATACAGATTAATAAGTAGGTAATCTGGGGGCCTTAGGAGCATTTGGGGGTGACTAAGGGGTCAATTGGATGTAGTGGAGGCGGGAGGGGGGTTAAAAAAAAAACGGGATTCGGCATGACAGTGCCGCTTTAAGGTGGTGGCATAAATTATAAACTTTGCAACCTCGAGGCTTAAATGTTGATTTCGATTTAGTGTGTTTTTTAAAATAGTTTTTTTTATTTGTTTTTTTTTTATGTTTAGATTATCATAGTCTTTTGTAGCTTTTTTTTTAGAATTTCAATTCGTAATGTATTTACTAATAGTATATTTTAAGAGATGCACCCCTTCCATCTAGATGGTTTAAGACATATTGTTTTTCTATTTTAGGGCTCATTTTTCATTTGAAATGCATAGTTTAAAGCATTATAAAAAAATATGTCATGTTCTTTCACATTTTGGGGATTTGTAAAGCTTTGAAAATACCGGCCCCCATGAGATTAAATTCTTGAAAAATTACAAATTGTTATCACTGTGAAAAGGCAGTGTTTACATTGCCCCTAGGGACACCTCCAAGTGGCCACTCCTCAGACAGCCACTGGAGGTGCTTCCTGGCTCAGGGCTGCACAGTAAGCAGCCCTGCCGTTCAGCGCCCCCACGCTCTACATGGAGACGCTGAATTTTCCTCATAGAGGTGCATTGATTCAATGCATCTCTATGAGGAGGTCCTGACTGGCCAAAACAGCATTTGGCCCCGCCCCATGCCAGTTTTAGCCAATCTAAAGCATTGGATTGGCTACAAATTGGCCATTTCAATGATATCACAAAGGGGGCGAAGCCAGCACCAGCGGACCCGCGTGGCCCTGGAAATAAGGTGAGTTTTAAACTTTTATAGGGGTGTTAAGGAGGTGCAAGCCACCTAAATGGTTTGTTTAGCACAATAGGGTCAGGAATACATGTTTGTGTTCCTGACCCTTTAGTGACCCTTTCATTTTTATTTAAATTCAAGTTCAAACATCAGCTTCAATGCAGAAATATACTGATAGCTGTAAGAATCAAGAATCAGTCAACAGTTCTAGGAAACCAAATGTAACTTCTTTTATTTCAATATCTGCCTTGATTGCACCTTGGAATTATAATTTAATTTTTGTATAATTTTAGAGATTAGGAAGGTGCCATTTACGGTCAAAGAATACATCATATTTGGTTTTAACCATTTTGTAGAAAATAAAACAAAACAGTAATAATACTGTCAGTGTCTCGGACACAAATTCTTTTAATTTGTGGTACAATGTTTATAGTGTAGCATCATATATCACTACCTCAGGCTCATCTGTACGTGGCCTGTTTTATGTATTTTAAAACATTAATTAGTTCCCTCCATTAGTACTCAACATTTTGACAAAGGAATTTTAATTTTTAGACAAAATTAGCCAACCTAAACAAACTGGTTGAGGGAACTTCTCCAATTCAGCTATTTTGACATTTAATTTGCAATTACCTTTTATTTCTGCACACATTTATTAACCCCTTAAAGACACATGACGTGTGACATGTCATGATTCCCTTTTATTACAGAAGTTTGGTCCTTAAGGGGTTAAATATCTCTATTAATCTTCTGTTTCCATGTCTTAGCTTTTTTATTTAATTTAAAAACACAAACATATATTTAAAAAATACAAAAGAAAATCAATCATTAAGAGATCATTCTAAAAGTCATGATTTCACATATTTTTTTAAATTAATATTTCCCTTGAGTATACCACTGATAATACAATTTAATCACATGGGGTTTTATTATCTTTACAACTCTTTTATTTTATCGCTTCCTCCCTCTTTTTCACATCCTGATTTTCTGGTGGGAGATTGAGAGCCATAACCAGAAAAAGCCAAATAAAGGGTGTTTTTGTAGTCCTTTTCCTGAGTATGATTAAAAGGATGCAATTAGAGTCTAGTCTTTCCAGAATGGTAGCATTCACATGCATTCATTTTTTAAAAATCACACACTTCTAGCGTGTGAAATCTTGCTTAGTGTATTATTTTTATTTATTTATTTTTATTTTCTCTTGGATTTTACCCAGCAATTGCTGTCTTTTAGAGAAAAGGCAGTGTTTACATTACTGCCTAGTAACACTTCTAGTAGCAGTCACTCAGACAGCCGCTAGAAGGGCTTCCTGGGTCAGTGTTGCACAGTGTGCAGCACTGACGTTCAGCATCTCCACGCATTGCACGGAGGCGCTGAACGTTCCGATGCATTGAATAAATGCATATCTATGAGGAGATGCTGATTGGCACAGAGCGGCATTTTGCGCAGCATGCGCGATAGCCTCCAAATGCTTTTCTATGGGAAAGCATTGAAATGGCTGAGATCATCAAGTTTGATGACCTCCGCCAAGGGTGTGGAATGGGGGTGGCAGAAGGCCCATGCAGCGCTGGAAAAAGGTGAGTAAAATCACATTTTTATAGAAGGTAATTAGGGGTCGGTCACCTAAACATCTATTTAAACCTATAGTGTCAGTAATACATGCTTGCATTGTATTCCTGACACTATAGTGTTCCTTTAAAACTAAAATATCCAAACTGGACTGTGGGGATATTTATGGGATAATAATAGTAAGCAGTTGAGAATTGCCCACTATTTCAATTCTCAGATCCCAAAGATCGTTATCGTGTAAGTGAAATGTATTCCATATAAATAAAATCACAATTTGTTATAAAAATAGATACAATTTATTGTGACAATTTAAATAATAATAATATGTAACATGCGTGATAATAATCAATGAATATTCAGTATAACATGATTATGCAATAGAAATGGCAATACATTCCAATGGTTAACACAGCCAATTGTCACGACAATGATTTATGATGGGCTTCACAGAGAAATGAAAGTGAAACTTACACACACAGAGCTTGCAGCTTAAGGCCATAAAACTTTAGCTGACAGTTAGAATAACCCTTTCAATGCTGGCTAGACCTCCTAGGTAATTAAGATCTATTCTCATGTAATTTTAAATAAAATAACATTTAAAGCAGCTCATTAGTCATTTCCTGGAACCATCTAATAAGAGTAATCTACCATGCTCTATAAGCAGAATTTTTAACTTGCCTAAACAGATATTTTATCTTATTTTAGAGCAAATCAATACACCTGGATAAATATCACGATATGCTAACATGTGATAAATCACATAAATACATAATTATTCTTTTCCCATCTGCAGAATGGGATGGTTAGAACTATATACTTCTTTAGTAACTAAGATTTCTAAATATCGAAATCTGATCGTGATTTATCCAGTCCTATATCATGCTATTAGAAAATTTGAATTAATTTAGATTAATTAAATGAAACCAGTATAATTACCAGTTGAGTAGATATTTTCATCAGATTAGTAGGTAGTCTCAGGAACTGAATGGATGTGTGATTGGTGTGTAAGAAATTCTGAGTGCCCTGGAGTGGATATCTGTCATGGATTTCTCTGCATTGCCCCCGACTGCTCACCTCTTTGCTTCTTTGCTTCCTTTGCATATCTCTCTCTTCCCTTTGTCTTAACTTTTTAAAGGGAAAATTCACTAGGTGATAGACCAATAGAAAACTGGAGGTGTGGTTACCTTCCAGATAGCAATTTAAGTATTTGGTCTATAGAGGGCAGTCTCGTCCCACTAAACATTCCTATCCAGGAAAGAGTTAACTTTTCCTGGTGGCTATTTTGATGTCATTTAGCTTATCTTTATGTTTATTTATAATTTAAGTTTTCTGTCAGTTCAAAGAGTTTCTTTGGGCTTTCTTCAGACTATGTGTCTGGCAAATTCTGCTATAATTTCTAATATGACAGTTATAAACTAAATATGACCTTTAAATTATAATGGGACGTTATACAATATCAAAAGTAAAATTTAATCTTCTCTGTCACAAATGTCTGGGTTTAGAATTAATTATATTCCATTAGCATTTAGACAGTCTGTCCATCCCCCGTTCTCATTTCTTATCAATTTGGTTTGTATATACCATTCATTCCTTTAGCTCTGGCAAAGTGGTTCGTTTTACAGAAGGGATAGAAATCTTGTGTCTTTTGTTAGTCTGAAAATAACAAAATGGGAGTCTGCTCTGCTCAGAGTGACTCTGACAATATACATTTTAATTTTTTTTTTTTTTTTTTTTAGACATTCTTTATTTATAATAGTTTTCAAAATAGGGAGGGAGACAGAAAAAAGAAAAGGGGGGGGAGGGGGAGCAAGATACACTTTACAGAATACAGTACATTGATGAACAGTTTGATTGGCTACATCAAGTCAAGGGCAATTTCTGTAACACCTGTACAATTGACATCTAGCCTGCCCGCACCTTTTCTGCAAGGGCGGAGTCCCGCCGGGGAGCGGGGCCATGGAGAGGGCAATTGACACATGGAGCAGGCCGGTCCGGGGCAGCTGAGGAGTGTGAACTCATGTCTGGGTCGGCAGGTGGAGGTCACCCTACCTAGGAGAGTACCTGACTCGTAGTGAGGGCAGGGCTCTAGTTACTAAAGACCGTGTCCTGGGTCGGGCACAGGAGAGGGGGGAACAGGAGGGGAGGAGGAGAGAAGGGGAAGGGCTGAGACCAGGGTTATCCCCAGGGGGCGCGGAACAGAACTGTAAGTTTAGTCGCCTATGGATTGTCGGAGGCAGAGTAGGCCGGTCAGGCCTGTCCACGGGCAATGTAGGACGTCCATGGAAACCACAGGAGAGCACATTTGTCCGAGCGTTCCTGCAGGGAAGCGGTCAACATTTCCATGTTATGAATTTCCTCTACCTTATCCACCCATTGTCTATATGTGGGCACTGCCTGGCTTTTCCAGAGCAGAGGGATGAGACTTTTTGCGGCAGAGAGCAGGTGTATCGTGAGCGTCTTCTTATACCTTTGGACCGACATGGCTGTGTGGTGCAGAAGCATTGGTAGCGGTTGCAGTGGGAGGTCCGGGTCTACAATTTCGGTGATCTTAGTGTGTATCAACTGCCAGAATGGGACAATGCGGGGACAGGTCCACCATATGTGAAGGTTGGTGCCCGGGGCAGAGCCACATCTCCAGCAGTCGCCAGAGGAAGTGCCATACATACGTTTAAGCATGTCAGGAGTTCTGTACCATTGAGTGAGCAGTTTATAGATCATTTCCTGGTACTTAGAGCTAATGGAGCACTTGTGGGTTAAGAGGAAGATTTCAGGTGCATCCCTGTCTCCCTTTCCCATTTATCCGTAAATCCTAGTGGGCTTTCATTGCCCAGGGCTTGTAGCATAGTGTAAAGATGTGATACGGCATGGTCTAGGTGTTTCCTGTCGGTACATAGGCGCTCGAAATCTGTCAGTGGTCTGTGCAAGTGGTCTATACCTTGGAGGCTCATGTAGTAGGTCTTCACCTGGTGATAACGGAACCTGTCCAGGGTGGTTGGTCTCTGTGCCGTCACTATGTCAGTCAGTGGTTTAAGGGCTCTGTCTCCTGTCCATTGACGAAGGTAGATCCAGTCCGTCTGTGTGAAATTTCGGAATGCCGAGGGGGGAAGACCCCCTGCTAGATTTGGGTTGTATGTTAGAGGAGTAAGTGGGTTCGGAGATGTGGTGAGTCGATGTGCGTAACGCAGTGTGCACCATACCCTAAGGGTAGCATCGATAAGTGGGTTGTGGGTCCGGAGTTCCGCGAACGTGAGGGATCCAAGCCATAGCCTGGCCGGGATCGACCCCCCGGCCTGCTGCACCTCCATGGGCCCCAGGGCGCGCATGCCAGTCCACTACCCGTTGAAGGTGTGTGGCGCGATAGTATTGCTGCATAGAGGGCAGCCCGGCTCCCCCCGCCGATTTTGGCCGTTCTAAAGTGGATCTACGGATGCGGGATGCGGAGCGATTCCAGATAAAGTTGCGTATTTCCCTCGTAAGGGTGCGGAAAAACGCTTGGGGTATCGCGACAGGTAGAGCCGCGAAGAGGTACAACAGTCTAGGGAGGACGTTCATTTTAAGTGCCTGAATGCGGCCAAACCAGGTGAGATATTGTGGTGACCAGCGGAGGAGATCCTTTTGAATGGCCGTTAGGAGGGGCGGAAAGTTAGCTGTGTACAATTGTGTCAGATCGCGTGGTAGCCAGGTGCCTAGGTATTTTAGTTTGGTGGGTTGCCAGGAAAAGGAGAACAGACTTTGCAGGCGGTCAGTGAAGCCGGCGTCACTCAGCAGCGACATGGCTTCAGATTTATCGAGGTTGAGTTTTAGATTGGAGACTTGACGGTACTCACGGAACGCTTGAAGGAGGTTAGGAATGGAGATTAGAGGCTGTTCTATAAAAAACAGCATATCATCCGCGTAGGCGGCCAGTTTGTGTTCCTCGGCTCCCATCGTCACCCCTGTAATGCCCCCATCCCGTCTGACCGCCTCCAGAAATGGTTCTAGAGAGAGGGCAAACAGGAGGGGGGACAGGGGGCATCCCTGGCGAGTGCCGTTACTGATGGGGAATGGTTGGGTAAGGGTCCCGTTGACTCGGATCCGCGCTGTCGGTGTCGTGTACAGCGCCGACACCCAGTTGCATATTTGGGGGCCAAATCTAAAGTGGCGGAGAGTGGACGCGAGGTATGTCCAGTCTACCCGATCGAACGCCTTTTCGGCGTCCGTCGAAAGTAGGACAGCCTCGCGCCGCTCAGATGTAACCGAATGAATTATATTGAGCGCTCGTATCGTGTCGTCCCTGGCCTCCCTCCCTGCGATAAACCCGACCTGGTCCTGGTGGACCAGATCCGGGAGGAGTGGGGAGATCCGGCGAGCTAGGGTCTTGGCAAAAAGTTTTAGGTCTGAATTTAACAACGATATTGGGCGGTAGCTCGAGCAGTTAGTCGGATCCTTCCCTTCTTTGGGGATTACCGTGATAGTGGCAGCTAAGGTGTCAGTGGGGAATTGCCCACCCTCCCGGATTGAATTCAGCCCCAACAGAAGTTTGGGCAGGAGGGTGTCACTGAACGTGCGGAGGTACGCAATCGGTAACCCGTCAGGGCCGGGGGCCCTATGCGGTTTCATGAGTTTTAGTGTGCCGTTGAGTTCCTCAAGTGTTATGGGTTGCTCCAGGTCATCTGATTGATCTTGGGTGAGTGTCTTGGAGATGTGTTTGGTGAGGTAGTCCGCGACCCTCTTCTGGTGTGTCTGGGTGTCTGTCCCCGGTGTGGTGTGCGACCGATTGTACAGGTCTCTGTAGTATGCCTGAAAGGCGTCAAGTATTCCGTCCGGTCGTCTCGTGCTATGTCGGTCATGCGTGTTTATTTTGTGAATGTGTTGTGTCCTCCTTTTTGCCTGAAGCATCTTTGCTAGAAGCCTACCGCTTTTATTGGAATGTTCGTAGAAATACCTGGCGGATTTCATAATAGTGTGTAAAAGTCCCTGGGAAAGGTGATCTCTAAGCTCTCTCCGTGCAGCGGTCAGTCGTAGGTAGTCGTCGTCGTCTAACGTTTGTTTATGTATGGTTTCTAGGGTTGACACTGTAGTCGTGAGGTCTGTGAGTTGTCTGCGTCTGTCTTTTTTGCGCTGTGTACAGAGGGCGATGTAATGGCCCCGTATAACACATTTATGTGCCTCCCAGACCGTCAGGGGGGGGGTGTCGGGTCCCTCGTTCGTGTCAAAGTACTGTGAGAGTGTTTGGAGTGTAGATGCACGGACGGCTACGTCGGTCAGCAGGGATGCATTGAGTTTCCATTGTCTGTCTCTAGGTTTGTGGAGGGGTGAGCTTGTACGTATTTTAACCGGTGCATGGTCAGAGTGGGTCGTGAGCCCGATATGGGCATCGTGGAGTAGTGAGAGGAATTCCTGAGGCATGAATATATAGTCGATACGACTGTAGTGGCGGTGGACATGGGAGAAGTGGGTATAGTCGCGTTCATCGGGGTGTGCGGTCCTCCAGCAGTCCACGAGGCCTAAGCCGTTCAGCGCTCTAGCAGCGGTTCTAAGGCAGTGGGGGGGGATTGTGCTGGACCCGCGAGACGTGTCTCGGAGCGGGTCAAGGGGCATATTTAGATCGCCCGCAACCAACAAAAGGCCTTCTCTGAATTTACCAAGTTTGGTCAGGGTGCGGGAGAGGAAAGTGTGTTGTCCGCGGTTGGGGCAGTATATGCAGGCAAACGTGTATTTGTGGTCAGCAATGGTCCCCTTAACGAAGAGGAAGCGGCCCTCGGGGTCAGGGAGAGTTTCCGTATGGCTAAAAGGTACAGAATTCGCAAAGAGTATCGCTACACCTGCTCTCTTAGACGACTGGTGGTTGGCATAGTAAGCCAGATTATAGCGGTTATTTTCGAGTTTGGGCGCATCAGGACCCCTAAAATGTGTCTCCTGCAGGAAAGCCACAGACACCCTCTCCGCCCAAAGACGGCGTAGCAGGTGGGAGCGCTTCTCCGGTTGGTTGAGGCCCCCGGTGTTGTTGGACCAAAACGTGAGCAAGTCTGGTTTAAATCCCGTCCGTGCCCCCGTGGGGAGAACCCCGGTGGGAGGGGGATCGATAAGTGGGGGGCGGGAAGGGTAGGATCAAAGGGGCAAGGGAGGTAAAGGCAACTAATGAACCTAGACCGGTAGGTGGTGTTCAGGAGACAAAGAGAACTAAAGGGTCTCACCGAACCCCGGTCCTATGTACAGGGAGGTCAGTTGCGTGAGGTGCGAAGAAGTCCGCACACGGAGACTGTCGCGTTAAAGTGTGGGTGGTCAGCGTCCGCTTCCCTCGGCACCCAACCCGCTGTCCGTGGTTAGGTGTCAGGGATTTCACAAGTCGGGGGGGGGGGAGGGGACGGGTGTCGGGGGGGGGGGGGGAGGGGACGAGTCTTGAGATGCCATGGAGAGCGGCCCAGGAGGGGTCGCCGGCAGAAGGAGGCACAACTATGGCGCAGTTCGTGGGACTTGGAGGGGGGGGGGGGGGGAGAGTGGCCGTCAGCTTCCCTAGGGAGGAGAAATACAGCGTACACCAAAAATGCAATTAAAACAGCAAACAGTTACATTACATAATACGACAGAGATCAAAGCTTAACCCAGGGGAGGTATCCGGGGCAACGTTGGGGGCATAGTTACTACCTGGGTGAGCGTTGTGGAGTAGCATCGCAGTAACATTACAATCTAAGACCGCTGACTGCCATTGGTGTTTTAAGTTACGTCCACAGAAGTGCTAGTGGTATCTAGGGGCTAGTTTAGTAATCACATTACCACATGCACTGCACCTGTGGATACGGCCTAAACCGCTCCATGCGGACCACACAAAGAGTCTAACATGTGTTTAGGAAGTGCCGGAAACATGGGAGTTGCCTCTTACACGAGTAACATCACATTAGCTAGGTATGGGCGCCTGGGGTGTCAATAGCTACTCGATGAGATCAGAAACAGGGTATACCAAATTATGTATAACACGTCAAGTCACAGTTTCACCACATTTGTAGCATAAAACAAATATGTATACCATAAGCCTTTCAGAGAGCGTTAACATGTGTGCCATATAAACCACTACAGTGCCCTGGGTAACCCAGGCCCTCACGAGTCTCGGTTCTACCCTTGTGGACACCACGTAGAGTGTGGATAGGTCTGCGTAATGCATTCAGCTTAAACTGAACTACCTGCACTAAGGGGATATTTTTATGGCTAGGTCCGTGCCCCGGGGACGTGTAAATAAAAAAAAAACCTGGTACAAGATGCGAAATTATAACACACACCCTGGGCAAATATAACGGCTTGTTCTAGGCTTAAGGGGCAGCACGGGGTGCCATGAAAGCAGTGGGGTGTCCCTCCCCCGGCGGCATTACTATCTACAACGGGGGTGAGATGAGTCGAGGTAAAATCATAGAGGCCATCACAGTGGCCGTAGTAAGTAACTGGGAACGAAATATATAAGGGCGTTGTAGCGTGCGGAAGGGGGAAAAAGCAACTGCTCGGATCTGGCTCATGGCACCACGTGGCGAGGGCCCCAAGTTGTAGGATATGTGCTTAACAAATACTAACTTCGCCCACCTCAGAGGGAGGTATATGGCGGTAGGTAGGTCCCCCGTACCACGTCGGCAACAGGTGAGGCAGTTTAAAAAGCATCATACAGTACCCTCGTGGCCTGTTCCCTAAAAAAGGGGGGGGGGGCGATGGTCTAAGGGCAGCGAGGGCACTGTAGGAGGCGCAGTAGGTTACGCGGCTGTCCGTTACCAATTGGGAAGTTCGCGGTAACCAAACCAGCAAAGTGAAGAACGAGGAACATAGAAATGCAAATGTGAATATAATAAGAGAAAAAACGACTGTTACAAGGAACAGGAACTGTAACTTACAGGTCGCAGATACAGGTTCATGTATACGAAGTCCCGGAATGCATGGCCCAGTCCCCCACCCCATATTGGCCGAAGCAATGCGGCTCGCTGCGTACGGCCTGCCAATCTAGCAGCATCCCACCCTCTGTGAGTCCCCAAGACCCGTGTTGCTAGGTGTTGTTCTCGGCTTCGGCCCGTTCACCGGTGATCTAGGCCTGTGGGTCAAATCCCCCCTTGTGACAAGATGCGGAGTCGCCAAAGGCCAGCAGCAAACAAATGTCCTCTCCTGTTGAGTGGGAGAATGTTATAAGAATTGGTCCGTGGTCTGCAGGGCAGGGGATCAGCAAGAAAGCGTTAGTGCTTCATTCTTCCGGGCCGTCAGGGCCGCCACGACGTTGCGGGGGGGGTGCAGCGTGTCCCCCTGTGAGGTTCTCTGCCGCCGGGTAGGGTCCGGTGGGGCGCGCAGGTGGGAATTCAAGAATCCAGTTCGGGATGTGGACATGTGGCAGTCCAGCGGACTGTAGAAATCGAGGCACGTCATTAGGCCAGCGTAACGTGAGCCAGCGGTTCTCGATCCTAGCTTGGAGGCTGAACGGGAAACCCCATTTGTAGGGAATCCGTTTTTCAAGCAGCATGTTCGTCAGGGGCTTCAGCGCCCGACGGGCGTCCAGCGTGAGAGTCGACAGGTCCTGGAACAACCAAACCTGGGTGCCCATGTAGGTGATTGTGCGCTGGGCCCTGGCCGCCCTCATTATGGCGTCTTTCTGTGGGAATGAGGAAAGGCAGCAAATTACGTCTCTGGGTAGACCGTCTCTCCTGGGGCCCCGTAGAGCCCTGTGGGCACGCTCCAATGGAATGTCAGACGGTGAGTCCTCACCAAGCAGTTGCTTGAAAAGGCCAAGCAATAAATCGCGGGGAGACTCGTCGTCTGCTTCAGGGAGGCCCCGCACCCTTATATTGTTACGGCGGCCTCTATTGTCCAGGTCCTCGACCTGTCTACGCATTTCGAGCAGGATATTCCCCTGTTGCGTCGTCGCCAGGTCTGCGGCTTGTTGGTGGTGCGTCGTGTGGAGGCGGTGTTCCTCTAGGTCTGTCACCCTCTGTTCCAGGATCGTTAAGTCTCTACGCACCCCTGCAATCTCCTCTCGGATGATGGTGCGTAGTTCAGTAATCATGGCAGCTTTATCACCCCTAGTAAGCATGTTTGCCGATATGACTGCTAAATCCCTGGACATCTGGGTTAAGGCATCAACATCGGGTGTTCTCTCCGCGGAGCCAGCCACGCTGCTGGTGCTTGGGGAAGGAGGGGAGGCAGGCGCCATCTTGTCTGCGCCTCGTGTGCCTCCAAGTTGATGCGGGGTGGACATAAACTCGTCCATGGGACCCAGTCGAAGGTTCGTGTGGGGAGTGGGAGGATGGCGGGGGGTGTTCCGTCTGGGTTTCCCCATGTGGGTCGCGGGTTCTGCTCTGAAATCGGGCTTATGCGGGTTGGGGCCTGGGAGCGAGTGCAGCGTGCGACTTACTCCATGAGCGGTCAAGCCACGCCCCCCTCATTTTAATTTCTATCATAGCACAAAATGTCTGCCGATATAAATACCCTGACAGGACACATAGCTGTATGTAAGTATTTTCCTGTTTGTCTATATTGGCCTTAAATTTCATATACACCTTAAATTCTCACTTTAGTAAATAACCCTGTAGATTACATAAATAAATAGAAATAAATTGTGAATAAGTGGTGGAGCGTCATTACAAATAGTGCAAGTGTAAATCACACAACACCAAACACTTAACCCGAATTTCTTCCCCAATAATGTCACGTGGAGGTTTGCTTAAAAAAAAATAAAAAAAAAAAGAAAGAAAGAAAGACACATATAGTGTTATATATCAGTATGTAAAAACAGATACAACAGGAATTCAAATGAGTCACTCACATGGGTTAGAGCTAATAAGTTAGCTCACGATTTATACTTTTGGCCAGTTTAGGCAGTCACTCCCCTCAATGATGTCAGTAAGATAATGCTCCTTCCCTAAACTTCTCTTATATAAGCTTCAAATAGCACCATAGAGACTACCATGCTGCTATACTGTTAAAGGAATTACATAAAAGTAAGGCAAGCCAATAAAATCCTATAAGGTGAATCCGTTAAGCTCGGCTCTAATGTATTTGCAGATTGCACAAACAGTGCACACCAGTCAAAACTGTATTGCTGAACTATTCCTTCTCAATTTAAAGTAGAGATTTTGTGTAGTATCAAATTCAAAAAGGCTTTCCTAAGTAATTACAATAAAATTCAATAGAATTTCAACAAATTACAATAAAAATCACGCAGTGTGCCCATTATTAAATGCACTATATTCAAGGCAAATGTAAGGTACATTGTAGGGTGTTGCAAAAATCAGAAATTACTCTGTCCCTTATGTATACAAAACCTTTGCCAAGATTGATAGATGTTACACTTTTGGGCAACTGCTGCTATTTGTAGTTGCCACAATTAATGTTGCCCCTCTTCCCTTCCTGACATGTTGGAGTAGGGAATTGAGGACACGTAGCAGCATTGGTCTCCGTAGCCACTCTCCGAACATAGTAAGTAAAGCTCAATACAGAATTAGTAAAAGTTAAATTCCTAGCAAGCAGCCACTGTTTACTGTTGCTCTCATTAATTAATTCCATGTTACTAACATATCAGAAGAGTTGCTAGGAATAGATACGCTTGACAGGTGCATTGTTGCCATATGGGCAGGTGGATCTGAACCCCTCAAAAAAGACACAACACTAGTGATATATAATGGGGAATATGTGTTTGCAGCTTTAATGAATATACAGTTGCAAGAAAAAGTATGTGAACCCTTTGGAATGATATGGAATTCTGCACAAACTAGTCATAAAAGGTGATCTGAGCATCATCTAAGTCACAACAATAGACAATCACAGTCTGCTTAAACTAATAACACACAAAGAATGAAATGTTGCCATGTTTTTATTGAACACACCATGTAAACATTCACAGTGCAGGTGGAAAAAGTATGTGAACCCTTGGATTTAATAACTAGTTGAACCTCCTTTGGCAGCAATAACTTCAACCAAACGTTTCCTGTAGTTGCAGATCAGACGTGCACAACGGTCAGGAGTAATTCTTGACCATTCCTCTTTACAGAACTGTTTCAGTTCAGCAATATTCTTGGGATGTCTGGTGTGAATCGCTTTCCTGAGGTCATGCCACAGCATCTCAATCGGGTTGAGGTCAGGACTCTGACTGGCAGGGCCGGACTGGGAACTAAAATCAGCCCTGGAAAAAATTCTATACCAGCCCAATAATGCATCGCGACAGCATAGTGTGCTGATATAGAGGGTGAAAAAATAAATTGAAATTGAAAACTCTTACTCCAACGAAGGAACGCATATAGGGCGTCAAAATAAACAAAAGAGCGCCTTTTTTTTAAGTAGACGTACATTTGCATGTAATCAATGTTTCAGTACAACTACTTTGGCCTATTAAGGACATTTTAGTAATGGTACTGAAATGCTGAATGTCTGCAGTTGCACAACTAAAAAAATGAAGTGATCTGGTTAATTTTGAAGTTCTATGGGTGCGCTCTTCACTTTGAATATGTTATTGTGCATGAGTATGCAACTAGCAACAAGACAGGGCCAATACGTGCTCATTACACACACACACACACACGTGCTCATTACACACACACATGTGCTCATTACACACACACACACGTGTGTGTGTGTATATATATTTATATATATATATATTAATGACATTTATGTGTGTATTATGCATATTTAAATGTATATTACAATATGTGTAAATATTATAGGCATAGTTATATGTTACTAATACACACATCAATATACATGCATATATATGTGTGTATTACTGTCAGGATCACATCAATTTACGTCGATTACCTTTACCTCGTTTAGTGTATCTTGTCTCCAATTGTCTCCTTTTTTTTCTCTTACAGCGACCCTTGTACATCTTTTACTTCATCCCAGTCCATGTGTGTTTCTTTTTACCCTTCTCCAGCCTCTGTATTTCTCTTTCCCCCAGCTCCTTTTGTGTTGTTCTTAGCCCCAGACACTTTGTCTCTTTCTCCCCTTCCAAATCTCATCTGTGTGTCTCTTTCTAACTCCAGACTCTGTGTGCCTCTTTCTCTTCTCCCAGCCACTTTCTATCTCTTTTTCCCCAGTCCAGCGTTGCCTCCCACAAATCTTGTGTCACTTTGTCCCCCTTCCCTACTGTATGTCTCTTTGTCACCCCAACAAACCTTCTGTGTGTCTCTCTTCCCCATCTCCTCCCTGTGTCTCTCTCTTACCCCTCTGTCTCTTTGTACCCCCATCCCCTGTGTCTCTCTATTACCCCATCTGTCTCTGTGTCCTCCTTCTCCGGTGTCTCTCTATTACCCCTCTCTTTGTCCCCCCCATCCCCTGTTTCTCTATTACCCCTCTGTCTCTTTGTCCCCCCTTGCCCTATGTCTCTCTATTACCCCTCTGTCTCTTTGTCCCCCCCCAAACCTGGTGTCTTTCTATTACCCCTCAGTCTCTGTGTCCCCCCTCTCCCTGTGTTTCTATTATTCCTCTATTTGTCTCCCCCTTCCCCTTTATTTGCCTACCCCATCTCCTGTATTTGCCTCTCCCCTTCCCCTCTATTTGTCCCCCCCTTCCCCTCTATTTGTCCCCCCTTCCCCTCTATTTGCCTCTCCCCTTCCCCTCTATTTGCCTCTCCCCTTCCCCTCTATTTGTCTCCCCTTCTCCTCTATTTACCCCCCTTCCCCTCTATTTGCCTCCCCCCTTATTTGTCTCCCCTTCTCCTCTATTTACCCCCCTTCCCCTCTATTTGCCTCCCCCCCTTATTTGTCTCCCCCTTCTCCTCTATTTACCCCCTTCCCCTCTATTTGCCCCATCCCCTCTATTTGTCTCCCCCATCCCCTCTATTTGCCTCTCCCCTTCCCCTCTATTTGTCTCCCCCTTCCCCTCTATTTACCCCCCTTCCCCTCTATTTACCCCCCTTCCCCTCTATTTGCCTCCCCCCTTCTCCTCTATTTGCCCCCCTTCCCCTCTATTTGTCTCCCCCCTTCTCCTCTATTTGCCCCCCTTCCCCTCTATTTGTCTCCCCTTCTCCTCTATTTGCCCCCCCTTCCCCTCTATTTGCCCACCCTTCCCCTCTATTTGCCTCCCTTCCCCTCTATTTGTCCCCCCTTCCCCTCTATTTACCCCCTTCCCCTCTATTTACCCCCCTTCCCCTCTATTTGCCCCCCCTTCTCCTCTATTTGCCCCCCTTCCCCTCTATTTGCCCCCCTTCCCCTCTATTTGTCCCCCCTTCCCCTCTATTTGCCTCTCCCCTTCCCCTCTATTTACCCCCCTTCCCCTCTATTTGCCTCCCCTCTTCTCCTCTATTTGCCCCCCCTTCCCCTCTATTTGCCCCCCTTCCCCTCTATTTAACCCCCCTTCTCCTGGCCCCCCTTCCCCTCTATTTGCCCCCCTTCCCCTCTATTTGCCCACCCTTCCCCTCTATTTGCCCACCCTTCCCCTTCTGTGTACCTGCTTAACTTGTCACAGGAGGACTGAGGGAGGGGGCGGAGCTAACGACCATGCTCCCTCGCGGTTCCCATAATTCCTAGCATCTACACATCATAGAGTAGTGATTACTCTATGATGTGTAGATGCTAGGAATTATGGGAACCGCGAGGGAGCATGGTCGTTAGCTCCGCCCCCTCCCTCAGTCCTCCTGTGCTGACAGCTATGCTGCTGTCAGTATCAGTGAGTGTGCCGCCGGATCGCTTAGGCGGCCGCCCGGCTCACTCACTGATACTGACAGCAGGTACAGCTGTCAGCACAGGAGATGGGGCCGCCGGCCACAAGGTAAGTATACACCCTCAGAGTGTGCCGCCGGACCGGCCACCCGGCGGCACCGACAATGCGGCCGGCGGCCGCAATATTATTAAAATATAGGGAGCAGGACTCCCTCTCTCCCTCCAGCCCCCCAGGTGCCACGGCCCACCGGGAAATTTCCCGGTATCCCGGTGGGCCAGTCCGGCCCTGCTGACTGGGCCACTTCAAAAGGCGTATTTTCTTCTGTTTAAGCCAGTCTGTTGTTGATTTACTTCTATGCTTTGGGTCATTGTCCTGTTGCAACACAAACTTGGGAATTAATTTTTCCTTCGATGATATCGTCCAGGCCCTGACGCAGCAAAGCAGCCCCAAACCATAATACCCCCACCACCATATTTCCCAGTTGGGATGAGGTTTTGATGTTGGTGTGCTGTGCCTCTTTTTCGCTACACAGTGTTGTGTGTTTCTTCCAAACAACTCAACTTTGGTTTCATCTGTCCACAGAATATTTTGCCAGTACTGCTGTGGAACATCCAGGTGCTCTTGTGCAAACTGTAAACGTGCAGCAATGTTTTGTTTGGACAGCAGTGGCTTCCTCTGTGGTATCCTCACATGAAATCCATTCTTGTTTAGTGTTTTACGTATTGTAGATTCGCTAACAGGGATTTTAGCATTTGGCAGTGACTTTTGTCTTTAGCTGACACTGTAGGATTCTTCTTCAACTCATTGAGCAGTCTGCGCTGTGCTCTTGCGGTCATCTTAACAGGATGGCCACTCCTAGGGAGAGTAGCAGCAGTGCTGAACTTTCTCCATTTATAGACAATTTGTCTTACCGTGGACTGATGAACAGCAAGGCTTTTGGAGATACTTTTATAACCCTTTCCAGCTTTATGCAAGTCAACAATTCTTAATCGTAGGTCTTTTGAGAGCTCTTTTGTGCGAAGGCTTCATTCACATCAGGCAATGCTTCTTGTGAAAAGCAAACCCAGAACTGGTGTGTGTTTTTTTATAGGGCAGGGCAGCTGTAACCAACACCTCCAATCTCATCTCATTGATTGGACTCCAGTTGGCTGACATCTCACTCAAATTAGCTCTTGGAGATGTCATTAGTCACATACTTTTTCCACCTGCACTGTGATGTTTACATGGTGTGTTCAATAAAAACACGGCAACATTTCATTCTTTGTGTGTTATTAGTTTAAGCAGACTGTGATTGTCTATTGATGATCAGATCACATTTTATGACCACTTTGTGCAGAAATCCATATCATTACAAAAGGGTTCACATACTTTTTCCTTGCAACTGTATATATATATATATATATCCTCTCACCAGCCCCGTCGCTGTGACCAACTGGGTCTGAAGTAGATCTGGACCTGTATTTCCCGATTAGGAGAGATTTTAATTTAGAAAATTTGATGTCACCTGCCATGCAAAATTGGATTTGAAAATATAATTTACCTATTGAAATAACTCTAGAAGCCTAGTAGGAAGCAGACGTTCTCTATCTCAGCTTCTTCCATCTTTGTGGGTTTTATGCAGGAAGCAGTTCCATGGGTTATGATGTGAGAACCTGTCAATTTGCCTCATTAATCTGTGTATGATGGCACCCTATAGAAGTCTGTGTACCCCACATCAGACTGAAAGAGAGAATACAAACAAAAACAACAATATATGTGAAGCACAACCCCAGTGAGAAATGTATAAATTTGAAGCAAACCGGGACTTCCCCTGTATTTTGGGTGAAGTATCCTGGGTGAATCCCCGAAGACTTCCTCTTGTCTTCAATAGATATATGCAAATAGGGTAGGGGAAAATCTGCTAAACACAAGCAAAATAAAGAAACATAGCATATAACTGTGTGGGGACTAGTGTTAATATGCAATCACAATTGGTCACTCACAAATTGTTGGAGTTAAAACAGCCTTGAAAGGTATCTTTTCCTTCAATATCCAATGTGTTGTCCCTCCTCACATATTCATCAACGAATGGGTGTATATATCTCAGAAGAAAAAAATATATACAAAAATTGTAGTGCACTTCCAGAGTATAGTAAAAAAAAGTTTTAATAACTTACATTCAAGTATAAAATAAATAGCATGTCACCATAAAACGTCCCGACGGTGACATGCTGTTTATTTTATACTTGAATGTAAGTTATTAAAACTTTTTTTTTTTACTATACTCTGGAAGTGCACTACAATTTTTGTATATATTTTTTTCTTCTGAGATATATACACCCATTCGTTGATGAATATGTGAGGAGGGACAACACATTGGATATTGAAGGAAAAGATACCTTTCAAGGCTGTTTTAACTCCAACAATTTGTGAGTGACCAATTGTGATTGCATATTAACACTAGTCCCCACACAGTTATACGCTATGTTTCTTTATTTTGCTTGTGTTTAGCAGATTTTCCCCTACCCTATTTGCATGAAAGAGAGAATAGTTTCCTTGTATGTTAGTACAAATGGAAATGCAGGCCCAGGTGTGTACTTTATTGTTATCTCTCTCTCCCTTTTAAATGTATACATTTCTAGGATGTAAAGTTAAACCTTTACTAATACATATTGTCCTTTATTAATTTGTTTCTCTTTTCCATAGAGCTATTTTATTCACGTTTTATTAAAGGGACATTATAGTCACCAAAACAACAGCTTTATTTTTTATTTTTTTGGCAATCTTTCTTTTATTGAAGCATATGAGATGGGGTACAGAAATAAAGAGAGGAAAATGCAAAAACGGTTTACAATAAAGGGTTAGTACATCGATAGCTTTGAAAAAATTTAATTTCCTGAGTGATGATGCCTCTTTTTTTAATTGTGTAAACTTGTCGTGGAACAAAAGCGTGTTGTTGTTAGTGGCTATGCCTATCCTGATAGACTATTAGATCAAAACCTTAGCTTATACAATTACTTAGGCACTTAGTAAATAAAAACAATTTATGCTTGACTTCACTAGATTGGGTATGGTAGGTAGTTATATCCACATGACTGGGTATATGCTAACTGGGTCATCACTGTAGACACATAAGTAGATGGAAATCCTACATTTGCATATAAAGGTTGCTCTCAACATTTGCTTATAACAATTGCTTTATCATCTTCACATACAAATCTTATGAGTTTGCTCTAGTGCATTGCCTATCTAGTCAAGTGGTCTAAGGAATGGTACAGGATTATGAAGGGTCACAGGCCCGAGTTAGGCACAAGGTTAGTAAGTCAGGCAGTGGTTGTCGCTTCAGCGTTATGGGGTAAGTATAATTTTATAACATGACAGGAGGCTTCGTATTTGCTTAAGTCTCTCTTTACTAGAACTCCACAGCAGCACAGAAAAACAACCAATCAGAAAAAAGTTAGGTACTATAAAACTCCCCTCCCCATGCATCATTTCCTCTTTCTTTGCTGCTCCGCACCAGTACAGGTCAGAGTACCACTGCCTCCTGCTTATAGTGGGTGGTTTTGGGTTGTTTTATGACTTATTGGGATTTATTTTGATATCTCAGTATATTTTCTTATTTGTTATTTGTACCTTTATCTAGTATCTTGTGTTCTGTACTCCTATATTTTTTGGTTATATTTCGTGTTACTTTTGCTTATACCTTTTTACTACTTGCCTTGCATTTGCTTCCCCTGTCTTCTTAGGGATTCTTTCCCTTTCAGGGGGTAGTTTTAGGGGAGTCTTGGGGGTTTTTTTTCTCTGTTTCGCCATGCCTTCCCCCCCCCCCTCCCCTTGCTGCCCACTCTCTTTGCCCGCCATTTTCCGCGGGCTGCCTGCGCGGTATAGGGGTTTCAGGAGACTAGCCTCTGGCTGCCTCCTGATTTCCCGACCCCCTAGTTTCATACCGGCAACCGAGGTACTCGCGGTGGGACGCGAGTACCCGGCGGCCGCTCCGCTCACTCTCGTGGCCGCCCCGTCCGCCACGTGGTCGACCGCCGCGCTCAACTTCTTCACAGAGCCGCAGGCGGCCGACCGGGTGGAGGAGAACGCACTTACTCGCGACCCCTCCTCCACCCACGGTGGTCGGATCGCGGCTATTGTTTCCCTGCCTTTTCCCCGGCGGATTCCCTCCAGTTTTGCCGGAAGGCAATGTGCTATCCCTTTTCCTATGTGCTATTTATTTCCAGCGTGTATCCCACAGCTTCTGTGTGTCTTAGGGCATTTTCATGTCGGATATATAGTAGTCTGAGCCTTTTTAGTGTTATATATTTTTCATATCTGCTGTGAATTTTATTGACACAGATTCTGTTCTTGCTGTGGTTTTTTCACTGACTATGTGTATCCCATAATTAGTTTTCCCACAGTGTACATCACATAGACAGTGTATAACAGACAGTGTATAACACATATTAGTTTTCTGACAGTGTATTACACATATTTATTTTACTGACAGTGTATAACACACATTAGTTTTGCTGACAGTGTATAGCACATTAGTTTTACTGACAGTGTATAACTCATATTAGTTTTTCTGACAGTGTGTAACACATATTAGTCTTCTGACAGTGTATAGCACACATTAGTTTTACTGACTGTGTATATCACGTATTTGTTCTACTGACAGTGTACATGACATGTTGGTTTGCCTTGCTGACTGTGATACCACAGATTCTGTGAGTTTTTGCCGACAGTGTGTATCGTGGTTTACTGTGGGTTTTTGTTGTCAGTGTATATCACAGATTACTGCGTGTTCCTGTTGACTGTGTATATCGCAGGTTGATGTGAGTTTTGCTGACAGTGTATGTCACGGATCGCTGTGAGCTTTTTACTGTCAGTGTATATTAACAGGTTTTGTGAGTGCCTGATGGGATATATTGCAGGTTATTGTGAGTTACAGGTATATGAACTCTGTTACACTGATTCTGTACAGGGTGTTTACAGTGCCAGTTAGCTCTAGGATTCATCTCCTTCTCAGTATATATATTTTTTCTGTCCGGCTGGAGGTCTCTTGAGACTACTCTGGTATGATTTCTCTGTCCATGGCATATATCTCTCACTTACAGACCTGGCTCTGACTCAAACTAGTATGGGAGACCAGTCTCGCTGATGCCATACATTTTTATCAGATTCCCGGGGGACCTCATTGGGTTGGCTATCGTTGGCCCTACTCCTGGAAGTGCCCATGGTTACAATACCCTTCAGGTGCTATGATGAGGGTAGTCTATTATACGATAAGGTATTTCCAACAGATCTGTGTGAACACGGGCATACCAATTCACAGTTTAAGGAGAGTATTGCTCAGTGTATCTTACATTCATGGACATGATAGCCTCTGGAACAACTTCCACTTATACCCTATACAGACTGAATACCACTATTTGCCTGCTGGGCATCTAGGGACTGCCAGTCCCGGTTCAGGTTTATTCACACGGCATTACACTGCCTAATGGGTTGGAGTCTAGAGTTCCTGTGTCAGGATGCTCTCAGAATCTGCTATTCTTAGGGACCTCCACTGGAACTAGGAGGTCCCCATTACTCATTCAATACCCATTGTAACGCGCTACGGAATCGGAGGGCGCTATTTTGAATAACATGTTATCATAATATAACAATAATACACAACCAGGTTCGGCCTGCTATGTCTGTGCCCATAAGAACGGCCTGCTATGTCTGTGCCCATAAGAACGGCCTGCTATGTCTGTGCCCATAAGAATGGCCTGCTATGTCTGTGCCCATAAGATTGGCCTGCTATGTCTGTGCCTATAAGACCGGCCTGCTATGTCTGTGCCCATAAGAACGGCCTGCTATGTCTGTGCCCATAAGAACGGCCTGCTATGTCTGTACCCATAAGAATGGCCTGCTATGTCTGTGCCCATAAGAACGGCCTGCTATTGTCTGTGCCCATAAGAACGGCCTGCTTTTGTCTGTGCCCATAAGAACGGCCTGCTTTTGTCTGTGCCCATAAGAACGGCCTGCTATTGTCTGTGCCCTTAAGATCGGCCTGCTATTGTCTGTGCCCATAAGAACGGCCTGCTATTATCTGTGCCCATAAGAACGGCCTGCTATTGTCTGTGCCCATAAGAATGGCCTGCTATTGTCTGTGCCCATAAGAACGGCCTGCTATTGTCTGTGCCCATAAGAACGGCCTGCTTTTGTCTGGGCCCATAAGACTGGCCTGCTATGTCTGTGCCCATAAGATCGGCCTGCTATGTCTGTGCCCATAAGTACGACCTGCTATGCAAGTGCGGCCGGCTATGTCTGTGCCTATTAAGAATGTCGGTACCTATTAAGACGGCCTGTTATGTCTGGGTGCCGAACCCCTGCTAGGCCGCAGACCTGGGGGAATATCACTGGGGAAATGCCGGTGCCCACCAGTGACATGGAAATAGGCAGGTGTCCAGACAGGCACCTTTGCCAATCTATCCAAGAGGAAACCAGTATACGGCCATCTGAATATGGTGGGTAGGGTGAAGGCCCTGAACCTCATGCCTGAAGGGCAAGGTTTTTTTTTATCAGGCACCCGGTCATACATCTCCAAGGAAGACTCCGCACAGGCAAGGATCGGTGCTCAGACACCTAAGGAGAACGCAGTGTTTTTTTCCTTACCTTTACATCTACCTCCGTATCTGCTCCCCGGTATCCTTAGAGGTTTCGGTAGTTACTTCCCACGTTAGGTTAACTCCTGGCTCGGTTCAGTGGGTCTTACCTTCCGGCCTGCTATTTTCCCTTCCATCTGTTCTAGAATTTATGTATTTTCTCTTATCTACGTAAAATTTTTCGTTTTCGTAACTTCCTTTTCCTTTCGCTCGGGTCGTCGAGAGGCCTGACTTGACCTCCCCCGACCTCCCGGGCGCTTGTGGATTGCGGAGAACGTCTCCAGCTTTCCTCCGGCTACCAACGGTCGTCCTGGACCCCGCGCGCGCGCACGGGATCCGGGCGGACAGTTGGTAGTTTTTTCCTTTCCATTGTTGTTTTCTTCCGTGGATTTCCATCAGCCTTATACTGATATTGGTATTGGGTGTACCCTGCAATTGGTCACCCTGAGTCTCTAGGGACTCTAGTTTGGACCACAGGAGGGTGCGGCCCTCCTTCATCCCGATTCAAGAATACTTTATTTTCAGGAACAGAGAGCGAACCCTCTCAGATACAGGACGGACACTGATTTGTTATTGAGGGACACAGCCCTCCCTCAACCTCGGCCGAATACTGGGCTGGATACAGAGTACATGTTTGGAGGACACGTTCTCATAGAAGGAACCGATCACGGATGTAAACCCTACTGTTTGGTTGTTAACAGGCGCGGCCCGCTCAGGCTATCGGCCGGGCGCGGTCACGTTAGTCGATCACATTAGATGAGAACGCGGCTCTCTCATACGCTCGTCACTCTACAGGGCCGGCCATTCGCTCACCACACAGGCTTGTACCTGTGCAAGACATCGGTGACTACATAGAGGGGCGTCCCTCCTGCATTCAATTGGATCTGACGCCCGTACTACTGATTTCGTTATAGAGGACTGCCTAGTCATACAAGATATAATCTTTAGTCTGGATCCCTCTATTCTATCTCCGGTGAGGGCTCTACTGGGTCCGGATCACTTAGGTACACACACTACTGAAGATAGTACGGCTAACGGATGGCTTCAGGTATTACGAGTGCAGGTGTTTGGTTTTCTCTACACCTTATAAATCGTAAATCTGCTTTCTGTTTTGGATATCCAGGCTATTGCGGACCAACCGCACAGACCGTTTCTCCCATATCAAGATGACAGGAGCTACGGAAACCTTCATGGAGCGAAAGGACACTGCCTTGCTCGGGTACCAAGATTAAGGAGGGCCAGTTATCCGGTCTCTGGGTAACCATACACATGGTTCACATGGTGAGACCGGACATCCCGGTTGGCTTGAGTTCCCTGCTCATTACGATCTCGGGAGAAGGGGGCAGGACGGCCCCATCTCCTCGGAACGCATACCTGGTGAACAGGATTCGGAGTTGGTGGGTCCTCCGTCTATTAGCTATTTACCCCTCGCGGGAGCCATTCTGCCTTTTTGATTCACGCTAACCTACTCTTCAACTACCGTCGAGGAGACCTACGAGACCTTGCGAGAGTACCTGGGGTACCCCGACTCCTACACAGACACCTTTCACTCTTAGGCGAGGACATACCTGGATGGAAATCTGCACTCCGGTTGCACTCTCCATCCCTTTGTATATTTCTGGGATTCACTATTCCAGAAAATAGTCGACCACTGTTCCTCCACATGAGTTCAGTTCGGAACCATGACTAGACGTCCTTTTGGAATCTTTTCTCTACAGAGTCCGAGGATTACACAGTCCATTTGGAATGCCGGAATCACTTAGGATATGGCTAGTTGACAACACTCCCGCAGGCGCTACAGATTTATCCTCGGATGAGACATCTCACCAGGTAGACCAGGAGAGAATGAAGGATCATACTCGGTTATATTGCGTCTTGGTGGCAGTTTCTTCTCGCCGCCTTGCATACGCAAAAGGCCTTCGTTATTTTACAACTACAGGAAAATAGCTGATAGGTCAGTTGCAAGCTCAGGTACCAACCGCTAGGAAGCAGGTGACAACACAAGTTTGTTGGATCTATCAGCAGATGGTGTTTTTTCTGTGTGTTGAGATGCTTCATCGGCTGACATCTTCATTGATTCGTCTAATGTCGTTTTTTCGCAGTTGGTAAGTACAATTAGGATTACTTTGCTATCTCCTGGAATAGGTACCAGCGACACAACCAGCGTTGGATTGGTGATCTGAGCGTTGAAACAGCAAATACGAAGCCTCCTGTCATGTTATAAAATTGTAGATTATGCTAGCTTTAGTGTACCTATAATCTTAATTTTATTAATGACAGGAGGCGAGTATTTCCCACCCATTTTTATCCCTCCCTTGTTCTATGTTTATAGTTTGGTTTGATCAGGTACGTATGCAACTCTGCTTGTTGTCTCTGCTACCTGTTGCATGCTCTTATGTCTTTTCTTTCATAAGTAGGGTTGGGATATCTTCATTTTAGGTATTTTTTGTTGCTACATTGGGTGCACACATGTTTATTCAGAGTACTTTTCATTGGATAATCAACCTGTCGATTCTGTTTTTTCTCTCGTTTCAGTTTACAGTCCATCAACACTATCTGGTTTGGCAGTTCTTCTCGGGTGGTGGACATCGTTGTATTCATCGTATCTAGGACTTCGTTTCTTCCCCATGATGTTCTCTGCCTTTTATTGTTTTGTCGCAGCTTGAAAGAGGAAATGATGCATGGGGAGGGGAGTTTTATAGTACCTAACTTTTTTCTGATTGGTTGTTTTTCTGTGCTGCTGTGGAGTTCTAGTAAAGAGAGACTTAAGCAAATACTCGCCTCCTGTCATTAATAAAATTAAGATTATAGGTACACTAAAGCTAGCATAATCTACAATTGTGAACAGGCTGGTCGAGTTATGTTCCTGCCGTATGCCTATCATTGTCAGATCCTCATAGCTGTTGAGCTGCGCCGTGTGGGCTGGCCTGGCGTGATGTGTCCTGTTCTGTGTATGTTAAGTCAGTGGCTAATATGCATGGTGTAAGCATAGTCTGGCCCTCTTGCTAAAGATTCCGTAGGGTATACCTCCGTGTGGCTAACTCTAGCGATGTCTGTCTGATGGTGCAAGTATGCTGTTAGCGGTCTAACATGAAATCCTAAAAGAGCACAGTATTCTTGACATTGGTACTCATCAGATGTAGCCCTGCTGTTTAGCGTCCACGCCAGGCACAGCATGCATGGGCACGACAGTTGCAAAGGATTAGGCCGCATCAGTCCATCACCGTGTTCGGTTTCCCGGTTCCTCTAGCGGGCGCTGTGGGCGAGGGTTGTAACGCCCGATTCCTTGCTGTGGCTTCTCTGCGTCCGAGGGCCACTTGTCTTCAGCCTGAGGCCTTAATAGGTGCTTGCGCCCTTTTGCCATTGGACCCATCACCAGGACCGTGGGCCCAGGGTTCCGCCGGATCCCAAGCTTCTCCCTGGGTGTATGGCAGGCTGTGGGGGGGATTCCTCCCGGTGAGCGCCCAGCTCAGATGAAGAGTGAGCGGGCCTCTCGGCAGTGGTATCCACGTGTGTGGTGGTTGACGAGCGCCATATGCCAGGGGTATCTCCGGGCGTGTGGACCTTTGCTTGGTGTTACCCCGTGTGCAAGATCAGGTGGTGGCTGCCGGTCGTCCTGTGTTCAAGATTGCAGGTCCTGCGCACATGGTCTCCGCCATCTTGTGCGCGGGTCTCGGGTCTGCATGTCAGCGCTTTCACAGTGAGCTGCATAGCTTAGCATGGCTTGGCTTGGCTTGGACCGGGATCACCCCCCCCGGTCCAGAGGGGGGTGAACAGGACCGGGTCCGCAGGCTTTCCATGCATGCCGGGCTCCGTCGGGCAGGATAGTGTTGCGGCGGCCGTCCGCTTCACTCACCGCCAGCATAGGTCCCGCCTGTTGCAGCAGGCCCCATCCTCCGAGGGAATAAAACTTCGAGAGCAAGCCTCTCCTCAGCTCAGGCAGCCCGGTTCCGTCGAGGGTCGCAGTTATTTGCCGGTAAATCTCCCCAAAAATCTCGATTTGTAGGCCATTTGTGCCTCTGTTTGCAGGAGCCGAGCTGTCCTGCGACCGCTCAGCTCGGCGGCCCTGCCCCGCCCCCCCAAAAACAGCTTTTTCAAAAGCAGTTTTGGTGTATAGATCATATACCTGCAGTGTAATTGATCAATTATCTGCCATTTAGGAGTTAAATCACTTTGTTTATGCACCCTCCCTGCATGTCACTTGCACAGCCTTCCTAAACACTTCCAGTAAAGAGTCAGCTAACGTTTATACGTCCTTCATTGCAAATTCTATTTAATTTAAAATGTATTATCCACTGCACTGTTGATAGCTTGCTAGACCCCACAAAAGCCTCCTGTGTATGATTAAAGTTAACTTTAGAGAGCAGGTGTTCTATCAAATTCCCCTACCTTGTAAAAATCCCCTACCCTCCTCACTTCCGGTGAGGGGAATCAGCTGGATCCTGTGCTACATGCTGCTAGCACTTCTGCTGGTTCTGGTTCAAATTAGGGTTAGGTAAGTGATTCTAACCTCTCTCACACTCTATTCTCACCCTAACCCTTGGGGTAAGGTTTAAATTAAGTGTAAGAAATCACTATTGAGTGATATTCCCCAAATGTGAAATATCGCTAAATATGAACAAGTCCCTAATCCTAACCCTAATTTGAACCCTAACATTAACCCTAAATGTCCCATGTCCTAAGCTTAGTGCAGGGGCAGGCTGGGAGGCAATTGCCCCCCAGGCCGCCCTAAACCCAGGGCCGCCCACACCCAGCAAAAAAAGGAAAAATCTGAATCCCCTGCTTCTTGCTGAGGAGTCAGATTTTTCAACTTACCTCACTCTTCCTGCAGTCTGCAGTCAGTGGAGTCGGCCGGCCTCTCCTGATGATGTCAGGAGGAGGGGGCGTGACTTCCACTGCTCTTCTCACAGGACCGCTGGGGAGTCTGGGAGAAGAGCAGAGGAAGTCACTGCCCCTCCTCCTGACATCATCAGGAGAGGACGACTTCACTGGCTGCTGCTGGTTGCTGCTCCTGTTGGCTGCTGTCCACCCCTCCCTGGCCTAAGGTAAGAATCAGGGAGGGGGGAAATACACTTTAGTGTTTTTTTTATTCCCCTCCTCAGTCCCTGTCCCCTCCTCAGTCCCTGTCCCCTTAGTCAGCCCCTGTCCTCTCCTCAGCCCCTGTCACCCTTCCTCAGCCCTGTCCCCTTAGTCAGCCCCTGTCCCCCCTCCTCAGCCCCTGTCCCCTTAGTCAGCCTCTGTCCCCCCTCCTCAGCCCCTGTCCCCTTAGTCAGCCCCTGTCCCCCCTCCTCAGCCCCCGTCCCCTCCTCAGCCCCTGTCCCCTTAGTCAGCCCCTGTCCCCTTAGTCAGCCCCTGTCCACTTAGTCAGCCCTGTCCCCTCCTCAGCCCCTGTCCCCTCCTCAGCCCCTGTCCCCATCGAAGGCCCTTCTCCCCATCTCAGCCCCTGTCCCCTTAGTCAGCCCCTGTCCCCTCCTCAGCCCTGTCCCCTCCTCAGCCCCTGTCCCCATCTCAGCCCCTGTCCCCACCTCAGCCCCTGTCCCCACCTCAGCCTTAGTCAGCCCCTGTCCCCACCTCAGCCCCTGTCCACACCTCAGCCCCTGTCCCCACCTCCCTTCGTCAGCCCCTGTCCCCTTAGTCAGCTCCTACCTCAGCCCCTGTCCCCTACCTCAGCCCCTGTCCCCTCTCCTCAGCCCCTGTCCCCTACCTCAGCCCCTGTCCCCCCTCCTCAGCCCCTGTCCCCCCTAGTCAGCCCCTGTCCCCTACCTCAGCCCCTGTCCCCTACCTCAGCCCCTGTCCCCTACCTCAGCCCCTGTCCCCTACCTCAGCCCCTGTCCCACCCTTTCCCTGCTCCTTTCCCCCTCTCAGTTCCTGCCCCCTTCCTCAGCCCCATGCCCCCCACCACAGCCCCATAACATCCCCACTACAGCTCCTCTCCCCCAATTGCAACCTATATTACCCACACCACAGCCCCTTTCCCAAATTGTAGCCATCAACTTGCTTCAGCCCCTATCCCTCCGTACATTTCCTAAACCCCCAATTACAGCTTATACCCTCAACTACCACCCCCTGTCCCCCATTACAGCCCTGTCCCCTTACTCAGCCCTGTCCACTGGTTTTAAAAGTGTAAAGTTTGGGTGTGTGTGTATATGAGTATGTCTGTGTGTATGAGTATGTCTGTGTGTGTCAGTATGTCTGTGTGTGTCAGTATGTCTGTGTCAGTCAGTATGTCTGTGTGTGTGTATGTGTGTGCGTCAGTATGTCCGTATGTCTGTGTGTGTGTTAGTATGTCAGTATGTCTGTGTGCGCGCATAAGTATGTCTGTGTGTGTGCATCAGTATGTCTGTCTATGTGTGTGCCAGTATGTCTGTCTGTGTGTGTGTCAGTATGTCTGTCTATGTGTGTGCAAGTATGTCTGTCTATGTGTGTGCAAGTATGTCTCTGTGTGTGTGCCAGTTTGTCTGTGTGTGTGTCAACCAGTATGCCTGTGTGTGTGTGTGTGCGTCAGTATATCTGTCTGTGAGTCAGTATGCCTGTAACAGTGTGTCTTTCTGTGTGTGTCTGTGTGAGTACCAGTATCTATCTCTGTGTGTGTTTCAGTATGTCTGTGTGCAAGTATGTCTCTGTGTGTGTGCCAATTTGTCTGTGTCAGCCAGTATGCCTGTGTGTGTCAGTATGTCTGTCTGTCTGAGTCAGTATGCCTGTAACAATGTGTCTTTCTGTGCGTGTCTGTGTGCCTGTCAGTGAGTGTGTGTGTGTGTGCCTGTCAGTGAGTGTGTGTTTTTTAGTGTGTGCCAAATCAGCAAGTGTGTGTGCCTGTCATTGACTGTCTGTTTAGGTGACTGCTTCCCCCCCCCCCCCCCCCCCCCCCCCACACACACACACTTTCAATCACATGGGAAAGGTGTTTTTACTCTCCTCTTGGTGAAATGGGCCACTACACTGGATTTGCCCCCTAGGCCTAAGGCTGCCAGCCCTCCCCTGGCTTAGTGAATGCACTAACTATAATGAAAGTGTAAAACTAGTTTTACTTACCTTCCAGGACCTTTCTGTGGAGGAGTAGCAGGGGTGCTAGCACGCATGTGCAGCACCGGATCCAGCTGATTCCCCTCACCGGAAGTGACGAGGGTAGGGGATTTTCACGGGTAGGGAAATTTGATAGAACACAGGCAATAAGAACTTTTAAAGTAAGTTACATCTAATTGAAAGTGAAACCATTGTTTTTTTTATGCATGATGTGTGAGTCACAGCCAGGGGAGGTGTGGTTAGGGCTGCATGGACAGAGACAAATGGGATTTAACTCCTAAATTGCAGAGAATTGAGCAGTGGGACTGCAGGATCATGATCTGTACACTAAAACAGCTTCATTATGTTAAAGTTGTTTTGGTGACTATAGTGTCCCTTTAATAATTATTAAAACTGGTCCAAATGTAATGCCCACAAGCTAATAATGACAAATAAATTAAAGCATGCAGACAAAAGAGGGCCGAAGGCCCTGGTGAAAATTGCTTACAGTCAATCTGTTCAGTTGGTTAATTTCTCAGACAATTGAAGATTGCATTAACCCTTGTTAGACTAGGTGGCGCAATATTGCGGCTTGGTTGTTTATTGTAATGAGGAGCTGGGCAGACAGAGCTGTTAGTTAGTCACTACTACCTAAGAGCCAAGAATCAACTTGGAGTCTGCATTAAAGAATAATCGAGAATCAGCATTATTTGTCTGGGCTAAAAAATGTAATCATAGTGAGTGTTCCTTTACTGGAAAATATCCACTACCACATGTTTATACTACAATGGTTTATAGGTTAAAAACTGCTTCAGAAACTATAACGAATTCTGAGAATTACATATAAATCCAGTCATTCGTGTTGTGATACTTGAACTTGACACTCTAATTCAATTATCTTTCAAAACTGTAATTAAAAAGGGCAAAGTAACAAGGATCTGCTTAGGACTCTAGCATGTCATATACACCACAACTTCATTATGATACCTCTGGATTTGTCATATGAAAATTTGCACAATTCTCCTCAAAAATGTTTTATTCAAGTTCAAACATCTGTATAAATGCAATCATATATCCATAGTTCTTGCAAGGTATGGAATCAAGGTATGGAATCCATAGCCTGTTCATAAAAGATATAACAGCTCTAATAAACCTAATTTAGTTGATTTTATTTCATAGACATTACACATTGAAATTATAATTTCTTTTTGTATGCATTAAAGGACCCCTATAGGCACCCAGACCACTTCAGCTTAATGAAGTGGTCTGGGTGCCAGGTGCATCTAGGATTAACCCTTTCTGCTGTAAACATAGCAGTTTCAGAGAAACTGCTATGTTTACCAATGGGTTAATCCAGCCTCTAGTGGCTGTCTCATTGACATCCGCTAGAGGCGCTTCCGCGCTTCTCACTGTGATTTTCACAGTGATAAGACGCCAGCGTCCATAGGAAAGCATTGACAATGCTTTCCTATGAGACTGGCTGAATGCGCGCGCGGCTCTTGCCACGCATGTGCATTCAGCCGATGATGGGAAAGGAGGCGGAGAGTCCCCACCGCCGAGGGAGCCCGGCGGTGGAGAAAAGGTAAGTGATTAACCACTTCCTCACCCTAGAGCCAGGCGGGAGGGGGACCCTAAGGGTATGTTTTCCTGGCACTATAGTGGTCCTTTAAGAGTTTAGGAAGGTGCCATTTGCCAAATACATTACATTTGGTTTTGACCATTTTGAAAAAAAAAACAGTAATTATAGTGTCAGTGACACCAGCTCTTTTAAATTGTGGTTCAATGTTTAAAGTATACTTTCATACATCAATACCTCAGGCCTGTACGTGGCCTATTTTATGTTTTTAAACTAAACATTAATTAGTTCTCTTCATTAACTCTCAACATTTCTGCAAAATAATTAAAAATTTTAGGCCAAGGTCTTATTTTCATATTTTTGGATAACATTTTTGATTGAATAAATGAAAAAAATATATCAATATGTCAACAAACAGACATACAAAGAAAAGAAGTGCCAAATGCCCTGCTGAAAATTGCTTGCGATCGATTTATTCTGGTGGTTCATTTCTCAGACAGTACATTATTACTAACCTTAGTGAGATTTGATGATGCAATATAGCCGCTTGGATGTTTATTGTAATGAGGAGTTGGGCAGACAGAGCTCTTAGTGAGTCACTACTACATAAGAGCCAAGAATCCACTTGGACTCTGCGTTAAAGAATAATTGGGAATCAGCATTTTATCAGGGCTAAATAACGTAAGCATGGTGAGTGTTCTTTTAATGTAAACCCTCCACTATCACATGTTTATCCCCTTAACCCCTTAAGGACACATGACATGTGTGACATATCATGATTCCCTTTTATTCCAGAAGTTTGGTCCTTAAGGGGTTAAGGACAGATGACGGATATATTCCGTCATGATTCCCTTTTATTCCAGAAGTTGTGTCCTTAAGGGGTTAAGCTATAAAGGTTTATGGTATACAAGGGCAGACGTCAATAATATTGTTATAATAAATTATTTTAAAATCACAGGGCTCTCTGTGTGTTATATTGTTGCACACTTTTGTAACTTAAAATACAAGTTTTATTGTTTAAAGAATATTATGCTTGCCCATTAGTACCCATGTATAACAAGCCCCAAAATGTGAAAAGTACATAGGCCTCTAGAACCGAGTTTCCAATTTAAAGCCTTTACAGTTATGTGTGTCCTAAAAGCGGAGTTGGGGATTATGGCTACAAATCAGTTAGAAATGACAATATACCGTAATACCATGCCGTCAAGTCAAGCTTAGATTTGGGAAGAAGAAGGTCCAGGCATTCCAAAACTCAATAAGGCACATTTATTTGGAACAAAGTGAACCCAGCAATGTTTCAACCCTAGAATGTGTCTTTGTCAAGCTTTTTCTCCTCAATTGGATTCAACTACATAGGCGTGCGCACGGGGTGTGCCGGGTGTGCCTGGGCACACCCTAATCCCCGCGGCACGCCTATGGATTGAGTCCTGCAGGAACGGAGTTCCTGCACTTTTTTTGTGCAGGAACGCCGTTCCTGCAGGCACTCAGCGCCCCCCTTCCTCCCCCCATGTCCCCCCTGTCATGGATGGGAGGGGGGGGGCAAGAGGTTATGGACCCCCCCCCCCCCCCGGTCGGCTCTCTCAATATCAGCCACGGCGAGGGAGCTGTGAGCTTTCTGCTCCCTCTCGCCGCGCGCTGCTTGCTGATGCTGGGAGCCGGAATATGACGTCATATTCCGGCTCCCAGCTACAGCAGACAGCCCACGCGGTGAGAGGGAGCAGAGAGCTCACAGCTCCCTCGCCGCGGCTGATATTGAGAGAGCCGCCCGACCCACTGGACCCCAGGGACAAGTCCTCGCCAGCACTCCAGGTAGGGAGGCTGGGTGGACATTTTTTTTAATTAAAAAAAATAATCATTTGTGTGTGTGTGACTGTGTGTGTGTGTCTGTGACTGTGTGTGTGTGTCTGTGACTGTGTGTGTCTGTGACTGTGTTTGTGTGTGTTTGTGTGTGTGTCTGTGTGTGTGTCTGTGTGTGTGAATGTGTGTGTGTGAATGTGTGTGTGTATGAATGTGTGTGTGTGTGTGTCTGTGAATGTGTGTATGTGTATCTGTGAATGTGTGTCTGTGAATGTGTATGTGTATCTGTGAATGTGTGTCTGTGAATGTGTGTGTGTATCTGTGAATGTGTGTCTGTGAATGTGTATGTGTGTCAGTGTATGTGAATATGTGTGTCTGTGAATGTATGAGAGTGTCTGTGAATGTGTGTGTCTATGAATGTATGAGTGTGTGTGTGTCTGTGAGTGTATGTGTGTGTGTTTGAGTATGCGTGTCAGTGTGTGTATATATATATATATATATACACACACACACACACACATATACATACACACACTGGAGTGTATATTATTTTTTTTGGGGGGTGGGAATCTTGGTTCCCACACTTTATTCCCCAGGACTTTATTCTCCCCTGTCGGCTCACGCAGAACCGGCGCTGAGTGTCGGCTCTGCTCTAAGCCTCCATGGGCCGGCGGGGAGATCAAAGATCTACCTCACCGGCCTACAGCAGCATGAAGGGAGGCAGGAGAGGACCCGGGGAGCTCTAGACAGCAGCTCCGCCAGGTTCCTCTGGCGAGATCTGAGCGTTGCCATGGCAACGCTCAGATCTCGCCAGAGGAACCTGGCGGAGCTGCTGTCTAGAGCTCCCCGGGTCCTCTCCTGCCTCCCTTCATGCTGCTGTAGGCCGGTGAGCCGCGGCAACGCTCAGATCTCACGAGAGTTAACTCTAGCCCCGCAGGCTAGAGTTCACTCTCCACTGGACCACCAGGGATGGCACATGCCAGCAAGGATCCCCCCTCCCTACATAAGGTAAGAAGGGAGGGGGGATATTTACTAATCTGCCCCCACCTCCACAATCTGTCCAAACATACAGCACACACACACACACACATACAGCACCCACACACAAAAAGCACCTACAGACATACAGCACTCTCACACAAACAGCACACACACAGCACCCTCACACACACAGCACCCAAACAGCACCCACACACATACAGTACACATACAGCACCCTCACACACAGTACACTAACCGCACCCTCACAAACACACACAGCACCTTTACAAACACACAACACCCTCACACACAGCACACTAACAACACCCTCTCAAACACACACACACAAACAGCACCCTCAGAAATACACGACACCCACACACATCACACAAACAGCACCCTCACACACACAGCACCATCACACACACATCACACAAACAGCACCCTCACACACACAGCACCCTCACACAGCACACTAACAGGACCCTAACACACATACACACAAACACCCTCACACACAAACAGCACCCTCACACACACAAACACCCTCAGCCACATAGCACATTACCAGCACCCTCACACATACACACACACAGCAGCACCCTTACACACACCACCCTCACACAGCACACTAACAGCACACACACACACACACAGCAGTGTATGTATATATGTGTGTGTGTGTATATATATATATATATATATATATACATATACATGCGGCGTGTGTTTGTGCTTTAGGGTGCACACCCTAATGCAATAGGCTGCGCACGCCTATGTTCAACTATTTGGGGTTTGTGCTACCCCCAGGCCAGGTTACACCCTTTTTGTGCCCATATAAATGAGTGCTGTTCCTTTGTTCCTCTGTTGTTTGATATATATAAGCTTACATTTGGATCACACTCCTTTTTATTTTACTTTAGGCAGTAGGAGAAGTTCAACACTAAAAGAGAGATCCAAGACCAATATATATCACTTATTATTTCAAGGCTTTGACAAAGATTTGTTGCATGTTTGCTTTAAATAAATAATTTACTAATACAACCAAGTTAAGGGAATATGCATTAATAACAAAAACAAACAGTGCAATCAAAGGCAATCAAACTAGAGTAATATTAACAATTTAGCAAAGGACAAGTGAATGAGTAATGTATTTAGTTATTTGTATAATTGTATAATTCATTAAGATTCCCCAAAGTTATGTCCATAATACTAGTCCAATGCATCGAACCACACATTGTGGAAAATGCTAGGGCCTATTGAGGAAGATTCGTTCATAAGCGCTCCTCATCAAGAATTTCTATAAATACAGAAACCACATCAAGATCTCAGGAGAACAATATAAAATAACAAAAAAAGAAGAGGAAAATAGACTTTTTGGAGAATGTCCAGCCAGGTGCACCCTTTATCTTTCCAGGCTTGCCTTTTTCTGGGAAGCTCCCACCCTACCTGAGCAGAATGCTCTCCCTGGCTGTTCCCACCTCCTAAACCCTCCGATCCAGTACCAGCACTTTATTTAGTCTACCTCAATACAAAAAGAAAGAAGCCTGATTCTCCTTTTCCTACAGAGTGCCGCAATTGTGGAACGACCTCCCGCACACATTTTTCAATCTTCCCCAAAGCCTAAAGTCCTTTAAGACATCCCTCTCTACATACCTCAAAACAGAATGCACGTGTCATGGTTGATTATATATTTCCTGCCTGTTCTATGTTACATTTTGTATATATTGTGCATTAATATTGTTTTTGTATTTTATGGTACCCTATTGTATCAATGCAATGTTTTGTGGAACCAGGACATACTTGAAAATGAGAGAAATCTCAATGTATCCTTCCTGGTAAAATATTTTATAAATAAATAAATAAGTTATCCTCGTGTTACAATTTCCTCCAGATAAATTCTTCCAATATCTAGAAAGCTTCCATACTCATAACATGTCACATGTTCCAGAAACACATGTCCTGCTTGGCTTGTAGTATGCGTCATGGAATCTTATGCGTGTGCTCTAAGAAAAGGGAATCTTCACTAGGAAAGAGAGAAGACATTTGAGAAGATACACAAACAGCTGTTTGTACACAAACTTAAAACCTTAAAGCCATTTATTATTTGTTTCTGATTATACTGTTATTTATTGAATATTTCTATTTCAGGTTTTGGACGATTTGATTTCAGATTTTCCCACTATAATGGGTGTTAGATAATGTTAAAAGTGAGATTATTGCAAAAAAAAATTTAATTATAGTGTATAGGACATTGTTTACATACATGTTTTTGCAACAGGAATTTATTTCTGAAGTCCTGTTTTATATAATAAAGTTTAGTAAATAAGAGATTTCTATATGGTTAATTTTTACATAAATGGGATGTTCCTGCAGTATGTTCCTTTATATTTCTTTCTCTGTATACTGTACCCACAACTCATCTAGATTCCAGAAGACAGTCTAGTTTTTTGCCTTTATCACTTGTTTGCACTGGTATTTTATGAAATCACCATGAAGAATAGTGTAAGCACATGATTAGTTGCACTTGCCCTGAATGGAATTCTGCCCTTACCGAGTAGTTCAAAAGCACTTTATACATAGGCATCCTAGAATGGGTCTGGCTGGTACGGCCGCAGATCAGTCTGGTATGCATGCATGCTTAGGTTACAACCCGCTATTTGAGTTGGGCCATGCCCCATTGGATGCAACAGCAGTGAAACTCAGTGATCACTAGCATGTCCCTTCCGGCCTCACAATATTGGAAGGAACCAAGAAAAGAGGCCCAGGCACTCCTAAGATAAGTGAGGCAAATTTATTGGAGCAACAAAAACAGTAAAGTTTTGACCCTACAATGGGTCTTTATCAAGCACTCATATTTTAGCTCATTTGATTGATGGCAATTTCTGTAAAGTTGGTTGGCATACTACATTGGGAGTTTTTTTTATTTGCAACTCCTTCAATGTCACTTTTGTAACATTTGCAAAATTACAAAATACTGCATGGTTTCTCATCCATAATGTGTTATCAGTAGTGTAGGTGCTATTATGTTAATTGCAGAACTAGTAGTTGAAATGTGACTAAATTTTTTCCTACTTTCACTCAACATTGCAACATAATTCTTTTTAGACAGAAACTTGAAATACCACTACCACACACACACACAAAAAAAAATGTTAAAAATGTGCATAATTTACTTTTGTTACAGTCTGGCCAGTCATGCTTCTTGCTGCTGATGAGCATCACTAGTGCTGCCTGCCGCCATCTTCATCCCATTCACCCAGTGGCGTACACACAACCCATGGGGCCCCGGTGCGAAAACTGATCCGTGGGCCCCCCCCCCGCACGCGCGCTTACTCTGCGCGGGCTGGGGCCGCAACACATGGTATGTACGCCAGTGCATGAATAAACACATACACTTAAAGGACCACTACAGACACCCAGATCACATCAGCTCAATGAAGTGGTCTGGGTGCCAGGTCTCTAGTTTTAAAGGGAAACTCCAGTGCCAGGAAAACGATCAGTTTTCCTGGCACTGGAGGGTCCCTCTCCCACCCCCCAATCCCCAGTTGCTGAAGGGGTGAAAACCCCTTCAGTGACTTACCTGAGGCAGCGACATGTCCCACGTCGCTGCCCGCTCCTCCCCCGCCGCTCCACCTTCTTCCTCTGTCGGCCGGTGGGCGAGACTGATCCCGCCCACCAGCCGAGTAGACCTAATGCGCATGCGTGGTAATGCCGCGCATGCGCATTAGCGCACCCCATAGGAAAGCATATATCTGTGCTAGGGATAATCTGTGCTAGGGACCAGGAAGTTCACTCTAGTGGCTGTCTAGTAGACAGCCACTAGGGGAGGACTTAACCCTGCAAGGTAATTATTGCAGTTTAAAAAAAACTGCAATAATTACACTTGCAGGGTTAAGGGTAGCGGGAGTTGGCACCCAGACCACTCCAATGAGCAGAAGTGGTCTGGGTGCCTGGAGTGTCCCTTTAACCCTGCTGCTGAAAACATAGCAGTTTCAGAGAAACTGCTATGTTTCACTGAGGGTTAATCCAGTCTCTAGTGGCTGTCTCATTGACAGCCACTAGAGGATTTTCTGCGATTCTCACTGTGAAAATCACAGTGAGAAGACGCTGAACGTCCATAGGAAAGCATTGAGTAATGCTTTCCTATGGGCGGTTTGAATGCGCGCGTGGCTCTTGCCACGCATGCGCATTCGGAGCTGAGAGGCGGATCGGGGCGGAGAGATTCCCAGCGCCAAGGGAGTCCAGCGCTGGAGAAAGGTAAGTGCTTAAGACACACACACACACTCATTTACTGACACACACACTCAGTGACAGACATACATACACACTCACTAACAGACGCACACAAACATACTCAGTAACAGACACACACACACTAACACACACTCACACATTAACATACACACACACACACTCTAAGACTAACACACACACACTCTAACACTAACACACTCACACACACTAACATACACTCACAAACACACACTCACACACATTAACACATACACTCACACTCACACACATTAACACACACACTAGCATACACTCACACTCACAAACACACACTAACATGTTTTTTTTTTTTTTTTAATCCCCCCAGCCTCCTTACCTGTGGGAGAACTGAGGGGAATCCCTGGGGTCCAGTGGTGTTGCTGGCCCTGCTGTCACCCGGCTGGCCGGTCCTGCGGGTGCGCGAGGGAGCACTGTCTTCTGGGTGCTTCCTCTTCAGCTACCTCGCGCGCCGCGTACTGATGCCGGAGCCGGAAGATGACGTCATCTTCCGGCTCCAGTATCATTGCGGTGCGCGAGGGAGCTGAAGAGGAAGCACCCAGAAGACAGTGCTCCCTCGCGCACCCGCAGGACCGGCCAGCCGGGTGACAGCAGGGCCAGCCTCGGGGGGCCCGGAGGTGGCCGGCTCCTGGGCCCCCCAGGAGAAGAGGCTGGCCCAGAGCGTACATACCGGGTCGCAGGGCGGCCGGGCCCCCTGGTGGTCCGGGCCCGGTCGCAGCCGCGACCCCTGCGACCCCGGTATGTACGCCACTGCATTCACCCCACACAGAGGAGAGATAATAACCGATAACCTCTGGCTGGTGGCAGACTGGCAGCAGTTCCACATGCCTCTGTTAACCACATAAAGAAGATGAGGTTTGGCACGTAACATCCTGACCTCAAATGAGTCTAATTCCCCCAGCGCTTAATGCCATTAATGACCCAAAGGCTCTACCTGGAAAGGTTTGAATTAGCAGTCTGTGTTTTACCCTCTTTTGGATCAAAGACAAACAAATGTGTGGAAGGTTAAATTTACTGAAATTTCGTCTTTTTTCAACCTAGATTTCTATGTTAAAATGTTGATCTAGAATTGGGATGTTACTTTATCAGGTCTCCATGATTCCAAGTTTGATGGATAACCTTGTTTTATACTTATCAATGCAACATTGTTTTGTTTTTCGGTAAAGTCACTTTTTTCTTCTATAAATATAAAAACCTGCCCAAGCATGCCTGACGTGATGGTGAAAGATCATTTTGTGGTAAAACAACAAATTACCTTGGCTGAGATTGATTTAATACAGGATCTCGAGCATTACGAATTCCTAGTTTGTAAAGCATCAAATCATTGAAATGGTTCCAAAACGACCAACTTAAAAAACATTAACTTAGAAGATGGGAAGTCATATGCTTTAAAGGTCATAAACTGGAGTATGTTTGGACACAGAAGGGTTTTTTTTTTCAGTGACTGCAATACTGACTTGTTAAAGTAGATGATGATATGTATACTAAACTTTCAACAGCCCAGCTGTGGTGGGAATCGCAAGCAGCATTAGAGTAACAGGAGTTTTAATTCACCAAGCACTTGAGATTTATTGGCTCGCCATTCGTACAATAGAAAACATTGGCCGGAGAACAGCAGAACACATGAGGTATGTAACTGTTAAAAAAAAAAAAAAAAAATCTTACTGAACTTCGGGTTAGAAGTAAAAAGGTAAAATTGGGTTGTCTTCCTGCATCAACCTTACAGTATATAGTGCAAAACACTGAATCTATCACTGGAAAATAAATACCACCATTGAATTCAATAACACAGAAATCTGCTCATTTTTCTCAACCGCGCTATGGACAGGAGGAAGAACGAAATAAAGATCTCTGAACTTTTTTCTGAGTTTGAGCTAACCGGTAATCTCAGCCACGGACATCAGATTGGGTAGAATTGACTTTGATCATGTATACGTGTTAAATTCTGCGTTATCAATGTGGCTGATGAGGAAAGAGTCTCTAAACGCAATGGAGAACTCTTGTTCTTGTCAAAACACATCTAAACCGTTTAACGTGATACAGAGGGACAGTTGAGGGGACTCTAGGCAACATAACCTGTATATTCAGCTGTAGAAACTGCATTGCTTAGAATACTCATTGATCCTTCTGTAATAGGAAAAATACATGTGTAAATCATGTCTAGAAATAAGCTTAGCAGGAACACTCAAGATAGTGGTCTTACTCTTCATTCATGTTTCCCAGTATTGATATCAAATTTACTAAGATGGTGTTAAAATGGACTGCAGACAACATGTTACTTATGATCCCAACCCATCCAAATACGATAGAATGAGGGAACCAAATCAGATAATCAACTAGGAACATTATTGAATTTAAAGTTTCTTCTTTTTTCTTCTGTTTCTGTGGATTTGTATCTGAAATGTTCCACTGTTATGTTGTTTATGTGATCCTTTTGGGTTTTTATGGGAGCCGTCACTCAACTGCTACATTAAGATAAATTCTATGATATTTATTATCAGATGGATCACAATTTTTTGTTTTTGTCTATTCTAGATGTGCCTGCATTTTTCTAATTTATCGTTGGTTTGTGGATCTTATGTTAAGGTGGTTATCTTTGATTTTGGCATGAGATGGAATTTTTAGCTTTGTAAAATGTGAGCGTAAATCTACAACTCATGCTACCTTGACCATTTTAGCTCTTTTAATAGTATCTGACGTATTTTTTCTTTAAGGTTGTAGAATTTTAGCAACTAATTATTTTTGTTTTATTTTTATTTTATTTTTTATTATATTTATATTAGACAAGGAAAAGCGCACTCTTGGACATTTTTTTTTAAATCAAAATTTCAGTGCTTTATTAACTCCAAAAGCAGACAATCACAGTGTATCAACGTTTCAGTCTCCACATGAGACTTTTCTCAAGAATACCGCACCTCCTATAGACTGTAAGCTCGTTTGAGCAGGGTCCTCTTCAACCTATCGTTCCTGTAAGTTTTCTTGTAATTGTCTTATTTATAGTTAAATTCCCCCCTCTTATAATATTGTAAAGCGCTGCGGAATCTGTTGGAGCTATATAAATAGCAATAATAATAATAATAATTGATTTAAAAAGAGTGAGAGTGAGCTTCTCCTTGTTTGATATAACTACAGCTGGTTGCTGCACCAGGCTAGTATTATTATTATTGCCATTTATATAGCGCCAACAGATTCCGCAGTGCTTTACAATATTATGAGAGGAGGGATTTAACTATAAATAGGACAATTAAAAGAAAACTTACAGGAACGATAGGTTGAAGAGGACCCTGCTCAAGCGAGCTTACAGTCTATAGGGTAAGCACATAATAACTAAACCATGTGCTCTGTTCTTGGGATTATTTATTATGGTTATGGCACACTATATGTTTTGAAAATAAAATCTGAAAAAGCCTGGGAAATGATTTAGCATCTAGCATGAAACGCACGTAAAGCACGCATTGAATAGACTATATCTTCAGAGCACAGTTGTGACACTTTCAGGTCTCACCCACAGATACCACACCTATCACTGTCTGAGACTGTGAACTCTAATGTTCTGGCAGGAAGTGATAAAGCTAAATGACTTAAAGGGCAGGACATAGGATGTAAACTGACGAGGTGACATCATCTTAGTGATTCTTTATACTATGAAAAATGTTGGTTAAGGGAGGCTGCATCTTGTTTTTTTTACAGACATCAATGAAATAATATTGTGACTTGCTTTACTGTCCTAGTTGTTTTATGTTTTAACCCATTAAGGACTAATACAAATTAAGGACTAATAAAAAAAAAAATCCGTGTCATAAAGGCAATTGTCTAGTTCTATAGCAAATGTTACTGGAGAACTTGCTTCCCATATTCCTACAAATATCATGAGTTAAGGTTACAAATGCAGTCACTGGTGTGCAGGAGCATCATGAACGTTAATCACTAAAGTGTAGGCATTTCATTTACTGGTACTTAAGCTTTTGACGGGCTTTATTTTTTATGCTTAAGGGTGTCAAGGACAAATTAACAAACCGTAAAGGAAATTAGCGAGTAACACGTCCTTCAGGTGCAAACATCTAGACTATTGGCACATTTTATACATGAAACAAGTTCTGTTCGGCATATAGCATGGGGAGTAATATAATTTGACACATCAGCCCCAGCACAGGCTAACTAGTATCTTCCTCTGAACATGTGTGTGGTATTTAACATGAACCTGAGCTCACGGATGTCAGGTAGTGCCAGTGGGTAACTATCAGTATTGCAGGGGTAGGGTGGGGGGGGATAGCTTTTAGGGAAAGGTTGCCAAAGGTTACAGTGTTCTTCTCGAGAAACAATATGTAACTCTGGAAATAGAATGGCTACAGATCAATTTTTTTGTAATTTGTTTCATGTTATAATTTGACTTTTGCCTTTCTGTCTAAAAAATATTATATAATTCTGTCTTCTCAACCCTTTTCTTGTAATTCCTTATAGCCAATTTGCATTCTATTGCCATTGTCCAGTTGTCCCTAAAGACAATATTGAGCAAGAGTCACAAAAACTAAATTCTTTGTGAAGACCCATTGATCCCTAAATTGTCTTACAGATTAGAACACAACTTACTTTACCATTTTAAAGTAAAATATACATTCTGGAAAAATAGACAAAGGAAAAAAAGATGGATCCTGTAGATCTCAGATTCAGATACAGATGTTTTTTCTCCCTTTTGAAAGGGTTGGAATATCCATAAAAAACATGGGATGTTCTGATTGGTGTTTGTTGCTTTTTTACTGAAGTTTAATGGATATAGTAAGCAGCTACATAACTTTTAGCGGCAGGACCAGTGACTTGGCATGGTGGCATGGCCTTTACTGCAGTCTCAGCTACTGTATATCCCCTGGTTGATATCTTGTTCTTCATCCACTCTCCTGCCCTTCACAGCTTCCTCGTTTGCTCTCTTTCACCCCTCTTTTTTCTTATGAGCTGCTGTGTACCTCCTAATCCCTTTTTTTGTCCTACACAGCAAACTCTAAGATATCACCTCTGTTAGTTTTAAATCAACACAACCATTCCCCTTTAAATCTTTCTCAAAATTACTCAGCCCTTCTCATTTCCTTCTTTGTCCTGCTTATACACAAACCCGTCCATATCTTTATTACGTCTTTACTATCTCATTTTCCCTTAAAGTCCCTTCTTTGTCCTTCTCTTTCCCTCATTTCTCCTGATGTCGTCTTAAGTCACTCTTCTCAGGCTCCTGAACGTCTCTGGAACCATTCACATCCTGGCGACTCCCACCTTTCCTTTCTGAACCACTTACTGTGCGACACCTTTTATACAATGTGTGGATTGCAAATAGAATGTGAAAAAAAAATAATCCTGGACCGTTGGACCATATTCTTTAATTTGAGATGATTGTGTACCTACTAAATCTTTCTGGTGCTAGATAAAACATATCCATATGACTGGAAGCACCAGCTGCTATAGATGGCTGCTTGCCTTGTGTCAGTGTATGAATTTTCACTTTGACATGATTGTCACCTCTCTGAAGCCCACAGTCTATATTGACAGACTAAACTGAGCCAGTTCGGTGATCTACCGAAACAGGCCATTGACCTGTTTGTTACCAGACTCACACAGTACTAGACAAACTTAAGAAACAGCAGTGCCAGATAAAAGGTGGTCCTTAACTAGAATACTTGTCACAAAATCTGATGGTTACCTTGTTTGTGGAAAAGCCGGATTGGGCTACTTTGTTCACCTGTGCACAATCCCTTAGCCACATCTATCAACATACACTGCATTTATCCTGTAAGAGATCACAGAATACAAAGTAATCCTGCTCAGTCAGACCTTACTGTTCCACAGGGCCACATATATCGCCATAACCCAAACTATACACCTTGTAGAACTGCACTAAACACTGCACTGAAATCTGTTTGTCAGAAAACAAACATTCATTCTCTTACTCTTTCCCATAACTAATTTAATTTAACTGATATTTTCCACCCGCCCGTTTCTACAAGTCATGATGGTGGTCTTGGCATCCTCTGCATCAATTTGTTGGCATGATGTACCATTCAGATGTACACCTGTATGCTGACAGCTGACTTGCTTCTCCTGACAGGCTGCAACAATTACACGCAGCGCTTACATTCCACCTCCCACATCTATTCCATACTTAAATTCACTTTATTTAGAGATGTCACAGTTCAAATGCGTCTATACAGAAGGGTTGTGCATCAGCAAAGTGAGGTCAAGTTTATATCTTGGAAAACAGTATGGGAGTAGTAAATCTCCAAGAGCTTGAGATATATCTTGGTTAATACTGCTACAAATCTGTGTTAATATATATCCCAATAAACAACCCTAACAGCTCTGATACCTCTCGACTGCTCTCTGTAACCTGCTTCTTCTGCCTCACGTAATGGTCTAACTCAGTAACTCATACACACATACTCGTGTATTCCTTAGGGGTGTGCGAGCTGTGCGGCTGCACAGGGCGCCATGGTAGCAGGGGGCGCCAGGCAGCCGACACAGCTCACACATGGCCAGCCAGGATTATAATTTTTTTTTTTAAATCACCCATCATGAACCGTTTAAGAACAGTTTGACAACTTACCTGGGGTCTGCTGGGATATGAGGCTGTAGTAGGGTATAGGAGCAGTGGTGCAATGTGTAAGGGGTGCAGTGTGTGTGTGAAAGGTTCAGTGTGTGTGAGGGGGTGTAGTGTGTGAATGTGTAGGGTGTGTGGGGCAATGTGTGTATGAGGGGGCTGTGTATGTGTGTGGCAATGTTAGTATGGGGGGCTGTGTGTGTATGGGTGGGCAGTGTATGTGTGTGTGTGGCAATGTGTGTAAATGTGTATGGTGTGTGGGGGCAGTGTGTTTATGGGGCTAGAGTTCACTCTCACCACTGCGACCACCAGGAATCCCTGGTGGTCACAGTGTTGAGAGTGAACTCTAGCCCGTAGCTCCAGGGCTAGAGTTTACTCTCGCAAGAGCCGTAACATTGCCGTGGTAACCGCGGCAACGATCTGTGCTCGTGCAAGAAGGACCCAGAAGAGCTGCAGGCTGAGCTCCCGGGTCCTCTCTTCCTCCCTCCCCTGCCGGCTGCCCGCACGGTGCCTGCGGACAGGGGAGGGGGCAATTGCCCTCCTCTTACTCTCCCCCTCCCCCTCTTCTTACTCCCCCCTCACTCTCTTCTTACCCCCCCTTCTTACTCCCCCCTCTTCTTACTCCCCTCCCCCCTCTTCTTACCCCCTCCCTCTCTTCTTACCCCCTTCTGTCTCTTCTTACCCCCTCCCTCTCTTCTCCTAACCCCCCTCTCTCTTCTTACCCCCTCTCTTCTTACCCCCCCTCCCCCTCTTTTCTTACCCCCCCTCTCTCTTCTTACCCCCCTCCCTCTCTCTTCTTACCCCCCCTCCCTCTCTCTTCTTACCCCCCCTCCCTCTTCTTACCCCCCCTCCCTCTCTCTTCTTACCCCCTCCCTCTTCTTACCCCCCTCCCTCTTTCTTCTTACCCCCCTCCCTCTTTCTTCTTACCCACCCCCCTCCCTCTTTCTTCTTACCCCCCTCCCCTCCCTCTCTGTTCATTTCTCCCCCTCTCTGTTCATTCCCCCCCTCCCTCTCTGTTCATCCCCCCTCCCTGTTATCGGAGAACAGGAACAGGAGTATGCGCGGAACAGGAGTTTCTGTTTCCTGTACCCGGCCGGACTGACAGGAAGGTGCACACTCAGTGTGCACCTTCCTATCACTCCGGCCGGGCACCGCGGACCGGCGAGTGCTACAGAGGAGGGGAGGTGAGAAGCTGCAGCCGCCTGAGCGCTCTTAAGAGAGCGCTCAGGCGGCTGCAGCATTTAAAGGGGCGGGCGGGCCCCCCTCCCGGCCGGGCCCTTGGACCATGTCCGAAGTGCCCGACCGGTCAGTCCGCCCCTGCTATTGCCGCTCCTCCACCTAATAACATGACAGCTAAATTTCGCTACTTCATTGAGAAAATTTCTGTGATCAGGGAAATCTCTTTTCTCCTACTCCTACCAATGCTTCCCACAACACTGCTCCCCCCTCTGTTCTATGCTCACTCTCACTTGCTATGCCAGAAGAGGTGTTTGCGCTGCTTCTGTCCTCTAGCATCACAACTTGCTCCCTCAATCCTTATCCCTCAAAAGTTGTCTTCTTCTCTTGCTCTGCCCCACACTAAAATATTTCATCTCTCCTTCTCCTCTTGCCCATTTCCTTCATCCTTCAAGCAAGTAACCATCACCCCAATTCTAAAAGAGCCTAACCTTGACCCTAACGTCCCATCCAACTACGCCCTATTTTACTACTACTGTTTGCCTCCAAGATCCTTGAGAGATTTGTGTATGCTAGATTGACCAATTTTCTTGAATCCAACTCTCTGCTCGACCCGCTTCAGTCTGCATTCCGCGCTCGTCACTCTCTCACTTCTGCTGCTTTCTACACTGTTGCGCATCAACAACTTCCTCTCATACTTTGTTATCTCAGTTTACAAGACTCTGCTCTTTTCTGGTTCTCCTCCTACCTCTCCCAGTGCACTTTCAGTATTTTTTTTGCTGGCTCTTCCTCTTCTCCACAACTCCTATCTGTTGGTGTTCACCAAGGTTCTGTTCTTAGTCCCCTCAATGTATACTACTGCCCTTGGTAAACTCATCAGCTTCTCTGCTATTTCTAACTGGATGGCTGCTCACTTACTTAACCTGTGCAAAGCAGAATTCCTCGTCTTTCATCCCTCCCATGTCTGCTCCCTTTAAGTCAATGGCACTAGTATCAGCTCTACCTCGCAGGCTCACTGCCTCGGTGTTCTTTTTGAGGCCAACCTCTCCTTTTCCCTTCATGTCCAGTCACTCACCAAATGCTGCCGCTTCCATCTCAAAAATATATCTGCCCCTATCTAACAACAGATGCGGCAAAGGTGCTAGTCCATGCCGCTATCATCTTTCATTTTGACTACTGCAATCTGCTTCTCATTGGTCTTACACATTCCTAGCTTGCCCTGTTACAGTCTATAATGAATGTGGCGGTGAGGTTCGTCTTCCTGACCTCCCGCACCTCCAATGCCTCTCCCCCCTGTCAGTCCTTACACTGGTTTCCCGTAAGATTTAAGGCTCAATTTAAATTCTCGTGCTTGCTTACAAATCTCTTTTTATAACGTTTTTCAGTTAGTTCCATGTAATGATGAAATTACTTGCAGGCTAAGAAATGCAATGTCACATGCATAGCAGTGTCCCTTTAAAAGAAAACAAGTACCACATTTTATTTGCCCATTTCTATGCTAATGCTCATAATGGTAATCATTTATCGCAAATAATTGATAACTATTTAACTTTTCAATGGTTTCTGTTAGTAAGGAATAACAAAGTGCCCAGGGAACTGCGAAACATGTATTAACCCCTTCACTGTCATGTTCCTTCTGTCAAATTACCAACATTATCCAGATTTTTGTTTTTAAATCAACTTTGAAAAGAAGTAAGTAGGCTGCTACAAAACAAAACAAAACAAAAAAACATAACAGCAACAGGGCTAGGGTGGAACAGAAAATCAGCCCGGGTACAATTGGGCCCATCCTAACCTAGCACAGCCCATCCAAACCAAAACATCTTTATTTAAACAGCTTAAATAACTTTAGTTAAATTTAGTCATTTTGGTGTATAGATCATGCCCCTGCAGTCGCACTGCTCAATTTTCAGAAATTTAGGAGCTAAATCACTTTATTTATGCAGCACTAGTCATACTTCCCTGCATGTGGCTTACATAGCCTTCCTAAACACTTCATGTAAAATGTCATCTAATGGTTACACTTCCTTTATTGCACAGCCTGTTTAATTTAAAATATCTTATCTTCTTCACTGTTAATAGCCTGGTATACCCTGCAGGTGCATCTTGTGGGTGATTAAAGTTCAATTTACAGAGAAGAAAATAACAACTTCTAATGTAAGTTAACTTCTGATTGAAAATTAACACTTTTTTTTCCATGCAGGCTGTGTCAGTCACAGCCAGGTGGAGGTGTGGTTAGGGCTGCATAAACAGAAACAAATGACAGAGAATTGAGCAGTGAGACTGCAAGAGCATGAACTATACACCAAAACAGCTTCATTAAATAAAAGTTGTATTGATAACTATAGTGTCCCTTTACTTATAATCTTTAAGAATGTGTTAGAAATTGTGTAAAAGTTTATTTTTATGCATTCTGACCATCAAACTCTAAAAACAAAAGTGGTTTTATTCTACATTTATCTTCTAGCTCTGCATACCATATCTCAAATACATCTTATGCTAACATTAGGTGGTTGGTAGTAAAGGGGTTAATATCGTATATAACATATATTTGATTGCTAGGTATTAAATAACAACTATATTTATTTTCTGTCCATTTCTTTTTTTTTTATATACACAAGTGTTTAGTTATGTTGAAACCAAATACAAACTGAATTATGTTAAATTAAATTGCATAATCCTAGAAGACGTGATTGACCTTTTTTCAGTAATACAGGTTATTGTCGGGAACTTATATTTCCATCCCTATTTTAATGTTGAGTTTAAAATTAATTACATACAATAATTGGTAGAAATGTAATGTTAAATATGAGCCAAACGGGCTAAAAAAGGACAGAAGCATAAATAAATAAATAAACAGTGTGACTTGGCAACACCAAGTCTGTAGAAATAAATCCTGGAACATATTGCGATTAGGTCATAGAATACGCTTTCCTGTTCCCCGAAGTGAATGATAGCGAAGAACCTGATCCTTTAGAAACTAAAATAATCTCCCCTCGGTAATTTTTCATGCAGTTTTGTGTATGTGGATAATACAGCTCTTGTTGGATGTCAAGTACATAGCGTGCTTCTGCGTCCTTAGATGCAACACACAAAATATTTCTGAGCATACTACCAATTTATAAAGACAAGACACTTTTATCTATTCTCCTGCAAAAACCATTATCTGCTCAGTCGTTGCCAAAGACAGAAAGGGTCAAATCATTTGAAGTGGCTCTAATGATATCTATAAGTCGTTCTATGCAGAAATGGACTCAGGATTATTTATAACAGCATCAAGCAACCTCTGGCAGGCACTCGCAGACTGCAAGCGCAGGCGTTCTGATTGTTGTCCTGATTTATAATATTATCCTCCCGCAGCAATCTCACTGGCAAAACTTTTATTTCAGTAACCAGAAGCAATCCATGCAATCCCCCATGGAGTTGTGTGCAAGATCCCATTTCCAAAATAAAAGAATTGATATGATTTGACCAATCCTAAAAATGAAATAATGATTAAAGCATGTGTTGAAGGCTTTTCAGTAGCAGCACTTCACAAAGCACTTCAAAAATAGCTAACCTTGGCACTGCAAATCTATCTGGACTACATTTCCCATGATGCTCAACCAGTTTTTAGAAATTAGCACTTTTAAGAAAAGAAGCTCTGACAAAATCTTATCAACGCACCAATGAAGACCTTGCTGAGTTTCAAATAAGAGACGCTATGATAGTGTTGGACAGGGCTGCCATCAGGGGGTGACAACCATGACGGTTGTCTCGGGCCCGGCGGCCCTGGGGGGCCTGGACTGCTCTGGCAGTCCTGGGCCCCACTTTCTTTCGCTGCACACATAGATAGCGAATATCGCTATCTATGTGTGCAGCCGCGGGCCCCCAGCTCCCTGTTACCGCAGAGGGGGCCCAGGCAGCACACTGCTTGTCCTCTTCTCCTCTCTGCTAATAACTCTTGCGAGACCCGGTTGCCATGGCAACGCTCCGCGGGTCTCGCGAGAGTTATTGGAGGAGAGAAGAGAAGAAGTAGTGTGCTGCCTGGGCCCCCTTTGCGGTAACAGGGAGCCAGGGGTAACAGGGAGCCCCCCACCGGACCACCAGGGATGGAATTTCCCCCTCACTGGACAAAGATAAGCAGGGAGAGGGGAGAAACAATTTAATTAAATTGAATTATTTAAAAAAAAAAATTATGTGAAAATGCCCTTTCCTCCCTCTCCCCCCCAAATTGCACATTTACACACACACACACACTACATACACTGACACAACACACACACACTACATACACTAACACAACACACACACACTAACACAACACACACTAACACAACACACACACACTACATACACTGACACAACACACTACATACACTAACACAACACACACACTAAAACAACACACACACACACACTACATACACTGACACAACACACACACACTGCATACACTGACACAACACACACACAGACACTACATACACTAGCACAACACACACACACTGACACAACACACGTACACTACATACACTGACACAACACACACACACACTACATACACTAACACAACACACACACTAACACAACACACACACTACATACACTGACACAACACACACGCACTGCATACACTGACACAACACACACACACACTACATACACTAATACAACACACACTGCATACACTAACACACACACTGCATACACTAATACAACACACACTGCATACACTAACACACACACTGCATACACTAACACAACACACATACTGCATACACCAATACAACACACACTGCATTCACTAATACAACATGCACTCTGCATACACTACACACTAACACACTCTCTGCATTCACTACACATTAACACTCTGCATTCACTACACTAACACACACTCTGCATCCGCTACACACTAACACACTCTCTGCATTCACTACACATTAACACACTCTCTGCATTTACTACACATTAACACACACTCTGCATTCACTACAAATTTACACAGACACTACATTCATTACACTGACACACTCTGCATTCACTACACCCTAACACACACTCTGCATTTATTATACATTAACTCACTGCATTCACTACACTAACACACTCTGCATCCGCTACACACTAAACACATTTCATCTAGTACATACAAACACTACATCCACTACACAAACACACACTACATCACTGTACATACACTACATCCACTACTCAAACACTCTCTGCATTCACTACACATTAACACTCTGCATTCACTACACTAACACACACTCTGCATCCGCTACACACTAACACACCCTCTGCATTCACTACACATTAACACACTGCATTCACTACACTAACACACACTCTGCATCCGCAACACACTAACACACTCTCTGCATTCACTACACATTAACACACACTCTGCATTCACTACACATTTACACACACTCTGCATTCACTGCACTAACACACACACACTACATTCATTACACTGACACACTCTGCATTCACTACACACTAACACACACTCTGCATTCATTACACACTAACACACACTCTGCATTCACTAAACTATGCACACACTCTGGATTCACTATACTGACACACACTCTGCATTAACTGTACACACAGCATCCACTACACAAACATCCTGTATTCACAGTACACACACTACATCCACCACAAATTGAAACACTCTGCATTCACTATACACAGACACTGCGTCTAATACACACACTACATCCACTACAGACACTGCATCCACTAAACACATTTCATCTAGTACATACAAACACTGCATCCACTACACAAACACACACTACATCACTGTACACACACTACATCCACTACTCAAACACACTCTGAGTTCACTGCACAAACGGTATCTAATACACACAAACACTGCATCCATTACATACATTCTAATTCACTTCCACTATACACACCACATTCAGTCCTGCATCATTGTCAGCGGACTAGGTAGGGCGTGGGTGGGCCCGGGAGGGAGGGGGAGGGGGGGCCCAGACCTTGTGCTTTGTCAGGGGCCCCAAAATTTCTGATGGCAGCCCTGGTGTTGGATGCAAAATAGCACAGCGTTACTACAGTGTCATTTGTTATGGCAGTATTTCAAGCCCATTAAAAGGACACTCGGAAAACACTTCAAGAGAAATTGACACTTTTAAGAACCTGCGTAGCCCATTGATGAGGACCCTCTGCAGCCAGGTGACCACTCAGCAGGTGACTTCAGAGAGATGTGATCAAGGTCTGCTGAGACACTGTAGTCTACCTCTATCAATCTGATTCTCCTGTGACATCATATCATATATATTGCCAGTACTGTGTCTGAAACCGAAAGCTCAACCATGGTGATTTAAAGTGCTGTAAGCCGCTCTCACTTTGCGCATTGCATACAGCTCAGTAAATATGGCCCAAGCTGACATAGGGGAGCCCCACATATCAAACGGTACCTGGGGTTCCCAGTTATCAACAGAGACACTGTCCCTGCTTTTAAAATGGTGCCTAGTGGAATTATTGCGTAATGAGTCTTTAAGGGATGGACATCCATAACAGAATAATTCCATCATGTGTCCTAAAGGAAAAATTTGAAAACTCAGAAGGTGTAGTTAAATATCTCTAGACACTGGGGGGTGGGGCCTGACTGCAATGTCGACTGGGCGTCTTTTCTGAGAGCTCCCCAAACTCCTAACGAATCAGATCAGTTGCCAGTACTTTTGTATGTTCATTTGCAGCAAATCAAGCTAATATGACACCCTACGTTGACTGACCGGCTTGGGGCCACCTCCGGTGTCGTCCAGGCGGTAATCGATACTAACCACAAGCGAGGCCTAGCGGGCATTGAGGTGGGAAGAGGCAGCTGATCTCCCGGCCCGATGCACGCCGGCCAGCGACATGGAGCTGAAGCCCCGCCCCCCATGGACTGGTGGGGGTGATCCTGGTCCCCACCATAAAGGCTCCCAACTTCCACAGAGAGCAGGTGGCACTGTCGCACTTTCGAACTTTCAGTGGCACCTAAGCAAGGAGAACCCAATATGGCGGAGGCTGCGTGTACCTGGAGGGATAGTACAGTGCACTGCAGCAACTGAACTGCCTCTGGAGGAATTCTGGAAGGACCTTCTACACAAATATCTCCAGCCAGCCCGACAAGTCAAAATAGCACGCCTACCTACTAAACAACATCGAAGTTCCAGGAGCCGACGCGTTGTTGCAGATTCTAGGGCGGCCCGTCTCAAGAGACTCAGGCCGCGATGGCGGCGCCAGGGAAAAACAGCACGAGTGCTAACACGCAGAAGCCGACTTTGGCTGGGAGATCCAGGGAGGCTTCAGGCACGGATAGATTATCGTCTGGCTGCACAGGACCTGACATACCATCCAGATGTTACCCTGCAACTGTCTCTGACTCCTGGCCCACTGACTGGGGACACAGTGAAGGGCTGCACCTTTCCCATGGAAGGCATCGTCTGAACGCATGTAATACACTATCTCATCTTCCCCCTGAGTCAGCTAGACAAATATCTATTACCCCTCTCAGCTGAGATGGCATGTTTGTTTTATGTTTTTGATTAGTAAAAGCTTCAGTTTAAATGTTGTTCTGTGGTGTGCTGGACTCTCTCATCCCTTACTCCAGGAGCCACTTGCGGTGAAACCATTGTTTCGAAACTTCATATGCTCAGCTTTTTATATATCATCTTATAAAAAATGTGCTATGATATCTAATGCCATATCATTGTTTTAATATGCTGACTGGAAAGCTTGTTCTGGCTATTGTGGCATTGCAAGACTGTTTGTACCACATGCACATGCACAACCACAATAAAGAATTAAAACAAAAATATATAGCAAAAATGAACAGAATGACGTTGACCAGGGGACTCTAGACTCTATAACCACTTCATTGGTGTGAAACAGTTACAGTGCCCCTTTTAGACAGATTTTAAATACAGTTTTGATAACAGAGATGAAAAAAATGCATAAGATAATGTCTACCGTTTATATTTTCAGAAAAGGGAATATCAGAGCCAGATCTGGTATGGGAAGGTGAACGAAGGAACAGGAAAAAAGGGTCAAGATAAGGAAAAATGTATAATTTAATGCATAATTACTATTGATTTTCTAAATTAACTGCCTGAAATAATACAGTAACGGTTACATGCAAAAGTATGGGCTTACTTTTCCCTTCTTAGTAACACTATATTTGGCATTAATCACTACAAGTGATGACTGTAGCAACTAATGTTCTTACTTTTCTTGCTTTAGGAATTTCCCCAAATTTTCCTTCCAGAATACCTCTAGCCAAATATAACAAATAACGGGTGCTGAGACACCAAAATATATTGTTCAATACTGAAAGTAACGAGTCAACTGAGCACAATTAAACTGAACTTCATAAATTAAACATCCTGAATTTTAATTCAGAATAAAGAAGACAATCTTTCTTTCTTTCGTAAAAAAGTGTCAGCAAATTTTACTAGAATAAAAAATAAAAAGAAGAAAAATCATCATAGCATAATACATCAATACAATATTCATTAAAATTTCCATTTGCAGGGAAAAAAAAATTGTCACACTAGTATAGTATAATAACGAGTGTTTTTATGGCACCTTCTGGTCCGTGGGCTGTTTAGAAGATACAACCAAACTCCGGGTAATGAATGTTCCAGAAGATAATCCCATGAAACAAGCTCCAAACAACACAGACGTGTGTCTCTGCTTGACAAGTCCATAGGAGGGCAGGGAACCGCAAACAATCTAAAAATGCCATAACTTGCTAAGGGAAAAATGTGGATCCTGTAAATTCACAAGTCAACACCATCATAATTGTTTACCTGAAATGATGCAGTCTGCTAATGTTGATAATGATGAGGATATCAAAACTATAGCCATGAAACAATTCTCCAGTGACTTCACTGGTAATTAAAACTCAACAATTATTGCGATTCTTTAAAATTACAACATAATCTTCCAGGAGACCACCACTGCTCCAATTTATGTGTTTCATCCCAAACTGGGCTTGGTCATAATTGTTCTTGCCTATAACAATAGTATTAGTAATTTCTCAGAGACCAAACGAATAGCAGGAATCCATCTAAAATGAAGACTACTTATATCAAGACTCAAAATTAATGCATATTTTTTACCTGCTGTATCTGTACACATTGTACTCCTGACCAGCAAATGTAATGCAGAAATGTAGTGCAGTTGCAAATGGGGAGAATAATGGGTTCCGTTTGAGATCCCCAGTTTTGCCAAACTGCTCTGAGAAGGTCTGAAATAAAACTAGGGTTCAGTGCCCATAGGCTTTTCACAAATGATTCACCTCAAGCTACATTGTACTCCCAATTTGTTCCAGTGGTCTTTTTCACCTTACAGAGAAAAATATTTCTCTTATAAATTATATCCCTCTGCATTTTTACACATGAACATGGACTGTAAATGGCAATTTGTAATTAGAATTATTTTTATTTCATTATACTCTTTTTCTTTTTTTCCCCTCAAATTATTATGTTTAATATGTAATATGTCCCATACGATTATAGCAGCAAATACACTCATAGTCTACCAGGGTGCTAAATATCCATCTTAAGAAGTAAGAAAGATCTTTACGTTGTTAATTTAAGCATTATAACATTATACAATACTTATAATTAATCACCGTTTTAACATGATATGGTGACTGGGATGGCTTTTGTTATGTCTAGTGACCTAAAGTTATAGCACCATATAGGAATATGGGGTGAGCTAGCTACATGGTACATGTTTCTCCACTATATTTAGTTATTTACGAAGTATATTCATCATGAGTATTACTTTCCCCCTTGATGGACATTCAAATAGGGACAGCCCTCCTCACGTTATTCACGCCTGTAACGGATCCCCTATGCTACGACTGAGTATATCAGTTAGAAGTCTCCCAAGTCTCAAAGTGAAGTAGTAATTATAGCTCTGGTATACCCAAACATAAGCCAAGACTTGATGAAGGGTACAAGAAAAATGTTTTATTATGGCCCAGTGCCCTGTTTATATACACAGACCTCCTGCATGGGGCATACGGTAAGCCCACCCTGGCCTCTGTGTCTGGGAGATAAGAAAGCCTGCTTTTGCTTAAACTAATTATCTCCCATGCACTAGAGGTACAAAATATTATACAAAAAAAACCAAAATACACATAACACATAAAGGAACCCCCACAAGAATTATATCCCTGCATAGCCTGGATCTGTGCGCCCACAGTGTACAAATAGTACTCAGATCCCACAAATACAGCCGAATCGCCACCGGGGTAGAGTTTTGACTGAACACACACATGGCGTCTGCCCAAATTAGTTCCAGAGAAAAGAGGTAGCGGTCGGTCACTTTTGTGAGCTCCAAAATGAACAAAATGTTGAACGGTTCCCCTGGCTCATAGGTAGTGATTGTAGCAGGCCAGGGGTAGCTCGTTACCTAAGCCAAGATACAGCGTTCACCTGGAATAGAACCGGTTAACATACGTGGATACCCATTCTTCACCCAGTAACTGGACGACACACAGTTCCAGGGGGTACACCAACAACTTTATTGGCCACACTCAGCTCAGCTATACTTTTCCCCATGCAAGGGGTGGATACCACATAAGGACATTGTCCCCTCCCAGGATTTTCCCCCTCCCAGGGGTCCCAGCACAGGACCAGAGCTCTGGTTCCTTTGTCACTTGTTTCCGCAACCGAAACACAGGGTGTCTTTTTCCCAGGATCCTTCATGCCTGGGAGCCAAAGCGTGGGAGTATGGGGTGTCGTTGTCCCTTTGTCTCACAGGCATGTAAAGCCTGCCACTCAGTGTCTTCCTCCCATGAGCCTCTGTACCTGGAAGCACCGCATGGGAAACCCCCTGCCTCTTTGTTTCCCAGGTACAGACAGCCCACCAAACCCACCATTTTCCCCAAAGGATGTCCACACCAATCGCCAGGGACCTCGTAATGTTACCTGCCTCACACAGCCTTCGTTTGCAGGGTCCCCATGTGAAACCAGGCAAGGGACGCGTCTCATTTCAGGGTGCGAATGCTCCTCCTGGTTGACGCTCGTCTATACGAACGGCGACCACCCAGGAAGCACTCATTAATTACTTCCCTTGCGGTTTTACCTTATGTTGCGAGTTTTGAACGTTCTAATTGGTGCAAACATTCCAATGAGCACAGGGAAGGTCCTCGAATGCTCCCAGGGGAGGCACACGCCGAGGCTTCCCTTGTGGTTTGTGGTTTTGACACCTTGTTACGAGGTGTGAATGTTCTGAACCAACATTCTAGATGAGGTATCGGTGTGAACCCCATTCAGGAGGTTTTCCACGAATGGAGTTCATTCACCTCCTGAACGGAGCAGGCACATTTATACAAAGTAGCAGGGAAACACACAACTTATAACAAGGCAATGCACAAACAGGCAGCGGTCCCGCCACAGCGATTGTTTAACTGGTTTGTGTGAGCAATCCTACAGAACAGGAATGGAGTTCATTCACCTCCCGAACGGAGCAGGCACATTTATACAAAGTAGCAGGGAAACACACAACTTATAACAAGGCAATGCACAAACAGGCAGCGGTCCCGCCACAGCGATTGTTTAACTGGTTTGTGTGAACAATCCTACAGAACAGGAATGGAGTTCATTCACCTCCCGAACGGAGCAGGCACATTTATACAAAGTAGCAGGGAAACACACAACTTATAACAAGGCAATGCACAAACAGGCAGCGGTCCCGCCACAGCGATTGTTTAACTGGTTTGTGTGAACAATCCTACAGAACAGCGCACTCCGGTCTTGTCTGGAAGAGAAGCAGGCGTTGACGCAAGATCACCAAGGTTCGCAAGTGGACAACTTTGAGTTCCATACGCTCAATGACCAAGTGCCGCTACCTGCGTTCATGAGACAAGATGGCCACACAGAAAGAGCTCTTAAGGTTGTGGTTAGTTTGTATTTAATGAGCCTAAGGGGCTGGTCGGTGTTCAGTAGATTGATAAGTTTCCCCGAACTGAGAAGTATATGAGTTCGGGGAAACTTATAACTGAACTAGGAGGGAACTGTCCTTAGAACATGATACATAGTGAGTTTGTCACAATGCCTGTCATGAGAAAGTCAAGGACAAAATGTGTTGTATTCATTATGGTTTCCTATTATCCACCTTTCCAGGACTCATATATCAAGTACCAATAGTGATATTCACTAGTATAGTAGGATCTAGAACCCAGATTTAGTTTTGTTTATTATTATTTGTGTTTTGTTTTATTAGTGTATGGTATAGTTTTATGAGTTTATTAGTGTTTACATTTATGCATTTTGTGTTTTTAATACAGATAGTGCAGTAGTGAAAAATTGGTACATATTTGGAGTAGCATTCTATATATTATCTACATCATCATAGTTTATAGAACTGATGTTTTGTATATAAAATGTTCTTATTGTATATAATAAATTGAATTAATTCCTTGAAAATTTGCTAAATAAAAATTGAAAAAAAAATAGAATTCTTCAAGAATGGTGTCTCCTAAAGATCTTTAGAATAACTGTAAATACTGTGTGTGTGAAGGCGCTGTGTGTGTAAGGGCGCTGTGTGTGTGAGGGCGCTGTGTTTAAGGGTGCTGTGTGTGTAAGGAGCACTGTGTGTGTAAGGGCGCTGTGTGTGTAAGGACGCTGTGTGTGTAAGGGTGCTGTGTGTGTGTGTAAGGGTGCTATGTGTGTGTGAAGGTGTTGTGTGTGTGTGAAGGCGTTGTGTGTGTGTGTGTGTGTGTGTGTGTGTGAAGGCGCTGTGTGAGTAAGGGCGCTGTATGTGTAAGGGTGCTGTGTGTGTGTGTAAGGGTGCTGTTAGTGTGTATATGTGAGGGTGATGTGGGTGTGTGAGGGTGCGGTTAGTGTGTGTGTGTGTGTAAGGGTGATGTGTGTGTGAGGGTGCTGTTAGTGTGTATGTGTAAGGGTGCTGTGTGTGTGATGTCTGTGTGAGGGTGCTGTGTGTGTAGATGCTGTGTGTGGGGGGTTGCTGTTTGTGTGCTGTATGTGGGTGCTGTGTGTGTGCTGTATGTTTGGGGGATTGTGTTTATTGTGTGGGGGCCGTTTAGTAAATATCCCCCCTCCCTTCTTACATTATGTAGGGAGGGGGGACCTTGCTGCTGCTGCCTTCCCTGGTGGTCCAGTGGAGGTGGGGTAAATTGCTTAATATCCCCCTTCCCTTTTTACATTATGCCTGGGAGGGGGGATCATTTCTGCTGCTGCCTTCCCTGGTGGTCCAGTGGAGAGTGAACTCTAGCCTGCGGGGCTAGAGTTCAATCTCACAAGATCTGAGCGTTGCCGCGGCAATGCTCAGATCTCGCAAGAGGAACCCGGCGGAGCTGCTTGCAAGAGCTCCCCGGGTCCTCTCCTGCCTCCCTCCCTGCCTGTGGGTCGGTGGGGAGGGAGGCTTAGAGCAGAGCCGGAGCTCGGATCCTGAGATCTCCCCTGCCGGTCTCACTCCATAGGCGTGCCGCAGGGTTTAGGGTGTGCCCAGGCACACCCGGCACATCCCGTGCGCACGCCTATGTGTAAATAGCTATCCTCTTCCATCCAAATATGAGCTATACAACCTTTGAAGGGCAAACTTTATAGCTGCATTCTAACAATCAGGAAAAGGAAAAAGTACACTTAAGAACATTGAAAGAATTAGTATATCATTTGTCAGTCTGTCTATCTATCTATCTATTTATTTATCTATATGTCTGTTTATCTTGTTTCTATGTTAACATTTCAGACCATGAAAAATATCGCAAAATGTATAAGGTATATTGTAGACATTCTAAAAGTTGTTATTCAACCGAGCCATTCGAAAAGCTGTTATTCCACCGAGCCTTGCTATTTTTCTACATGATGTAACTGTAGAGAAGTAGTTAATATTTACGTGTCCTAAGGTCTGTGAGTTCTGTCTATGTAGTGTACTGACATGTGATATGTATATCCAGATATCCATTGGGATAACCGGTTCAGGACATTAATAATTACTGCATAGACAGGACTGAGTGATGAATGCAATTTACCAAGTAACAATTGAATTGGAAGACTAGAGTGATGCTAAAGAGTGAGCTCTGCATTTACTGACATACTTTTAGGAGAAATAAATTGAGTTGTCCTTTGTCCCTGAAAGCGAATTCTCAATATATTCAGTTTCCTGTGTTTAATATCTAAGCTGCATTTGAATGAAGCTGAAACCAGCGCATAGACATTTAACAAAGCAGCAGTAATCTGCGGCAGTATCGCTTCCCTCTGTAGAACACTGCCTAATTGTTGATGAGCACTTTATTATTTTACATAGTGTATGGTTTCCTTTTATAATGAAAAACTAAAAGCCTAACATTAAAAGAGAGCTTTGTTCTGACTGTTCACGTCTTAATACTGTCTAAAAAAAAGTGCTCTTCTTATTTCCAAACATAACATCTTTTCTTGTTGACTTAATCTGAATATTAAATACATTTATTTTTGAGACTAGAGTCTCTTAATATGGATGTGATGTGACTCTAGCTATGAGCATTATATCCAGCTGCGCAATAACTGATTCATAGTACCTTATTTTTACTCTATAGATCAATATGTTGTTAATAACATACATGCAGTATAAAACAGGCACTCTAGCCAACAAAAAACGTGTTTTAAGAAAAAAAGCTGTTTTCGTCAAAGTAACCCTTTCTATCCAGGAAATAGAAAGTAACCATGGCATTGGTAGTAGGGTAGAGCCCCAAGTGGGGTCCTAAAAATCCTCGGGTCTAATTTTTGAACTATTTTCAGTCCCCTGTTATATTCGAAGAGAAATGACAACTCAAATTAAATAATTATTTACAGTGCCACTTTATTGCACTATATTTTGAGTTGATTATAGAGCAAAGAGTGGGAGTATTGCTGTGACCGTAGGGTTTTAATATGTTGGTGTGGAGTTTGTGAATAAAGGTTTATGTAATGCTCTGGAATTTGTCACAATGTGATTTGTAGAACTCATTAGGGTTTAAAGTTGCACTTTGGCCATTGCATAGAGCTAGTTTTAAAAGGAGCTAACATCTACACATGTGGGAGGGGCCATAAAATTTGCCCTGGACCTGAAGCCCCTGGTCTTTTTGCCAACTAGCAATGACCTTGAAAATAGCTAAATCTCCACTCTGTTCCAGCACCAAGTTCTCCCAGCGGCCCATACTCTTTTGCTGGCATCACTCCCCCCTCACTTGAGGTGGAGTGATGTTAGGGAGGCTAGGTCAAGCCAAGGACATACATGGCAAGTCATGGGGGGCGTGCTGCCATTGGCTGTCTGTCACCAGTATGATATGTGTGTGCTGACACATGTACAGACCTGATATTAGCAAGCCCAGAGCTCCTGTTCCATGCTGGCTGATGAGTACTTAATGATGTTGCTTGTGGTGGAGTACACCTATGGCAGCAGAAAAACCCTCTATGTACAGCATATGGTCTTAAAGGCCACATGAACCCAGAAAACCAATCTGGTAAATTTCAAATTGTAAAAACTGAAAAAGGCAAGCTCTTTATTTGTAGCTTTCCAAAACACCATGAAACTTGTACACGGGGGCATCAATGTTCTCGTGGGACACCACAGAATACAAATATGTGTTTTATTGCAGTTAAAGCTAACGGTATTATGACATTCACAGTTAAAATGCCACGCAGAACTTAACAAGGAAAATAACAACATTTCTTAATTTCTCACATTTGTTTAGATTTTATTCATATTAAATTAGGTTCATGTATAAATATTTGATGTGAAATAAAAGCCCTTTTTCTCCTGAACAAAATGATATATAATAAATGTGGAAGCATTTAATATAAAAGAGGTAAATTATGGTTGAACAGATATATAGTTAAAATTCCAGGTTTTATTTTGGTTCATAACTTGAACAGTTGTCCCTGTTTTTAAGGGGTTAAACAGTGAAACATATGATCTTAAATGTTACACCAGATTTCCCCACTCCCATCTCCTATGTTCCTACACACATGCCCTGTATTCATTTATATAGCAGTAATTGCCATGACCATTTAGAGACACACCTTTTTCCCCCAATATATCATTTTTATTGAATTATAATAGAAGAAAAAATTATAATAGACAAAAGTATGTCCATACAATGGGCGTTGGATGCATGCAAAGGTCTTCAATAAGGACATGTCTTTTTACATTACTGAGATAAATCACACCTTCATTTTGTACAAAAACAAATCCTGTGCACAGTTAAAGTGGTTTTAGCACTTCCTCATACTTACATGGAAAAAGTATGTTCTCCCAAATGCAAAGCAGTTCAATTTTGTACACAATTATAATTCTAGAGATATGCTCATGGTAACGTGTCATATTCAACCTTTACGCTGTCATCCATGCTAACAACATTTCTGAAGGTAACATAAGACAAAACAGTCAATTTAAAGGTTACCTTTTGCAGCTTTTTTTTTTTTTATATATAACTAAAATCTACTATTTCCCCTTATTAATATTGTAGCCAGTCCCTGCATTTTTTACAGTTATATAATAGTGTTTTGTTTTCTTAAATCTGTGCTCAAAACTGCACCTTATATTTAAAGTAGGGTCTTACAAGTGATTGATAAAAGGGAAAATTACACTTTCACTATTCAGAATATGTGACAGTACTTTACTGCCACCTGACATTGTGTTGCACTGTTCAATGGCGAACCTTCCATCTCAGACAGACTGCTGCTGTGCAGTTCGAAAATGAACGCAACATTAATAAATAAATAAATAATTATAAAAGGTTTACTTTACGCTTGTGACTTATTACAATGTCTTCAGAGCCAGGTGATAGAATAATTTCTGCATCTGTTATCTGTCTATCAAAGTATCCATACATTAAATAAATAATTATAAAGAACTGTTATGGTGTTGAAGAAAAAACAAACTACTATTTTTGATAGTCCCACGTATATAAATAAAACATTTGTCATATTCACCCTTTGCCGTTTACGGATGTGTATTTTTTTTCAGTATAGGACCTCTGTATTTTAAGAGTCGTCTTTTGCAATCTTTCTACAAATATACAAATTCTTCCTGTAAAGAGCGTGTTTGTAGAACTTAAAGCAGCACAAGTATGTCTTTAATCTACCTGGACCACTTTGTTTCCAAAGCAGTAAGTTAAAGTTACCATGAAATTAATGAGGGTGCTTTTTCCACCGTGTGTAACATGTGTCAGGTGATTCTTAGCGTATGTAATTAGAAGCATTTTAGCCGTATGGAGTCCTCTATTCTGGGAACTGAGCCACTGGCAGCTGAGACTCACAGTTACAGAAAGAATATTTTTGTGCTTCTGCCGTGAACTTTATCCTTCCCAACAACCTAGGATTGGGGGGTTGTGTACAGTAAAGATAATTAATAAGAACAAAATCGTGGGAATGATGGGAGTCAGCATATTGTATTATTTCTTGCTAAACTATTCAAAGTTGGTTTAGATACATTTGCATTCCTTGTAGACAACATGCAACAGATGGTAACAACCTTGAAAAACACATTCTCTCAAGGTTTATTAAATTATTTGTTTCAATATGCAGATCCCTGGCTGTCAATCTGACAATCAGGGAGGCTTTCTTCTGTTTCCATTAACTCCACGAGTTAATTGTGGGGGCAGGCATACTAAGGAAGAGCGCACCGGTTGCCCCCTTTCTCAAGGAGCAGAATTACAGCTCATTGGAAAGTCACAATCACGTGCTCTCGATCGTGGCTCCACCACAGAGACTCACAATGAGATGCAGGCCTTTTTTTGTTTTTGTAGTATATCTACTAAATTGTTTTTTTTTTTTTTTTTAATAATAGAGACACATTTTTTTAATGGAGTGTTTACTTAGATTCCCACAAAATTATGTAATTTCACCAACACTTTTACTAATACACACCAAAATGTTGTAAGCACACACGAGGACTATCAGGAGAGCAAAGAGAACATTCTAAAGTAATTCCCTAAAGTGAGCATTCAAAGCGAATTTCAAGTTTGTGGACAAAGTAAAGATTTGAAAAATAGATCAATTAGAGAATGTTTTCCAAAATGGCTATTTTGGCCTTAAGTTTTATAAAAACACTTTGAATTCTCACCTAAGTGAGCAACCTTGTCTGAGTTTTAGGAAGTCTCCTAAGAAAGGAGGACAGAGGGATTTAGGCCTAACAGAGGAGCACTTACAAAACTAGAATTGCCACTTTTTGAGGAAAGTGCATGCATTTTAAAAATACACATTTTGTTGCAAAAGGTAAAATGAGATATGGTAATGGCTGTATTTCTCAAGGTAAAACTTTTTGTTATTCTGAGGTGATAAAATAAGGAAAAATTACCACAGAAACCAATACTAGAATATTATATTTAGCCTTGATAAATATGGTCCTATGTACAGAAAAAAAAAAAATCCTTGTAAACTTGAAGGCAGGACCCTTTAAGCATCTGTGTGAATATGTCTGTTAAATTTCATCTTGTTATAACATTTAAAGTGCTCCTGTCCTGACCAGCACGACTTGGTGTAAACGTTACAGGAATCAGATATCATACTAGATGTTGTACTAGGCAAACTGCTAGCATAGATTAACAATTATTCCCATAGTTGGGTTTCTGTCCTTCGTGGTCTTCACATCTTCCACGTAATTGTAAATACAAATGTGTCATCCACAGCAGAATGCTTGCCCAACCAGTCCACCCTCATGTACATGTAGAGTATCTCACACAGCACCACTTGCGATATTATATTGAGACGAGGCGCACGTCATTGTGTAGAGGGACAGTAGATTATGACATGCCTCATGGAAAGTTTAAAAGGAAGTCCTCCCATGGTGTCCTGCCTCGTATCCAGTCTGATCAACACAAAATACTTGTATCGTCTAACTACATGTGAACTGATGCCAGCTACTACACTATATAACGTGTCTCCAACATTGTGCTGTCCAGCTGTGATTGGTTTAGTTTTGGTTCATGCCGATTTCTGGAATCCATGACCTGATGACATTGTAGTGTGCTGCTGGTGCCGTGAAGCTGCCACACAGGTTATGTTAGACTGATTGCAGACACTCTTTTCGTTTTCTATGAATTTTGCCAAGACTGACCTCTAAAAAGACCAGCAATAAATCTTCTGTCCTTGTCTTACTGCCCTATCCTTCCTAAAAGCTCCTTGAGTATTATGATTACTAGATATGCCGACAGGTATAACTTTCAGTGTGTGTATATATATATAGTTAATAAAATGTTAAACAAAAATCTGCACACCAGTCAAGCCATAAGACTTGCTTTTCCCACAGAAATCACAAATCCGCGGTGATGTTACTACCGCAAAGGATTCTGGGTGGGCATATGCAAATTAGCTTAACAAAGAATCACATTTTTGCCTCATTCCATTTTAAACATGGATTCCTTTTATACAATATAGTAGGTAGATCACACTTCTGGATATATCTGTAAAATATATAAAACAATATAGTGTAATATTGTCTGTATAAATATATAAGTAGGAATTCGAGTCAGGTATTCACAAGCCTAGAGACAAATCTCAACATATGGCTGTGACGGTACAATCCGTTACTCCGTCAAGCATTCCCTTCTTCCCATAAAATAAAATCACCCAGTAATCCACAGAGTAATAAATTGCTGGTATCGACGAATAATCCACACATGAGCCAAGGCTTAATGCTGGAAAAGGACAAATTTCTCCTCTACCCAGGTGTAGTAACCAGTTATTGTGGGTGGGCTGTATTGCTGTTTCTGTTTTGTGGGTGGGCTGCTGGACTAACAAGGGCACTGACCGGCAAGAGGTCAGATACCCTGTTAGTCTGTTTGGAAAAGGGGAGAGATGTGATGAGAGCAATCTCGCCACATTGCATTGGAGAAGCCTGGCTGCCCGCCTCCTGCCTTTGGACTATGGCCCTGGGAGATTGGGCCCTTTAAAAACAGTATTCGGCCCTAACAGTGCATGTCACTCATTCTGGCCCTTTAAACACAGTGGGGCCATTCGGTACTTGCCCTGTGTGAGCGGTGATACCCCCAGATAGCTATGCCATGGAGCCTATTCATATAATGAAAGACTATGGGAAAGACTTTAGCTCCATGGCAATTGAACTCAGTGGCGGATCCAGAGCCTGATCTCGGGAGGGGCACTTGTAGATTATTTAAATAAATAATCCAGACACAATAACCACTACAGCTCAGTGTAGTGGTTATAGTGCCAATAATGCCAAGACCCCCTCCCGGAGTAAGTAGTCAAACTGTTTAAGAACTGTTTGACAACTTACCTGAGGTCCTCTGGGAAATGGGGCTGTAGTAGGGCAGAGGAGCAGTGGTATGTGTGAGTGGTGCAATGTGTGAGGGGTGCAGTGTGTGTGTGTGTGAGGGGGACAGTGTATTAGCAGTGTGTGTGTGTGAAGGTTGCAGTGTGTACGTGAGGGCGGCAGTATATGTCAGGGGTGCAGTGTGTGTGTGGGTCAGTATGGGTGTGTGACAGTTACAGTGTGTGTGTGGGGCAATGTATGTGTGTGGGGGCAGTGTGTTTATGGGGGGCAGTGTGTGTATGTGGGGGCAATGTGTGTATGTGGGGGCAATGTGTTTATGGTGGGCAGGGGCAATGTGTGTGTGTGTATGGGGGGGCAGGGGCAATGTGTGTGTGTGTGTGTGTATGGGGGCAGGGGCAATGTGTGTGTGTATGGGGGGAAGGGGCAATGTGTGTGTGTGTATGGGGGGCAGGGGTAATGTGTGTGTGTGTATGGGGGCAGGGGCAATGTGTGTGTGTGTATGGGGGGCAGGGGTAATGTGTGTGTGTATGGGGGCAGGGGCAATGTGTGTGTGTGTATGGGGGCAGGGGCAATGTGTGTGTGTGTGTGTGTGTATGGGGGCAGGGGCAATGTGTGTGTGTGTGTATGGGGGCAGGGGCAATGTGAGTGTGTGTATGGGGGCAGGGGCAATGTGTGTGTGTGTGTATGGGGGCAGGGGCAATGTGTGTGTGTGTGTATGGGGGGCAGGGGCAATGTGTGTGTAGAAGAAGGATAGGGGGGAGGGGGGGGGCTTTTTTTTTGTTTAATGTGTGTGTGTGGTTTTTTTTTACATTTAATAATTAAAATTAATATAGAATTTATGTCCCCCCTCCCTTCTTACCTTTACTGGGAGGAGGGGGGACATCTTTCTTTCCCTGGTGATCCCAGTGGGGATTCCCTGGTGGTCCCAGTGGTAGGAGTGAACTCTAGCCCGCGCTCCAGGGCTAGAGTTCACTCTCGCGAGATTTGGAGCGTTGCCGTGGTTACCGCGGCAACGCTCCAAATCTCGCGAGAGGAGGACCCGGAGGAGCTGCTGGTAACAGCTCCCGGGTCATCTCTCCCTCCCCTGCCGGTTGGCTGTCAGTAATGTGCCTGCGCACCGGGGAGGGAGATCACTGATCTCCCTCCCGGTCTGCAGGCACAATGCAGGGCTGGCACTTGGGCAATGTCAGCCCTGCATTAGCCGGCAGGGGAGAATCTCGGGGGGGGGCAATTGCCCCGTTGCCCCCCCCCCTGGATCCGCCACTGATTGAACTGTGTGAATAGGATCTGAGCGCTATTCGGTAGTTTTGTGCGTTCAGATCCCAGCTATCTGGGGATATGTGAAATGTCTGTGTGTTATTTGTAAAAGGGGACTTTATGTATTTTAAAGTGTTTTATGTCTTTTTGCAACCATGTGCTCAATGGAGTCTGCCTCTAGCCCTAGATAATTGGATTACTTTCCCCTTAGTCTCCAGGATAGAGGCCTCTGTAAAACCTGCTTAAACCAGATTGCCATGCTGCCAGCCAGGGACCAAAATATACTTTTGTCGGTAGGACTCTGGGGTTACTGCATAACGAGCCAGGAGCACTTCTTTAACCCTGGCGTAGCTATGGATCTCCTGCTCTGGCACGGTCCGGAAAGCATCAGAAGCTTTGCCTGACAGTTTGCCGGACAATATTGAAACCCACTCTCCTCTATCTATTCGGTGCAGGTTATATTGTCGCTCAAAATCTGCCAGGTAATTATCAATTTCACAGTCTTTTTCATTAAAAGCTTTAAAAGCGCTAAACGGAATCTTCCTTGTGTCTGCTGTGCTGTACTCACTGTTTGGAGAATGTGTGGCTGCTTGTTGGACTGCTGCCAGTTTTAACTGTAGCTCTGCGTCTCTTATTTGTTTAGCCTCCTCCGCTAACAGGTTCATCACTTTCAGCACCACATCCCGTTGGGTTCGAACCGAACCATGCTAGCTTCTCTCTCATTGCCTTGTCGGCTGGTGATTCCTCCTCCTGAATCACTGGTGTCTCCATCTCTTGTACTGCTGGCGTTGCTGCAACCAAGTTCTCCTGGTCTTGCTCCATTAATTCTGCTATGATGACCCGCTTGGTTTTGTTACTAGCAATCCTTCCACAGACTTCCAGTAGTTCTTTCAGTGTATTTCTTTTAAGCAGGGTGTACCAGCCTTCCATTCACTGTTCCCAGTGTCTGCTTGGAATCCTGGTGTAAAGGAAAGTAGAAGGGAAAATCCCGCCGCTGCCAACCAGTTGTGACGGTAGTAGAAAATATCGCCGTCAAGCATTCCCTTCTTCCCATAAAAGTAAAATCACCCAATATTCCACAAGTAGAAATATCCCTGGAATCGCCGAATAATCCACACATGAGCCAAAGCTTAATGCTGGAACAAGACTGATTTACTGGCACACAGAACTCACAATTTATGCAACACAAAACTCCTCCCCTGGGCCAGGCTAGATAATTGAGTTTTAGCAATATACATAGATCAATTATCTGCTGGCCAGAACATTTACAGTTTAACATACTTTTTACCTAACATTCATAACTCTAAAACCATACATCACATTCACATAAAAACATATTACATATTCACAATCAATCCATTCAGGGGAACAACATATTAAAAAATGGCATGAATCAGACCAGGGGTTCAAAAGTTAGTAAAAGTATATTTTGGTCCCTGGCTGGCAGCATGGCAATCTGGTTTAGGCAGGTTTTACAGAGGCCTCTATCCTGGAGACAAAGGGGAAAGTAATCCAATTATCCAGGGCTAGAGGCAGACTCCATTGAGCACATGGTTGCAAAAAGACATAAAACACTTTAAAATACATAAAGTCCCCTTTTACACATAACACACAGACATTTCACATATCCCCAGATAGCTGGGATCTGAACGCACAAAACTACCGAATAGCGCTCAGATCCTATTCACACAGTTCAATTGCCATGGAGCTAAAGTCTTTCCCATAGTCTTTCATTATATGAATAGGCTCCATGGCATAGCTATCTGGGGGAATCACCGCTCACACAGGGCAAGTACCGAATGGCCCCACTGTGTTTAAAGGGCCAGAATGAGTGACATGCACTCTGTTAGGGCCGAATACTGTTTTTAAAGGGCCCAATCTCCCAGGGCCATAGTCCAAAGGCAGGAGGCGGGCAGCCAGGCTTCTCCAATGCAATGTGGCGAGATTGCTCTCGTCACAATGGCTCTCATGGATGACGCTGTGGGACTTTTATTAAGGATGTCCCTTTCCTATTTCCAGATGACCTTATGGTTGTTCCAGCTGAGCATCAATACAAGCTCCACAGATCAGATGATATCCTTTGAAGATAAAACTTTATTGCTCCACAATTTGGAGTAAAATAACTATATCAAACTTTTCAAGTAAAAGAGAAAAATAATAAAAGTATATCTATAAATTATGACTATAGGATTCTATAAGTCATAAAGTAAGTCCTGCCAAATGGCAAAAAAGTCCAAATAAAAAATGTCCGAAACGCATTTCGCCCCGTACCAGGGCTTTTTCAATCGGTGTGTACAGCGTCATCCATGAGAGCCATATGGCTTGTGAGTACCTGACTCCAATTCCTACTTATATATTTGCACAGACAATATTACACTATATTGTTTTATATATTTTACAGATATATCCAGAAGTGTGATCCACCTACTATATTGTATGTATTATATGTTTGCATTTGTGTAAGTGGTGTAAGGGGTTTCCACTCAGGTGGTCTGTGGCATTTAGTGCTACCACACTTAGTCCCATTTTGTTACTGTATATACTTGTGTTTTGTGTATTATGTGTATTATTCCTTGGAGTGTGTGTTTGCTGCAAACAACAGCTTTGAAACACAACTCAGGAAGAGGAGCAAAGCAAGTGAACCACTCATGGACAGCTGCTCCATTGTTAATGCAACTTATATATATATATATATATATACACACACACACACACACACACACACACACACATATATATATATATTAATGTAACAATAATAATAATACTTTTACAATTTGTATAATAAGAGTAGAAACAATGAAGGAGTGAGTTGCACGTCACCGATGGGTGAAGATGTTAAACTCAGTCACTGTCAGCACCCATCATAACACAAAATAATAAATTATGTGTATGATTTCATATTAAAGGGTTACTCCAATCACCATGAAGACTTCAGTGATTTGAAGTGGCCATGGTGCGTGTAGCCTGTATGATTGTGCAGCGTTTCACTATGAAAATCTGGATATACAGAGAAAATGCTTGTTGTTGCCGGTGGTGTAATTCCTCTTACAGCAGCGTCATTAAAGGAACACTATAGTCACCTAAATTACTTCAGCTAAACAAAGCAGCTTTAGTGTATAGATCATTCCCCTGCAATTTCACTGCTCAATTCACTGTCATTTAGGAGTTAAATCACTTTGTTTCTGTTTATGCAGCCCTAGCCACACCTCCCCTGGCTATGATTGACAGAGCCTGCATGAAAAAAAAGCTGTTTTCACTTTCAAACAGATGTAATTTACCTTAAATAATTGTATCTCAATCTCTAAATTGAACTTTAATCACATACAGGAGGCTCTTGCAGGGTCTAGCAAGCTATTAACATAGCAGGGGATAAGAAAATCTTAATTAAACAGAACTTGCAATAAAGAAAGCCTAAATAGGGCTCTCTACAGGAAGTGTTTATGGAAGGCTGTGCAAGTCACATGCAGGGAGGTGTGACTAGGGTTCATAAACAAAGGGATTTAACTCCTAAATGGCAGAGGATTGAGCAGTGAGGCTGCAGGAGCATGTTCTATACACCAAAACTGCTTCATTAAGTTAAAGTTGTTCAGGTGACTATAGTGTCCCTTTAAAGCATCCTTAGCCAGCTTAGAACAAGAGCTCTGGGCTGGTTAATGTTAATTGTGTGCATAGTTGTTGTCTCTCACCAGCATGTTGTGTGTGCTGGTGACCGATATTAACTATGCATAACCAGAAGTGGTATGTCTCCCCCTTCTGTGCTGCTCAGGTCCTCCCATCAGCCAGGAGAACTTGGCCTCTATAGTAACAAAATGTATTTTATATTTTTTTAATTATTTTTTTTTAAAGGTGGTGTAACTGTTAAAATTACTCCATCAAAAATCAGGGTTTTATTAAAAGTAAACCTATTATTCTCCTCTTCTGAAATTTGGTTGGGGTTGTAGAGACGCTTAACAAATGTTCCAGAACATGGACGTTTTGGCTATTCTAGACATAATAGTCTTTTGGGAATATTATTTGCTTTGTATAGCGATAAAAACAGGTTTATCTTGTTGATGAAGTGTAGATATTATTGGATTTATAGTTAGCCAACCAGAGGTTATTTCAGTGCTAATATGAGCAGATACAATTCTAAATGTAATTAATAAAACCCAGAATTGTTAACCGTACGGTGTAACTGTGGCACAACTGAATTTATGTTTAATCATACCACCCAGACATTAGATTGTGGCTTTATTTGGTTACATGGAGTTTTTGTAGTAACCAAACCTTGACTCACTGCTTGTTCTTTCCCCAGTGTAGTGATTGCAAACCTTTTTGGGCCAGAGTGCCCAAATTTCAACACGAAACTAACTTAGTTATCTCAATGTGCCAACATTGCAATTCAATCTGAAAACAGGTGTTTTAACACTTCACACAACTGTCTGAACTAATTAACTACTTGCTTTTGTAGATGGAAAACTCAATAAAAGAGGTTTCAATTGTGCAAACAGTTTTTATTGACATAAACTTTACCATCAACTGTAATAAATAGAAGAAGCTTGATTATAGTATAATAATAATAATAATAATAATAATAATATGTCTATTTACTAAAGAGTGAATTGTGGTGAATTAATAAGGGAATTGAAAAATCTGGAGTGAAAAAAAGAAATCCTCATTTTAACTGTGGTCCTACAGCTGCCTTAGACTTTTGCAATACCCTGGGTAATTCACTACAATTCACATTTGAGTAAAGAGATTTATAAATCTGCTACTTTTAACTATCCGTCAGTGTGCACAGCAGCTGATATGAGCCAAATATATAAATTTCTGTGTTTACACAGAAGATAAATCGATTGTCTTTTCCCTGGAGCAAATTATTCAACATGTACCCTTATTTGCACCTCACTTATGCGAGCAGTCACTTCCACTGGAAGCTATCCGGCATGTGTCAATCACTGCTCAATAAATGACTGCTGCAGACTTTTCAACAGCAGGAAAACTTGTGGCTTGCTTGCCAACAAAGAGGTTCACTGTGGCACGCATAGCATAGGTTCACCATCACTGCGGTAGTCTGTATTATAATCAGGGGAGGGTTGGTAATGAAGGTACGGGGGCCAATACACCTAAGTTACAATCAAATGGTTTTTTTGGGGTTGCAGGTAATTAAATGCAGCAGGAGGTGTGCTGAGATGTCTGTTGGCAGGAACTGGTGGGGCAAGGGGGCAGGAATTGACCAGGACTAAACAATATAGTCCACCACCAATCACTCACTTCTCTCTTTCAGCTGTTTTGACCTAAAAGAACCGAATGACACTCTGTGCCCAAAGATACTCTAAACCAGGGATGCCCAAAAGGTTGATCCCAAGATGTTTTAATGTACAGCTGTACAGCTTCCATGATGCATTGCCATGCTAAAGGCATTCCAAAGCCATGCAAAGCGTCATGGGAGTTGTAGTCCATCTTCAGTTAATTTAGAGTTTTAACATCTTTTTTATACATTTTTATTTTTGTTGTGCATGAGTATAAGATAAATTGGCTTGCAATGCCCCAACAGCACATGCAAGTACAAGAAAAATCATAGCATTGTGAGGAGACTTCACATTTTAGAGGTATAGATGTGTAGTAAGGAACATGTTAGGCATATCTGTCTAGTTATAAAGAAATAAAGTATCAGACGGAGTGAAACCACCAATTGCTTATTAACTGTGCTCACTGGGTGTGAAGGCAATATAAACTCAGAGCTAAACAGAAAAGCCAGACTGGGCAGGGGCAGGGGTATCAGCTTAGAAGTATACACCCTGTTCCAAATTATTATGCAAATTATATTTGTCTCATTTACCTAAATAATTGATGTAAATAACAGTCAGCATAATTTTCATGTTATCAACTATTAAGAGTACAATTCAAAGTGTATTGAACAAACCTCCTAATAATAACAGTATTTTATTTTTAAACATAAAAAACTTACAATGCACTGTTCCAAATTATTAAGCACAGTAAGTTTCAAAACACTTTATATGTTGTAAAGAACTGAAAATTGTCATTTGTTGTGTTTGCAGCATATTTACTGAAATCAAAAGCTATTTCAATCAAACTTATAACAACATTTTAACTTTTTAAACATTTTAACAGGTCACGTTACATTTTAACATAGGACCCCTTATTTGATAGCAGCTTCACAAGTCTTGCATCCATTGAACTAGTGAGTTTTTGGACAGTTTCTGCTTGTATTTGTTTACAATATGTCAGAATAGCCTCCCAGAGCTGCTGTTTGGATGTAAACTGCCTCCCACCCTCATAGATCTTTTGCTTGAGGATGCTCCAAAGGTTCTCAATAGGATTGAGGTCAGGGGAGGATGTAGGCCACACCATTACTTTCTCTCCTTTTATCCCCATAGCAGCCATAGATGCAGAGGAATTCTTTTTTTTTTTTATTCTTTTTTTTTGTTGTGCACAATATTAACAAATAACCTTGGTGCGCCACAACAGCGACATCAGGGTGAATTGGTGAACATTTACAATACAAGTTGTGACATTCCCTAAACAGGCACATTTTTATGTTAGAGACATCAGTATTTCAATAGTTTAGGTTCTCGTTTAAGTGGGTTAGCGAGGTGCACATGTCAGGAAATGGTAAACAGAGGAGTGACATAGTGCAATCATTGAATGAACACGGCTTTACAATGTAGTATATGTTAGGTTGATTCTATCCTATCACTTGTCTGGCTAGGCTGGGAATAAGTGGTTGCATATTGCGCTAGACTTAAACCAGAAATAAGCCTACAGGAAGCATATAACAAGCATGTGTGAAAATACTACTGATGGTTATAGATTTGAGGTGTTCTAAACAAAGGAAATAAAAATAAAAGTGAATGCAATCTAAGTTATAACATGTAAGCAAGGTAAAGCTGGCTGATACCCTGGCTACACTTGGTTTGGTATGATTCCACACAGGACATTTAGCCAATGTCACTTAGAGTCCAAGTCTGATGAGGTAGCTTGGTACCGAATTCTGCCCCACCTTCTTGCTCTTTCTGTGTGCGGCGTCGAACTTGGAAAGATGGTGACCTCCATGGGCCGACGTTCTTGTGTGCCAGGCAGCTTAAGGGGACTGTCTCTGGGTCATGCTGCTCCTGCCGAGGGAGTCCGGATCTCCATGGTCGAGGTGGGTAGTAGCGTCCATGCTGCTGGGTTTATCGGAGGAGCGTTGCCTGCCGCTGTGGCTTCTTGCGCTTTCTCGCTTTGTTAGCCGTGCGGGGGGGGTGGTTGTGCATATGCTTGCCGCTTCGTGTAGTAGGATGACCCCCGGGATCCGCTTGGCTTTTAGCAGGCGTATAGAGTGACTCACTGGGTTGCTCTCCTTCACGAGATTCATTTGGAGTCGCTTCAATAAGAGACTCCAATTTGGCCCAGAAATCAGCAAAGGTCGCATCCAGTCGCTCCAGCACATACTCAGCCGCACCTCCTCGTGTCTCCATGGGCTGATTCAGACCCGGCTGGTGGAGCAGAGGCCTGGCCGCCATCTTACGTGAGTCAGCCGTGATCAGGCGTCATTGTATGATAGCTGTGTAGGGTCGACAGAGGTGCCAGCCAGTGGATACCGGGATAACCCCCGCCGGTCCAGAGGGGGGGGAAGAGAAGATAGCTTTGTTCACCAGGACCACATAGCAAATGAAGGAGCTCGGAGAGCGGCCGTCTCTCCAGAGTTCAGGCTTGTGTAGGCCGCTGGCCACTATCAGGATGTACTGGGTCCAGAAAGGCTCACAACGAGTATCCTCCGGTGCACCGAAGACCCCTTGGCAATATGAGTGCGTATTGCGGTCTGATTGATGGGTGGCCCGGGTGTAAATCTTGATTTATTGGGGCCAGATGCAGGAGCTCTTGCAGAGCACATCTGGCTTCCTTGGCAGTCAAGCTCCGCCCACCGCAGAGGTATTCTTTGCAGCATGTGAAGGTGCATTGCCATGCATGAAGATGCTTTTATTACGGAAAGCATAGTTCTTCCTTCTGTACCAAGGAAGAAAGTGGTCAGTCAGAAACTCCACATACTTTGCAGAGGTCATCTTTACACCTTCGGGGACCTTAAAGGGGCCGACCAGCTCTCTTCCCATGATTCTGGCCCAAAACATGACTTCACCACTGCCTTGCTGACGTCGCAGCCTTGTTGAAACAGGGTGGCCGCCCACCAGCCATCCACTACTCCATCCATCTGGACCATCCAGGGTTGCATGGCACTCATCAGTGAACAGGACTGTTTGAAAATTAGTCTTCATGTATTTTTCTGCCCAATGCAGCGGTTTCTGCTTGTGAGCATTGGTTAGTGGTGGCTGAATAGAAGCAGGGCTCGAGTCCTGCAGGAACGCACGGGAACGGCGTTCCTGCACTTTTTCCAAAGCAGGAACGCCGTTCCCGCTAGTGATCCTGCAGGACCTGCCCTGCTACCTGCACACAGGAGCCCTCACACGCTGTGTTTCCTCTCCAGCACTAATTCTCGCGATACCCGCGGCTGTAAGAGCGTTGCCACGGGTTACCATGGCAACGCTCCGCACAGGCAAGTCTCGCGAGAATTAGTGCTGGAAAGGAAACACAGCGTGTGAGGGCCCCTGTATGCAGCGGCTGCTTCCCTCCACCGGACCACCCGGCGATCTCCCCCCCTCCCTGACAAGGTAAGAAGCAGGGAGGGGGGAATAAAACAAAAACACACATAAGGTTTAAAAAACAAATGCTTCCCCCCATCATCCAGCACACACACACACATAATCCAGCACACACACACACACACATAATCCAGCACACACACACATAATCCAGCACACACACACACATAATCCAGCACACACACACACATAATCCAGCACACACACACACATAATCCAGCACACACACACACATAATCCAGCACACACACACATAATCCAGCACACACACACACACACATAATCCAGCACACACACACACACATAATCCAGCACACACACACACACACATAATCTGGCACACACACACACACAATCCAGCACACACACACACACACACACACATAATCCAACACACACACACACACACATAATCCAGCACACACACATAATCCAGCACACACACATAATCCAGCACACACACACACACACACACACACATAATCCAGCACACACACACATAATCCAGCACACACACATAATCCAGCACACACACACACACACACATAATCCAGCACACACACATAATCCAGCACACACACACACACACACACACATCATCCAGCGCACACAGACACACATCATCCAGTTCACACACACTTCATCCAGCACACACACACTTCATCCAGCACACACACACACATACACATCATCCAGCACACACACACACACTTCATCCAGCACACACACACACTTCATCCAGCACACACACGCACATCATCATCCAGCACACACACAAACACACACACATCATCCAGCGCACACACACATCATCCAGCGCGCACACACTTCATCCAGTTCACACACACATCATCCAGCGCGCACACACACACTTCATCCAGTTCACACACACATCATCCAGCGCACGCACACACATCATCCAGCGCACGCACACACACACACACATCATCCAGCGCACACACACACACACACATCATCCAGCGCACGCACACACACACATCATCCAGCGCACGCACACACACACACACACACACATCATCCAGCGCACGCACACACATCATCCAGCGCACGCACACACACACACACACACATCATCCAGCGCACGCACACACACACACATCATCCAGCGCACGCACACACACACATCATCCAGCGCACGCACACACACACACTTCATCCAGCGCACGCACACACACACACTTCATCCAGCGCACACACACACACACTTCATCCAGCGCACGCACACTTCATCCAGCGCACGCACACTTCATCCAGCGCACGCACACTTCATCCAGCGCACGCACACTTCATCCAGCACACACACTGCATTCATTATACACAATCTGCACTTACTACAAACACACTACATTCATTATACACACTCTGCACTCATTACAAACACACTACATTCACTATACACACTCTGCACTCACTACAAACACACTACATTTATTATACACACTCAACACTCACTACAAACACATTACATTCACTATACACATACTGAACTCACTACACACACACACTGCTTTCATTATACACACTCTTCACTCACTACAATCACACTACATTCACTATACACACTCTGCACTCACTACAATCACACTGCATTCACTATACTCACTCTGCACTCACTACAAACACACTACATTCATTATACACACTGCACTCACTACACACACTGCATTCATCATACACACTCTGTACTCACTACACACACTGCATTTATTATACACACTGCACTCACTACACACACTACATTCATTATACACACTCTGCATTCACTACAAACACTACATGTAATATACACACTGCACTCACTACAAACACACTACATTCATGATATACACACTGCACTCACTACAAACACACTACATTCATTATACACACACTGCACTCACTACAAACACTACATTCATTATACACACTCTGCACTCACTACACACACACTACATTCACTATACACACTCTGCATACATTATACATACTCTGCACTCACTACAAACACTACATTAAATATACACACTCTGCACTCACTACAATCACACTACATTAAATATACACACTCTGCACTCACTACAAACACACTACATTTATTATACACACTACACTCACTACAAACACTCTACATTCATTATACACACTCTACACTCACTACAAACACACTACATTCTCTATACACACTCTGCACTCACTACAATCACACTACATTCACTATACACACTCTGCACTCACTACAATCACACTACATTCAATATACACACTCTGCCCTCACTACAAACACTGCATTCATCATACACACTCTGCACTCACTACAAACACACTACATGTATTATACACACTGCACTCACTACAAACACACTACATGTATTATACACACTGCACTCACTACAAACACACTACATTCATTATACACACTCGGCACTCACTACAAACACACTACATTCACTATACACACTCTGCACTGCACTATATGCATAGTAGTGTATTTTTTAATTTATTTTTTTTAAGGGGGGGCGGGAATCTTGGGTGAGTTCTCACACTTTTTTCCCCAGGACTTGACCCCTGAATAGAAGGTTTATGCACAGTTGCAAGACTCTGGAGGACTCTACACCTTGATGTCCGTGGGACCCCAGAGGCACCAGCAGCTTCAAATATCTGTTTGCTGCTATGTAATGGTATTTTAGCAGCTGCTCTCTTGATCCGTTGATCTCTTAATAGTGCGATGATCACGCTTAAGTTTTTGTGAAATATCTAATGTTTTCATACCTTGACCAAGGCATTGAACTATTTTACTCTTTTCGGCAGCAGAGAGATCCTTTTTCTTCCCCATATTGCATGAAAATGGTGCTCTGCTTAATAATGTGGAACACCCTCCTTTAGTAGTTTTTCCTTAAATTGGGCTCACCTGGCAATCTATTTATCACAGGTGTCAGAGATTGTTTTCAGTGATCAAAAGAGCCCTGAGACAAAATGCCATCCATGAGTTAAACTGAAAAACAAAATAGTTAATCTTTGTGACACTTAAATAGAATTTGCATAATAATTTGGAACAGGGTGTAAGCTTATTTAGCCTAAGCTTATAGCGCACAGACAAAGTCCAGGCAGGTATAAGAGGGGACAGTAGCCTCACTGGGTTCTGCGGTTCGCTGCAGCTCTCCATGTCCCAGGACTCCAAACCTCTCCTTTTGTAATGAGACAGAGTACACAAGACTGCAGGGGGGGGGAAATGATGTTCGCGGGTCGTTCACCGGATTATCACGAGTCTCCGTCTCAGGGAATGTTTCCTGGCAGGAGCTTTGTGTGCAAGCTGAGCCACAGGGTTTGGCAGTGCTGGTTGCTGTCTCCGTTTCTTCAAACTCTGCCAGAACCGCTGGCATTTTGCATCAAATTTCTGAAAGAAGTCTTGCTCCCAACTTAGCCCCATAGCTTGTGAAGCATGTTTTGTGGCAGCGCCGCTGTCCGCCATCTTAGCTAGGCCACAAAAGAGCGTGTGTCGCTGGAGTGACCCAGGAGCCGCAGATAGGTGAGTAACTGGTGTCAGGTAGGGACCGGGATAACCCCCGCCGGCCCAGAGGGGGGAGTGCGGAGCTCTGATTATTCACAAAGAGGAAGGCTCGGGCCACCCCGGACAGAGAGATTGTCCGCTTCTCCCGTCGAGGTAACTCCAGGCCACGAGTTGCTGGAGGCCACAGTCATGGGACATACCCCAATACCTAATCCATGGTTGCCTTCGGAATAATAAACGAGGGTTCCAGTGTAGGTAAGTCCAGCAGGAAGGTATTTTCACTCTCTATTGCACTGTTAGAGCAGGATCAAGTAGGAGCCTAAGCACTCTGCGACCATGGTGTCCAGGCCCAGCTCCCCAGTTTTAACATCTTTAACATATTTAATACACTGAGATTTAGCATTTTTCCAAGATGTCACTGAACACACAAGCAATACAATACTGTTAGAAGCTGCCATTACCAGGTATATTTACTGATGGAAAATTTCACATGTTCTTGGTTTATTCCACAGCTGTGGAACTCGGTAAGCGGAAAGGCTGTTTAGTGGTTTATCGCTGCGCTACATTAATTTTACTGCCAGTAATAATGTAATTGAAAGACATTTGTCAAACAGGTTTTTTTTCAATAGGCACAGTGAGATCATAACGATATTATTATACAGATATTAATAAAAGTACCATTTTATGAATGAAGAGCTTTTAATAGAGAACAAAAAACTTAAATTCCTGAATACTTACAGAAAATAATAGTATTTTTTTTTTTACAATTTATCTCTCCATCCAATGCAGAAATAGTGTAGAAATATATACTGTCAGCAATTTCATTGTACATTATCCAACGACACTTCTAAAGGAAACTAATAATTGTTCAGGAAAATAAATATTACTTGCAACTGTAATAGTTATGACAATGTAAAAATTGTAAATGTATAAAATGTATAAAATTAAAGAAATATTTACAGGTTTTCAAAGGTTTCAACGCTGTGCATTTCATATAGCACGAGAACCTAAAACACACACGCGTAGACAACAGGGCTTTAATTAATACAAGGGCTAATCAATAATGTCAAAAAAATAAAATATCACTTAGTTTAAACAGTGGGGGGAGACCGAAGAACACACACAATGAAAACCAGATAGAGTCTCTAGGGGTGCAGATTACAACTGCAAGGATGATTTCAATCAGTAGATGGTACTGCCTAAAACTTGCACTAAAACCATTTAATCAGAACATCGACAATGAAGGGGAACACAAAACAATGTATATTGCAGCAGTCAGGTCATAGTGTTCAGAGTGAGTTGCTGCAAGTTTTGGGATGTGTATTTTATAATGCCTACTAGGGGCTGACAGGCAGAGTTACTCTGTGTCCATAATGATGGGATGTGTAGTATCTGGAGTTGAGGTTAATCCTATAGCTCTTCTTCAAAGGGGTGAGGCAGTAGTGGGGTTGTCCACGAAAAGATGAAGAATAGCCCAATAAAGCCATAATACTTGCAACAAGGGAATGCCTTAGCTCTCTGTACCTACTTGACCTCCCCCACCCCCCAACTCCTAAACCAAAAGTTTACCATGGGATATCATGGTTCTAAGATGAATGAAAGCTCATAAACCCGGGGGGCTGCTAGGTGTATCCAAACCTCGGGTTTATTTAACCCTCCTCACCTGCTTCTTCTCAAATTTAAAAAAAATGAATAAATCCTACTTACCTGCCTACGTCTTTAAGTATTATAAAGGAAGGGATGAGTAACCAAAATTTAAACAAACTGTAAAATAATAAAATTGTACTTACCTTCCAACAACGGTGAAACGTCAGCACGATAAAACAGCACAGAATGAGAAATTCCTATGAAAATGACCCAGCAGAAGTAAATTGAAAAAACAAACGCAAACAAAAACCCAGCTGCAAAAAACAATGTAATCCAGGTCCTCCGGCCCTATGACTTTAAACTATTGAAATGATTAGTCAGCAAAGTTGGCTACAAAAAATAAATACATCTGTCTTTGGTTTTGTATATGATTGTTGTGAATCTTTCAAAATGTTTTATTTTCAAATATTTTATCGCATCCTTAAATTATACACACGAAAAAAAAAAAAAGATTTTCGATTATGGCAATACTGTCATTTTGTGCTACTTTTTTGTGCTCAGCCTTGTCCCTATTATACAGGAGCACCGTGCAGATAAATGATTAAGATGCCTTGCCACTTCGCACCCCAGTCTCCTCTACAGATTAATTGTGAGCAGGCTGAAATGCAAGAATTCCGAGAACTTGGAAGGTATGTAGCCTTCTAATTTACAAAACATTCAATGCATCTTAATTAATTGCAACACAGGTAGGAATGTGATTTAAACAACAAAAGAAACTCCTTTCAAAGCGAAATGGAAAGTAACACTTATCAGTTCATTTTCAGTCCCTCCTTTTCAATACATATGATTGATGCATTGCTATTTTACTTAAATGAGTTGGTATGAGTTTCCTCTTAACATGTTCCAAAGTTCAGTTGTATTTGGTGTCTGGAATTTTAAATAAACAAGCAAACATAAAAAAATATTAAAAAAAAAAAATTGCTTCTATATCTCTCTTCAGTCCCATTAAATCCCATTCTTAAAATACATTTAATGTATCCAGCACTATAACACCAGTAAAGGAGCAAGGTAGGATTTCATTATTTTAAAATGCTCTATTTACCTTTTTTTCGAAATAGTAAAAACTATCTGACAATAATGCAATAAAAATGTCTTTCCTGTAAATCTAAGGGACACGCAGTACATATTTAAATGTGTTTATCATTCACACATGGCTAAAATGTTTTATCTTTTTATTGCAGTCCCTTATTAAGTACCTTAAATATAAATAAATATATAACAGTAGTGTATCTATGTGTACATAGGATGCATACTATGCATATGATGCACGTGGATTGATCCCTCAGTACTTACAGGGTTTTTCACTAGTTTGTGAATTATTGGGAATTGTCCCAAATAATGTCAAATAGCCAAGTTCTAAATAAGTGAGATGAAAAATGTTTCCAGTTTAACTATATGGGCCTAAAAGTTTAAGGTTAGCAAATAACCTGGTTTGTGCCATAACTTTGTGTTAATTGTTGTGGACATGCCCAACATACTGATATCAGATTAAAATACCAGGACCTCAAGAAAGAAGCAAAATTCTGTTTCTCAATCCTTAAATTGCAGCTCCGATGTCCCTCAGTGCTGAGTCAGGATCCAACTACGTTCCTACTCCACCAACGTCGGGGACCTAATGCGCATGCACGGGTAGATCTACGGAGATAATTTTTTTAATTATTTTCTTGTTGTATATGCCTAGTGGAGTGTTCCTTTAAGCATTATACCCACTGTACTCAAACTAACTTTGAATGGTGGACACTTACCAGGGTATGACCAGGCACCCATAGACCCTCTAGTCTTCTTGATATAACTAAAGTAGACGTTCACATTCCACTTTAGCTGTATCAATTTTGAGCAAAGGACAGTCTTAGTCAAACTAATGCTCTGAAAATGTATATAGATAAAGCAGAATGATAAATTTTTGAAGACTGGAAAGAGCGTGGGCCGAGAAGGATTATGATTTCACAAGGCCCGAAGCCGGTTATGAGCCTGGACCCTTTCTTCATTCATCACACAGGAATAGCAAAGAATGGTAGACTTGTGTACAAATTCTTTTCAGCTGACATGAACAAATCAAATTCATGTGAATCTATGCCCAAACGAATCGTTCCATCCAGGATTTACATGGGTAGTTGTGTGTGGGGGGTGCTGTCACTGTGTCTGATTGGCACCTCAGTGTGACAGCACCAGATCGGTGCGGTCACACTATCACAGTGCTCGTTTGGCACACTAAAGGAGGGAGAGGTTCCTCACCTTACCTCCAGAACCTCTCTCTCTGTGCAGTTTAAAATTCAGCGGCCGGGTCCAGTGTTAGGAAGGATGCTGGCCGCTGCAAGGCAGCGCTATATAATAACGCTGCCACAATGACGTCAAGAGTGACGCGAATGTGCGGCATCACATTTTTGCTGTGCATGCACGTTCTGGGGTCATGGGGCCCAAATCAGCCAATAGCAGGATTTACTGGGTTATTTAAACCCAAACCTACAGTTGTTCAGTGCCCTGTCGTGGTTTCTATCCTGTTGGTTTTCCAAGAGCGCGTTCTGATTCTGATACTTGTTTTTTGGATCTTGGCTTGGCTTGACTTCCCGTATTTCTGGTATCCCTGACCTTTTGGCTTCGTTTTTTCCGTATTTGTTCAGTTTTGTATTCCTGATCTCGGCTCCTTACTGTGTATTCTATTGCGTTAATTCCGGCCATTCTACGGCACGGTAATACGTTGTTACTGTTTGTATTTGTTACGTGTTTTACTTAATTTTGCGTGTTGGGCCCCTGGTACATCCTGACAGTAAGCCTCCAGAGGTTGGTCGATTTTTCACCTAAGTTAAACTTATGGCTACTCCTGCTCTGAACATAGGTGCACGTGGTGAACCATGTAAGTGTCGAAGCATTCACAGTAAAGGTGGAGACTATATTTAAAAGAAGAAAAACTACCACAACAAGAGGACATAGTCTTAAATTACAGGGCAAAGGTTTAAAAATAATATCAGGAAGTATTACTTTACTGTGAGGGAAGCTGAGGCATGGAATAGCCTTCCAGCTGAAGTGGTAGAGGTTAACACAGTGAAGGAGTTTAAGCATGCGTGGGATATGCATAAGGCTATTCCAGACTTAAGATAAGGCCAGGGACTAATGAAAGTATTTAGAAAATTGGGCAGACTAGATGGGCCGAATGGTTCTTATCTGCCGTCACATTCTATGTTTCTATGTTCACAAACAATTTTGACTCCTTACTGAGGACGACACCAGGAGAATCATGGCACCATAACCCCTGCAGATGGATGTAGTGGTTATTGTGCTTAGAGCAGTGGCGTACACACAACCCATGGGGCCCCGGTGCGAAAACTGATCCGTGGGCCCCCCCCCCCCGCGCGCGCGCTTACTCTGCGCGGGCTGGGGCCGCAACACATGGTATGTACGCCAGTGCATGAATAAACACATACACTTAAAGGACCACTACAGACACCCAGATCACATCAGCTCAATGAAGTGGTCTGGGTGCCAGGTCTCTAGTTTTAAAGGGAAACTCCAGTGCCAGGAAAACGATCAGTTTTCCTGGCACTGGAGGGTCCCTCTCCCACCCCCCAATCCCCAGTTGCTGAAGGGGTGAAAACCCCTTCAGTGACTTACCTGAGGCAGCGACATGTCCCACGTCGCTGCCCGCTCCTCCCCCGCCGCTCCACCTTCTTCCTCTGTCGGCCGGTGGGCGAGACTGATCCCGCCCACCAGCCGAGGAGACCTAATGCGCATACGTGGTAATGCCGCGCATGCGCATTAGCGCACCCCATAGGAAAGCATATATCTGTGCTAGGGATAATCTGTGCTAGGGACCAGGAAGTTCCCTCTAGTGGCTGTCTAGTAGACAGCCACTAGGGGAGGACTTAACCCTGCAAGGTAATTATTGCAGTTTAAAAAAAACTGCAATAATTACACTTGCAGGGTTAAGGGTAGCGGGAGTTGGCACCCAGACCACTCCAATGAGCAGAAGTGGTCTGGGTGCCTGGAGTGTCCCTTTAACCCTGCTGCTGAAAACATAGCAGTTTCAGAGAAACTGCTATGTTTCACTGAGGGTTAATCCAGTCTCGAGTGGCTGTCTCATTGACAGCCACTAGAGGATTTTCTGCGATTCTCACTGTGAAAATCACAGTGAGAAGACGCTGAACGTCCATAGGAAAGCATTGAGTAATGCTTTCCTATGGGCGGTTTGAATGCGCGCGTGGCTCTTGCCACGCATGCGCATTCGGAGCTGAGAGGCGGATCGGGGCGGAGAGATTCCCAGCGCCAAGGGAGTCCAGCGCTGGAGAAAGGTAAGTGCTTAAGACACACACACACACTCATTTACTGACACACACACTCAGTGACAGACATACATACACACTCACTAACAGACGCACACAAACATACTCAGTAACAGACACACACACACTAACACACACTCACACATTAACATACACACACACACTCTAAGACTAACACACACACACTCTAACACTAACACACTCACACACACTAACATACACTCACAAACACACACTCACACACATTAACACATACACTCACACTCACACACATTAACACACACACTAGCATACACTCACACTCACAAACACACACTAACATGTTTTTTTTTTTAATCCCCCCAGCCTCCTTACCTGTGGGAGAACTGAGGGGAATCCCTGGGGTCCAGTGGTGTTGCTGGCCCTGCTGTCACCCGGCTGGCCGGTCCTGCGGGTGCGCGAGGGAGCACTGTCTTCTGGGTGCTTCCTCTTCAGCTACCTCGCGCGCCGCGTACTGATGCCGGAGCCGGAAGATGACGTCATCTTCCGGCTCCAGTATCATTGCGGTGCGCGAGGGAGCTGAAGAGGAAGCACCCAGAAGACAGTGCTCCCTCGCGCACCCGCAGGACAGGCCAGCCGGGTGACAGCAGGGCCAGCCTCGGGGGGCCCGGAGGTGGCCGGCTCCTGGGCCCCCCAGGAGAAGAGGCTGGCCCAGAGCGTACATACCGGGTCGCAGGGCGGCCGGGCCCCCTGGTGGTCCGGGCCCGGTCGCAGCCGCGACCCCTGCGACCCCGGTATGTACGCCACTGGCTTAGAGTGCCCATTTAAATGCACATTTTTTTTCCATGAGAAGGCAGAATATATCAGAAGATCACAGCAAAACTTTGCAACAATTATACTATTGGTTTTATAAGGGTAAAAATGCAGCTAACAGATTCTGATTGATTTCGCAGTCCTAGCGTGCAGCTTACTTTTAATACAGTGACACATTGCTTTGGCTTTGGAATGGCTATTCTGAAACGGGAAACCACTTCTGTCTTCCCATCTACGCAGGATATCAATGCTCCTGGCTAGCAGACTGTATTACACAAAGGCTTCCATTTCTCAAACATCGGTTACTTTATGTATGTCAGACTAAACTCCAAGTAACTTCAAGGAATTTACAAACTGGTGGCATAAAGGTATAGGTATTTAACCATTAATGAAAGTTGCCTTAATGGGTTTATTTACTAAACAATACAGTTTAGTGAACTAAAAAAAAACTGCAAACCTTACACCCAAATAAATCATTTGTAGAGATTTTCTTATAGTTTTTGCTAAAGTCTAAACTTTACAATTCTGATAACTCACCACGATTACTGCTTTGTAATTAAAAATATCGAAAAGCTATTGAATTAAGCTGATAAAAAAAATCAGAATGGTGATAGCTAACCTTGGTACCCAAAATATTAATAGACTTAATTTCTCCATATGCTCAGACAGCCTGTAATCATACTAAATAATGTTAACTATACATTGTACAGCACTACGGAATTTGTTGGTGCTATATAAATAATAAAATAATAATAATAATAATAATAACATTGCACTTAACATGCACGGGTGCCTGAGTGCCTTTCTCAGGTGTTGCTGGATGGTTCTAGCAGTAACAGGAGTTTAAAAAAACAACCCAGAAAATGATAACAGAAATGAACAGAGGTTTGTAAAAGTTACTATCTTTTCTGTCTTTGCTATGCACATAGTTTCCGTATATGACGGGGTTAGCGTGTGGATGGTTCTTTTTAATCTTCTTTAATTTTTAATTTTATTTTATAAGAGTTTTGTACCATAAGCCTATATTTTCTGCTCCTCTTCCAACCTATAGTGTTTCCCTTTTTGATTCAAAAATACGTTTTGGGATTTGCTGTTTAGCTAATAGCTTTCAACAGCTATATCTAACAAATTAACTATTAGAAATGCTTGTTGTGTCCATATTCCACTGTTTATGGGATAAGCTCATTGGTGCTATAGTAATTAAACTAAACATTATGATTGTAGAAATAAAAGGTAAAAGCGCACACAGAATACCAGAAGGATGTTACCTGTAATATATACAATTATGGTAACCAATGGTAGATGTTCTTGGTATATACTTGTAAATGACGTACTTGATGGTATATGTTACCTATACAAAGATATAATCAAACAGCAAAAACATAGCGTAATCTGTATAAAATATAAAAAAGGTGAATATTGAAGAGCTGAAACCACTCACAATTTGTTGAGCCGATTGGAAGTTGGAAATATATTTTAAAAAAAAGTTTATTTCTTTACAAGATATCTTTATTTTATGTATGTAAAGAAATAAACCTTTTTTTTTTTTTTTTTTTTAATATATTTCCTACTTCTGGTTCCCGACTTTATATCTCATTATATGAGATTGGACAACAACCAGAGAATCTATCCAAGGGAAGAATTTTTCTTTACTCCAAATCCCTTGTTCCTGAATGTTCACAGAGTCCATCCAAAGGAAAATGTAATCTATGTCCATGGATGAGACATGCATGCTGTATAAGTTTTGAGCCAACTTCCAATCAGCTCAACAAATTGTGAGGTGTTTCAGCTCTTCAATATTCACCTTTACTATATTTTATACAGATTACACTATGTTTTTGCTGTTTGATTATATCTTTGTATAGGTAACATATACCATCAAGTACGTCCTTTACAAGTATATACCAGGAACATCTACCATTGGTTACCACAATTGTATATATTACAGGTAACATCCTTCTGGTATTCTGTGTGCGCTTTTACCTTTATTTTACCTTTATTTACCTTTATTTTTTTACCTTTACCTTATTTCTACACTATATTTCGTTTTTTAAGTATATGTGGTGACAATATACTTTGGTATTTTAGCTGCACCTTATATTTCCTTAAAGCGCCACCTATAATACCTGTATTATTTAAACATTATGATTGTCTGAGTCCGTTCCTGATTTGGTAAGAGTCCATTGCATAAGCTGCAAAACTAGAGGATTTATAGGAAAAGCCAGAACTTTCAAATGTATCATTTGAATTTAGTTTTAATAGTAACTCATCTTTTTGCATATATTGCAATGCATTATTTGTAGATATGTGCAATTTGTTTCGGGCCGAAAAGGAATTCGGACGAATTCCGGGCAATTTGGACATTCGGGTACTTCCGAATTGCCGAATTACCGAATTTCCGAAGTTGCGAAGTGCCAAAGTGCCGAATTACAGTATTGCCTAAGTACTAATATACTTACCCAGTGGAAGAAGAAGAATGTTACACTGTATACTATTTTAAATAAAAAGTATACAAACGTAGCCAGGATTCAGCTGTAAGCATTTGCAACACTTACAACAATCAAGTAACACACATTCATATAAAATGTAAGTTACTTGGCCGGTCTTTCAGCCAAATTTACTAATACTAAACCCCTTCAGCCACTTACCTTTCTCCAGTACCGGGCTCCCTCGGCACTTGTGACCTCTCCTCCCCCTGCCGACGTCAGATCCGAAAATGCATGCGTGGCAAGAGCCGCGCGCGCATTCAAACTGCCCATAGGAAAGCATTACTCAATGCTTTCCTATGGATGTCCAGCGTCTTCAGTGAGAATCGCGGAAGCGCCTCTAGCGGCTGTCAGTGAGACAGCCACTGGATTAACCCTAATGTAAACATAGCAGTTTCTCTGTTTTCAGCTGCAGGGTTAAAACTAGGGCGACCTGGCACCCAGACCACTTCATTGAGCTGAAGTGGTCTGGGTGCCTATAGTGGTCCTTTAAGAAGCAGGCTGCAGGGAGAACTTGGCCTTGGTACTGGAACAGATGTAAATTTGTAACTTTTTTATAATATTGGACCAGCACAGTAGAGGTTACTTTAACCAAAAGCAGTGTTTCATTACTACATTGATTTTGGTTGAGTAACCTTTTAATAGTGCCAAATACACACAAACAGTGGGAAATATTTTAAGAATCTTTTTTTTTTCGGTGTACTGGCGACAAGAATTTAAATATGTGTGTGTCTTTAGTTAGTTCCTTGCATCACATGACTATATAATTATTCTGTCCAGCAAACATAAGTATTCTATAGTGTGTTAAAAAGTGGATTGCAAATGAAAATCCTCCATTCCAAATATTTTTTAAATTTGATTTAGAGCCTTCAACTGTAAAATAGAAAATATGTCAAATTCTGCGCATTGTGAGGCTAAATTTAGGGAGGGAAGTATTTTTGTGATGTTTTATTTGCTAGGAATGTTACTGATCAGCAATATATAGGTTCGGACTGATGGAATTAAAGAAATCAATTAACAGATTACTATAGTTTTTGCTTGCTTGTGCCATTACAGAGAGAACAAATGTCATTTGCATTTAAGACTGATCCAGTCCTTAAAGGGATCCTTAGTGCCATGAAAACAAACCCCGTTTTACTGGCACTATACGCTCCTGGAGTGCCCCCCTCCCGCGGTGCTAAAAGGGTTAAAACCCTTCAGCCACTTACCTGAATCCAGCGGCAATGGCCGCGCGCACATTAGACCTCCCCATATGAAAGCATTATTCAATGATGCTGGTGGTCCATGAGGACGTCCAGCGCCAGATAACGGACCAAAAGTCCATTTGGATTCTGGAAGCCCTCCAGTGGCTGTCTGTTAGAAAGGCACATAGGGCAGACTTAGAGCTGCTATGTAAACATTGCAGTTCTCTGGAAATATCAAATAGGGTGGGAGTAAAGCAGAGCTGGAGGAGAGAGTAGAGTGCTGCCCTTTAGGAGAGCGTAAGAGACAGGTATGTGAGGTAGAGGTTAGTCTGGGAGGCCATAAGCTTTCCTAAAGAGATGGGTTTTAAGGCACTTCTTAAATGATTGAAGACTAGGGGAGAGCCTGATGGCGGTAGGCAGACTATTCCATAGGAAGGGAGCCGCCCGCGAAAAGTCCTGCAAGCGTGAGTTGGCCGTATGGGTGCGAACAACGGACAGGAGGTGGTCACGGGCAGAGCGGAGAGACCGAGAAGAGACATACCTCTGGATCTGTGAAGAGATATAGGAGGGGCTAGAGTTGTTCAGTGCTTTATAGGTGTGAATTAGTACCTTGAATTGACTCCTATAGCATACAGAAAGCCAATGTAGGGCCTGACAGAGGGGTTAGGTGTGAGAGAACCGACTAGAGAGGAAAATCGGTCTGGTGGCAGCGTTCCTTATGGACTCTAGCGGTGCAGTACGGCTTTTGGCAAGACCAATCAGGAGAGGGTTACAATAATCCATGCGGGAAATTACTAGAGCATGGACAAGCTCCTTGGTAGCATCTTGCGTAAGAAAGGGGCGGATGCGGGCTATGTTTTTAAGATGGAATCTACAGGATTTGGCAACATACTGAATGTGAGGCTCAAAGGTGAGGCCAGAATCAAGTATGACACCAAGACAGCGTGCTTGCAAGGATGGACTTATGTGGGAACCACTAACTTGAAGGGAGAGCGAAATACCCCAGTAGGAGCATTGGGTCCACAACTGGATTACCCTTTCAACTTAAGGAGACCCTAAGCAAATGTGTTGCAGCAAAAACAATGAATATGAGAACTCTGATAATGGGCAAATCATCAATATCCTCAATAGCTTACCCTTCAGTTAGTCTCTACTCAAGTCTCAAAAAAGTTTTTGCTCACTTATGCCATTTCAGAGAGAACCTATACCATTTGCATATCAGACTGATCCCATCCATGTGGGCGGTCCAGATATGAAATATAGACAAGTTATCTCTACACAAGAGATACAGCAACTCCAGATGATCAGTTGGGCCCTTTTGGGGATCTAGACAGTGAGCTGAAGCTGACACCTTTCTAGGCATAATGAGCTGAAGGTCCACATTCAAAATAGCCTTTTGACTTGGAGACACCCCAAGTAAATGCATTGCAGCAAATACAAAGAATGTGTGAATCCTGAAGACGGCAGATGCTTAGAGAAATTTTAATAGCTTGTGCTATTGTTGCTAACTTACTGTGTGTAACGAATAGCTTTAATAAATGTCATATAAAGAGTTATTCAGCAAAGTGAGAATTCAAGGTAAATTTGAAGTGAATTTCAAAATAAAAGTAAAAACGGTGGAACTCTCTGAATCAATTAGGCTTTCACTTCAGCTACATTGACTTCAAGTCTGAACTCAAATGTACTTCTCACTTTAGTGAATAACCTTGATAGTTTATCCAAAGCTTTCCTCAATAAGCCACAAGAAGATGTGATATTATTTAGTATCTGGTATTAAATGACCTATTTGGCAGGCCAGCCTGTAACGGTAGAACCTGGTTTGCGTATTCGAATAAGAGTTGTAACATGAAACTTGACTATTCACCGATCTGGAGGAAAGCTTGACAGGTGCATAATCAAATTAGGACAGAGATGGCCAAAAGGTAGATACCCAGCTGTTGTAGACAGAGCCAGACTCGGAATAAAACGCAGCCATGGAAAAAGTTTTATACCAGGCTCGTAATGCATCGCATCAGCATAGTGCACAAATATACAAGTTACAAAACTTTTTACATTAAATTGAAACCAAAAAGTATTTCTTCAAGGTTAAGAAGTGAACCACCGGACTTCAAATTAAACACAATACCTGCTTTATTTTGTTTTAAATTTAGTTTACTTGTTTGTGCTTGGGTCACATTGCATTCATGATATTACTTCAGACGTAAACCCCAGAGATCTGCTATTGGGCTACTACTTTACAAAAATATTCTGTAGGCGCCCATGCATATAACTGCTCTGACAAAAATAAAACTAAATACGTAATACTGGAAAAACATAATGCTAAACCTCTGTAGTTTGAGAGAACAATGACATAGTCTGAGTGAATCCCCCAGCTATTCGTGTATGCATTTAGTGTCGGTATCGGCAAGTGAAGTCTGCTGTAAAGTTAAAGGTTATGTAACATATTAAATTTAAAAAAAAAGCCACTAGGGATGCTGTATGTGACAGTGCATGACATGCGCTTGCACGGTCCTATGTAAGGAACGCCTGAACATGCGTGCATCTGTCAATAAATGGAGGCAAAATATAAAACATACCGGTAGTTAAGATGTGCTAAAAGCATAAGCCCAACAAAAATTTCGCTGCACGCTGCAGTTCCATCAGGGGCACGCATAAACACTGTATAAACAATCTACGATACTGCTTCTTCAGATAGAGTTCAAAGGTAAAAAATGAATGAATGAATAAACACATTAATGAAATGTTCAATTAAATGAGTTCTTCGGGGTGTGCTTCACGTTATGCACATCAATGTAAATAAGTTAATAAGGAAGTGGATGGGACACATTTTATTAACCCTTGTGCTCATGGTGTGAGGGAATGGGGAACATTCATCTGCCTCCTCAATCTAGCTAATAATGGAACAGAAGGAATAACTGTCTCATTTTATTTTACTTTTTGCTTCCAAATTTATTTTCATGAATTTGGAAAAGAACAGAGATCAGCAGTTAAGCCCCCAAAGAAGCCTTCCTTACACAGTCAGAGCAAGCACTTAATGACATCAAACCCATGTGGAAATGTTAATCTGTGAAAACTGAGAGAGTCACCGTCCTTTTATGACAAAACGCTGCATCAGTTCTCTTCAAAAGCAGTGACCCGTGAAAAGTGAGTGCAGGTGGGTCTCTTCAGGCTGGCTTCTTTGCACATAACAATTACATGCTGTATGGACTTTATACATAGCTCAGGGTTTGGATCATGGTCTCTAAAGAGTGTGTGTGTAGGTGGAGACATTTCAAATAAACTTTTTGTGTTACAGTATATGCTCACACTGCCTCTTTTGTCACTAGACAAGTTTGAATCGGTGATTCATAGTTATAGCAAGAAGTTTAACCCTTGGAATCTAGGACACACGGAGCTAAACAGAAACAGGCAAATCAAGATGCAATAAAAATACAATAATAAATAGGAAATATTGGAGCCTGTAGCGTTGAGATTGCACTGTAGCTCCAGTACAGCTGCCTGCCATTTTGACAAAGGATGTAGATGTTTTTAGAGTTTCTGCTATCAAAACAGTGAGTTAAAGGGACACTTTAAGCTGGAATTAACCCGTTCTATCTTTTGAAATGCATTAGATCATGGGTACCCAAAAGGTAGATCACCAGATGTAGAACTACAGCTCCCATGATGCTTTGCATGTCTTTGCAAGCCTTTTTTTATATGACAAAGCATCATGAAAGTTGTAGTTTTAAAGCATATAGAGATCTACCTTTTTGGGCACCCCTGCATTAGATAGTGCATTAAAATTTTTAATATAGAAACTAAAATTATCTTAATTCTATCAATTTTCTACAAATCCCAATGTTGTGCAGTATCTGAAGTGAACTCACACCAAGTCACTTTAGGCCTCACTTTAGAGGAAATTGTACTAGTATTAGTGGGTAAGTCGCTGTATCTCTGCACGCTAGCATACTGGGGTCTATTCACTAAACTCCAAATTGAAGAAACGAGAATCAGAATGGTTAACAGGCTTAAATAGTTGATATGGAAAAGTTCTCCAGCTCACAACTTGACTATTTTAGCCTAAATTTAGCAATTTGGTTTTCAATTCGCTAAAGTTCAAGTTTAGTGTATAAACCCCAATAGTTAGACATGAAGTGTTTCTGTAAGGTTTTGCTGTACTGGGAATAATCCAGAACCGCTGTGTGTTGGTACATAAACCCATTTCAACTACCTAACCCTATAGATATCAATGGGGATGTTATCATTATTGTTTTTGGCATTTATATAGCACCAACTTATTCCGTAGCACTTTACAACATTAAAAAAGGGGTACGTCAATACCACAACGCTAAACTGATGATCACCATTTCTAATTTGCTGGCCACTATTTTAAAGATATATTATTGTAGAATATGTTTCAGCGATAGTTAATTATATATACACTTGCACAACAGCAAGTTACTGGTCTCTCCAGCAGATAAAAGTCTGATCAATATTAGTCTTATAAGTCCCAAAACCGATTGTAAGCGGTGTCATATGTTATTGTGTGTCTAGTCCTGGAATGTGCTTTATTCAAAGCCTGCTCTGTGTGAGTTTCCTTTGACAGTGAATGTAAAGGTAGACAATGAATGTAAAGGAGTAGGTCATTATCAGGGACGCCCAATTCAACACTGTGCCTTTTACACATGGCTGTCACCTCACCCCTCCTCCTGTTATCCGCTGAAGAGAGATAAGGAGTGTGTTTATTTTGGCACAGCATGGTTACACAAGAGAGAGAGAGAGAGAAGCCCCCACCCCTGCACACAGTCCCTCCCCTGCCTGAGAGCATCTCCCTCCAGCTGACTCAGTGAGAGGGGGGAGCAGTGCACAGGCAGACCTACTCACTAGCAAACACTCACACTCTGGGATTTATTAACACACCTCCTGGAGCAGCACTGACACCGGGATATATTTATTTTGTGCAGCAAGAAACTAGACTTTGCATTTAGTTGCAGTGCTCTGCTTGCACTGCCCAGGTAAGGCACTCTCTTGCACATTTGAAAGATTCCACCGGAGAACTGTATCAGTTTTGTTGCAAGTTGAGCAGAACTGACATCACTGAGGATTTGGTTCCTGGAAATGCTCTGAGGCTGAAAAATAAGCAACTGAGCTGACTGCAAGGCAGTGCACTATCACACTGCAAGCAGCAGTGCACTGTATCTTTCACTGAGTGCACTATCACACCTGAGCAAGCAGTAGTGCACTGTATCGTCCACTGAATAGGCATCACTGCACAGTATCTTCCACTTACAGTCCACCATAACAACTGAATAGGCAGCAGTGCACAGTATCTTCCACTGACAGTGCATTCACACCTGAGTAGGCAGCAGTGCACTGCCAGTTACACTCTTGTTCAGTACTCCTGCTTGAAGTGAGGACTTGTGGAATTCCACTTATTAATTGCAGTAGTGCAAGTACACATTTTACCTGGATCACTAGGAACGTCTCTATATTGCTTGATTGGTTTCAGTAGTCCCATTCATTAGGAAGCAAGGTGTGCTTGTGCATGATGCTCTTTAATTCTAGTGCTGAAGCTTTCTCGAGGAACTGCTAAAAAAAAACAAAAAAAAAAAAAAAAAACACAAAACTAGCTTTCGTCTCTGGTGCAGCACCGCTTTATTGTCTGTGCAGTGCTTGGTGTGCGGCATGGATCCCAGCGGGGAAGTATCAATTTATCCTGTGGCCCCTTTGTGCCATGCCGGAGCAGGAAAGGACGAGGACTGCACAATGCGCAGTGCAGTGCAAGAGCTCCATTCCGAAATGGACAGTTTCAGACGTGGGGTGGAGCGGCAACTGGAGGACGTGCTGAGACTGGCCGGGCCGCTCTCCCGCTCTGTCTCCGACCTGCAGTGCGAAAACCGCCAACTTCGGGAGCAGGTGGAAAGGCTAAGCCGCCAAGTGGAGCTGTTGAGCCGGGCAGCTGGATTAAGCGGAGATGCGCAGACGAGGTACTCCAGTCATGCCCTGCTGTCAGTATCTGCGAAATCCCAGGTGAGTGGGTACTGAATGGGCATACGGCTGAGCATGGGACCAAGATGAATATAGTTACATAGTAATCTAGGTTGAAAAAATGTCCTTGTCCAACCTTTTAATATTCATCTTTTTATGCTGTTGATCCAAAAGAATTGTGTATTTTTCTGTTTCTGTGATGGTATCCTACTTTTGTACTTTTCTGTAGTTGAGCTGAAATGCCAGTTTGTTTTTTGCTTTCTTTTTTTTATTGCGCATACCATCCAGGTAAAAGTTCCTAGATCCACTGCGTTTTACTTTCTCACTGGTATTGCTGTCCTGCAGTATGTAAAAATCATATTCTGCAGAAAATACATCCATCAAGGAAGAATCCAAGAGAAAAAGTTTTGATTACTGGATATATGTTCTGCAGATTTATAATTCTCATTCAGTCTAAAATATCACCACGAAAGTAAGCTATGAACTAGGTGGTTAGGACATATAAATAATGTTAATGACCATTAAAAGTAAATCTCCCAAGTATAATAAATGCTATATTGTGATGCAGTGGTTATGGTGCCAGGAGTGCCCAGCACATCCCTATTGTAAGTAGTCAAATTGTTTTAGAATAGTTTGACTTCTTACGCAGGGTCTTCTCATTCCTGCCCCTTTGGAGTCTTCCCATGGCGGTTTATCAGATATTAGTTCAAACCTTCCATTCATCAGATATGACGAATACGTTGGTAACAGCAATTCCGCAACTATCAGCCTGTTCATAACCTCATTCATAGTTATTACTGCATTATAAGCAACTATGTGCAAGAAGACAGCAACAGGGGGCCTCCTTGCTCCATATCCTATGCAAACTGAATAGGTTTTTATAGTGTGGACAATGTCAAATTTAAAGGCACAGCATAATGATTTTTTTTTTTCCCCCAGGAAAGTTTATTGGTAATATAACTTCATAATAATTGTAATAGACCTGCATAGGTACAATTTATGAATGTCACTATACGTAATTGAAGTGCATAAGTAATTTTGTTAATGTAATAAATTCTGCAATGTCTAATGCTGAAATAATGTGCAAGGTGTAATTTTTTCATTTTACGTTCTGTTTAGGAATGTAGAGCAAAAATACTGTTAATGGCAGTAAAAAATCGCAAGACCTAAAACTTCAAACAGTACTATTATGTGAAGGTTGCTCTTGAGCCTGTTTGAGATGTGCACCTGTTCAGCAGTGCTCACTGCTGTGCTTATAGTACACAGGGATGGTGCTGTGTGCATTGTTAGTTAAATAACTGTATTTTATCCCTTTTGTAACATAATTTAGGGTTTTAGTCTTAATTATTACATAATGTATGTTCTATACACTTTCTAGCACATTAACTAGAAAATGTGTAGACTTAATTTTGTCTATAGAATGTGTGCATCTTTGTAGGACTGGTGCACTTTATCATAATTATGTAGCGCACATGACATTGATGCAAGAAGTGTCCTTGTCGGTAGAAAATAACTTGACATCAGTTTATTGACTGATATTTAGTCTGTGTGCTATCAAACGTATAATTTTGACAATTTTATATTAACATTATTTCTCTTTTCTACTACCATAACTATGTTGATGATGATTTTCTGTTCTGTACGCCCCTTTCTCAGCGATCTGTTTTAAAATTTTCAACATCTCCATATAGCTGTATGTAACGCATGCTAATATTTTTTATAGTTCCTCAGCTGAAGGAGCTGAGAAAATCTCACACCACTTTCTGCTGGGAATTCCATTTGGTGAATCCGATACTGATGCTTCCCAGGTGCAAACCTGGGAAATAGAATTCTAAATGACTTGCTGAGTTCAGGGGCCTGTGTAACATTACTGAGTCAGTGTCATCTCTGCTTTACATCGCTTCCTATGCAGACAACACTGTACTACAGAGAACTGAATAAACATTCACACCACTTAAACAGGCTGCTGGGAAGGACACATCTCATAATGGACGTGTAAGCACTCTTGGCCACTAGAACATTGACTCTTAAACGGATTGTATGTGTAACACTTGACCCTTCCTACTTTACATTAAAGGACCACTATAGGCACCCAGACCACTTCAGCTTAATGAAGTGGTCTGGGTGCCAGGTCCATCTAGGATTAACCCTTTCTGCTGTAAACATAGCAGTTTCAGAGAAACTGCTATGTTTACCTATGGGTTAATCCAGCCTCTAGTTGCTGTCTCATTGAGAGGCGCTTCCGCGCTTCTAACTGATTTTCACAGTGAGAAGACGCCAGCGTCCATAGGAAAGCATTGAGAATACTTTCCTGTGGTCTGGCTGAATGCTCCGCGCATGCGAATTCAGCCGATGACTGGAAAGGAGGCGGAGAGTCCCTACCACCGAGGGAGCCCGGCGGTGGAGAAAAGGTATCTGTTTAACCCCTTCCTCACCCTAGAGACCGGCGGGATGGAGGCCCAGAGGGTGGGGGGGACCTAGAGACCCTATAGTGCCAGGAAAACCTGGCACTATAGTGGTCCTTTAACCCCTTAAGGACACATGACATGTGTGACATGTCATGATTCCCTTTTATTCCAAAAGTTTTGTCCTTAAGGGGTTAAGTGTGTGTGTGTGTGTGTGTGTATATGTATATGTATATGTGTGTGTAATATATATATATATATATATATATATATATATATATATATTTAAAGTGTTTAAATATTTTTTTACATTTTGTGTATGTATATACATATACAAAAAAAAAAGGTTTACTTTTTAAATGTAAAGTGCACTGCTCCGTGCAGCTGCAGGTAGACCCTTCTCACACCTGTAGCCCATGGAGCAACGCAGTAAGGAGAATGGGCCTTGACAGGGTCAGAGAGTAGGCATGTATGGATTTTAATAATTGGGGGCAGGACTTTGTCAGGTGGTTATGGAGGAGGGGCCTAGGGGGTTATAGCACGGCCATCTTAGAGAGTGGCCATTTTAATTTTCAACTTGCACGAACCTGTTACTTGTCCCACCCACCCTCCCTGCAGTTATTAGTGTTCCCAGTTTGGTCATAGCGACGGGGATGGGCTAGAAAAATAGGAAGTAGGTGGAGTAGGAAGTGGTCATGGAAAAAGTCTAAGTTGGAGTAGGCAGGACTGGTTCAGTTGGTTGGTAGGTTCGAGCCCGTCGGTGGCTCCGAACCTGGGGGTGTAGGGGTGTCATGGTACACCCCTACAAGTTAAATAGTTGGTGGGGCCTCTTTGGTAGGCCGTGTGTTTGTTATATGTTATGTATACTGTTATACACTGTTATATTGGTATGGGGTCATTGCCGGGGGTATTTAGGTACGGAGCGAGATTGGTTAAAATATCCTTATTGTTGGCAACGACCCTAAAATTATGTTAATTTCTTTATGATAATATAATAAAGCTGTGGACTTTATATTTCCAACAGAAAAATTGATGTCTGTGTTTATTAAAGGTAATGGGGAGGATTTATAGTACATGCCGAATAACGACTGTGCACATGTCAAGGATAAAACTGACCGTGTCCACTCTTTATACATGGTCCAGTCCACTGTATAAAATGTGTTTTGCTCTCTGGAAAGCCACAGACCGCGCATGTGCATTCTTTGCTCGGATTTCTGAAAACCCACTGTGCCTAGCAGGTGTGCCATCCAATATCTCAACCATATCTCACATAGCAACAGTGCTACTTTCATGCAATTTTGATGTAAAAGACAAGGACTTCCATGGAAATGTCATGGATTTTGTGTGAAAAATGTTCATCGTAGGAACATAAACTCTGAATTGGAATGCACGTGAGGATTTTACAAATAACTCTAAATGAAGGAAAATAAAAGCATGCTATATATTCTAGACTCTAAATGTTTGGCTGCTTGTTTTGTTCTATCACATACAAAGCTGTCCTAGCAAAGTATGGCGTATAATTCTAATAACTGGTATCCTACGATGCCGATTACGGTTCTTGGATACCGTAGAAATTATTTTGTTTATATACCTGAAAAAAGCTGTGAAAATTTATTGAGATGCTTGAAAACTCAATTATCGGCAATGTATGTTCAAACGTTAGTTTGATTCCTGGGTAACCATTGTATCCTTATAACTTTGATTTAAAAAGTTGTACCATCAATTTGGGTAATATTACCTGTATTTTTTTCTGTTAATGTCATTATTCTCCAAAGTTTTTCATAGCCCCACCCCCTCCATATTGGGGTGTATAAGCAAAATTTAGAAAGGCTTACACCCATAGCGGCACCGGGTATCAGCTACTATTCAGGGTGCTGTGACTTAACTTATCAGAGGGTGAGTTATGGTGACAGAGTAATGGAAATAAATATACAAATAGCCTTCATGCCTTGTACAGTCCTCCAACTTTTTGTAGACTGACTGTACTGACCCGTTGTAGGAAGGCCACCCCTATTTCCTTCCCTAGTAGTGCACAAAAAGGGAAAATCTTCGGGGTCCAGAGAGGTTAGCAGATAAGGTTATAGGTACAGACCTGAAATCCCACCTATCTATCTCCTGTACTTTCCTGGTGTCTGGAAGCTTATAACCAGATTATTATTATTTATATAGCACCAGCAAATTCCGTAGCGCTGTACAATGGGTGAACTAAAAGAAATGTATTTGTAACCAGACAAGTGGACGCACAGGAACAGTGGGTTTGAGAGCCCTGCTCTATGAGCTTACATGCTAGGAGTGAGGTATAGTGACACAAAGGGTAAAGAACTTTTACCATAATTAGTAAACAAAGGTAGATCTCTGTCCTAAATTAAAGAAAACCCTTTGATATTCTACTTAGAGGTGTTGTCCATCTCTGGGGCAGAGTATGATGTTTAGTGACTTGGCAGTTTTTTGCATGGTATTCTGGTAGATGTGTGTGTGTGAGGCTTTTTTTGTTTGTTTTTTAAGTTAATTTTTTTTTTCATTTTACCCTACAGAATTAGATACTGCTTCCGAATTTGCTTACTCAATGGTGAGATTTTATCACTGTTTAATTTCACTTTATATTAATTTACGCTTACAGATAGATCTTCTTTTTCTGTATTAGAGCAGTGACTATTATCCCTGAAACTGAAACTGGACCTAAATAGTGTTCCTGGATGATCTAATTACAACAGGATGTACGCACAGATAAACAACTTAAAGTAGGGCTAGTGAGCGTTAAAAGAAATAATAGCTACAATGTTTTAATATAGATCAGTCTTCAAAGAACTCAGGATCATCAATGGCAATTTAAGTCAAGTGGCCATATGCAGAACTCCCTCTTATGTCTTTCACTGCTGGACATTTGCTGTGGAATTCCCTCCTTCCTCCCCCTTTAATGACATTGTTAAAAATAGCTGACCACTTTAAGTAGCCCCCTTGCCCAGTCATTGTGTCAGATTGTCCTAGAGAGAGCCTAGGCAGGACCATGTCTTCTATGTTTCTGGTAAGCTTTGGTGCCTTCATTGTTATCAAGCATTTACTTTAAGGGTTCCATTATATGTGTGTGTGTTTATTGTTCAGCTTTTGAGTGAGGTTTATGTAGGTACCACAAGCGGTACTTAGCAGCAGGTAGTTATTTGCTTTTTGTGTTTATTTCCTAACCGGAGGCGAATGTTGGTTGTTTAAAGTCAGCAGATGCAATGGGCATTTTTACTGTGCTGTATCATGTAACATGAAAATGTTTAATTCAAAGGCCACCACTGACTAATGCTTGGCATGAAAACCTTTACATGGCATTGTGCATTCCTATAACATTTATAGATTTCAGGCATTGCGCATTCCCTTGGTTTATTTTTTTCTAATTTGATTTTTAGTGGTACAATTCTAAAGCCATAAAGCAATATTGTATAATTGGAACACTGCTCTTAATATGTATGAACTAGAATGAATCAAGGTCAACGTTGTAATGTGTTGGTTTTAGACTTGGGAGGAGGGTGTTGTGTTTTTGTTTAATTTTAGTTTTTTCATGACTGAAAAAGTAAAGCGATACTCCTACTGTTAGGGTTTTCACTCAAACCTTTAGCTAACAAGAAGTTACCAACGGTTTATGCTAAATATTTTATTGTTGCTGTAATTTTACTATTGATTATTATTTTTATTTTTTTTAATGAATAAAAAAAAAATCATTTTCAAAATGGCCATCGACTTTTTGTGACCTGTGATCCTTATATTACCTTTGGTACTGATATGGTTGAGTGTATACGTTTTTAATAAGTTGTAATATAGTTCAGTAGGGAAATAAATGCAAATTTCACCATTAAGGTCACTTAACGTTATGCTGGTTTGTAGCAGCCACTTCCCTTGAACCAATCTAGTTGACAAGACCGCACGTTGCATATTTTTTGCATACATGGTTTTGTATGTAGAGCACAGATTGTGAATTAATGTAACCCAGGGGGTTATGGGGAAATACAAGATTGTGCAAGAAATTTTCTCACATGCATGTGTGTTGCATTTATAAACATATGCACCCAGAGCATCATAGCACAATGGCATTGCGCTGGCAACAGTGCTGTCCAGGAAAATGCAGTTATTGTCTCTGCTGCTGTTCTGTATGATTTAATTGCATCTCCATGGGTAAGGGAATGAAGAGCTGTAACTTTCGGAGAGGAGACAGTTCCACTATAAAGCGTGAAGTGATTTTAATGTATTTACTGCTGTGTAGTAAAATTCAATTTTTGTTTGGATCCAAAGTAACAGATTACAACAATGTAATTTTTTTTTGTTTTTTTCCGGTCTTCTTTTCCATCAAATAGGTGTCCTGTAGGTCACATGGTAGACCTCTTCGTTTTCATACATCTTCTTTTACAAAACCACTTGTGCTAGAAATCTGTGTCAAGTTATATTGTGAAGTATATTCAGTTTGGTTTCAAGGATGAAGGAAGTCATTTGGCCATGGTTGTTTATGTCAAAATCGAGATGGTTGTTGCAAAGCAGTGCCCTTAAAGGGACTCCCCATTGCCCAAATGCCACAAAAAAAGTGTGTGGACTTTATCCCCCCTTCCCCTCCCCCCAAACAAAGTGCCCAGAAGCACTTGAAATACAGTGTTTCTCTCCCTCTCATGCGCACAGTGCGTTTAAGAGCTTGGAGGCTTATATCTCTATTGTGACTTGCTAAACAAAGCACGATGATATGTTTGGAAATCAATAGCCGGTTTCATATCCCATCTGGGCGACTACTCCCTTTGCTGCTTTTGATACAATATTGGAACTATGTTGTTAAACTGCTGTCATTGAATGCTGAATGTGTTCTGCTATTTAGTCACTCCTCGTCTAACCTCTCGGTAACCCTTACACTTTGATGTGTCCCATTTATTATCATACTTTATTCATAAAGAGGAACATGTCTAGTTACATTACACAATGTGAGACATACATACTATTCATGTTCCTGACACAAATCCACACTGAACATGTAGTAAGAAGCTATGTAAATAGTTTAAATAGCCTTTGCTTCTCCAGTTTGACAGTTCATGTGAGGGATTTTTTTTTACCCTTTATATAACTTTTTTTTTTTAACTTTTATATCGCTTAATAGTTATAACTGCTGTAGTGGAGTAAAATGGGCAATTACTCTGCAATGGCCTGTGACTTACAGCTGATGGGGCTCTAGACATACACCAGTAAAACATTATTACTATGTATGTTCCTCTTTAACTGTTACTAATCTCTATAAAAGGCAAATTTTAAAATGATCTGCAATTTGTCGTAGGTATATAAGGCTGATAAATTCTTCAAGGATGCTACACAGCACATCTCTGAGATTCCAGCAGTAAATTAGTTTCCTAGTTGTGTTTATATGATAAAGATAGAAAGAAAAAAAAAACAAATTGGGAATTATAGATACAAATTGTCTGTACTGAAAAGTGGTGCAAAACATGGCAAAGGTGTTGAGTCACCAACCGAATGGTTCCAATGGTTTGATGGTGACTGTCTCGCTTTTCGTACTGCAGACTACTTCTCAGGAACACTTTTTATGCATAGCCCCATTATTTCCATTTTAAAGGGTTACTCCAACAACCGTTACCACTTTTGCTTTCAGAAGTAGTCATGGTGGCAGGAATCTGTATGCAGCGTTTCTGATTGAATATTTGCACTTTTGTGCAGGTGGCTACTTACACCTCTGGGACACGTGACTTGGAAAGTTTGGAACTCTGTTCTGGACTACCTAATGTTAATTCTGTGCAAAAAAAGGTCTGTTAGCACGCTTTTTTTAATTATTATTATTTGCGCAATGTATATTTGCTTAGTACAACTATAACCCTTATTGTTAAACATTGCTCTGTTCTGTTTACACCTAATAAATCCTTCATTTTGCATTCACTTTGACAATTTAATGGGGTTATGTATAAAATGTATTTTTTTTCTGAAGTACGGTACTAAAAGTGGGGCAGTCTACATGGAAACCAGTGGGAAGATGTATTTGGTGACTCCTACCCCTCCTGCGCATATGTACCACTTTTCAGAACTGACACTTTTTTTTTTATACATGACTCCCATTGTATAAAATATACAATCTTGCCTTTATTCCAGCCGATTGGTGCTTACTCTGCCCCGATATGCCTGCTTGGCTGACATAATCAGAAGTGATGATTTCAGCCAAACAATGTTTTCCCTTAGGAAAGTAATGGATTACCTGAGATGGTCAATTCTGATGATCTCAGTTCAGTGTATCCATGCAGAGGGCAGAGACGCTTAAAGTCTGTGCTACACACTATGAAGCACCTCAAGTAGCTACCCGAGGAGTGGCCACTGAAGGTGTCCCTAGGCTGGATTATAAACACTGCCTTTTCTCTGAAATGACGGTGTTTACTGCAAAAAGCCTGCAGGGACGGACTATACTCAATAAGCTGTAGTTTTTCTGGTGACTATAGTGTCCCTTTAATAACATTGTTGGTTAAGTTTCATTGCTGTTATATCAGAATTTTGTATTTATTTATTTAAACAAGAATTGTCGCTTCCAGTACAAATTCCTTGACTTGATTTCACAAGAAGAAAATATATTTGTGCAGAATTTATTATGATACTAACTACAGAAATCCATAAATATTAGCCGTGAACGGTATAAACTAGTCAAGGATAGGTTAAGGTGAATGAATGTACACGTCTTGATTTCCAATGGATTTTGCAGCTGTTGCTTGGCTGCTCTCTCTTCGCGTGATATTTTTAATTTTTATTTATTTTCCTGTCACCGCTCAACCTAAACCTGTGCGACTCCCTTGCCAGCTCTGTTATATGTGAGTATTTTGTAAAGTGGTGTTTACATTGTGAAACAGACGTTAACTCCTTGCTGAGTACTGCAGTGCCTTGTACCAAAGTGTAAGACTAGACAGAAAACAAACAGGCAGATTGATGAGAATGTATAATTAAAAGCCAGTCTCAAGCAGCTGACTGCTGTTTTTCTCTGTGTATGCAATGTTTTGGGTTCCTTTTCCAGTTTTGGATTAATTTTAAAAGGTCCTAATAAAGCAGAAAGCGTAGGAACCCCATGACCCAATAATGTATTATTATTATTATTTATTATTGCCATTTGTATAGTGCCAACAGATTCCGTATCACTTTACAAAAATGTAAAACGTTGCATATTTATGTGATAGTTCTTTTTATTTTTATATATATTTTACATTTTATTTATTTTTACAAAGATGTGTTGCTACATTAAAGGGACACTCAACAGCCTAAATACAAAATAAATAAACACTATTTAGTAGATATACCCTAAATTGAAACTTGCATGTATTTAATTATGCAATTTTTAAATTGTAGTTATATATAAAAAAAAAAAAAGCTTGCAAAACCTGTAATTCTCTCTTGTCTACTGCCTGTGCAAGCCCTCCTTTTCTAACCCTACCTAGTCTTTCTGTGGCTGTCCAATCACTGACTTCCCAATGCAGCTCAATGAGAAGTCTTTGCAAGGCAGGTGCTCTGGGCAATTGCTGCCTCTTGAGTTCAGTGCAACCGAGTTAACCAAACCAGAAACCCAGGGGGGGTGTAACCAGTATAACTTATAAAAGTGACAGTTTCTACTGAAATCTTCACTTTTTCCAAAATGAAAAAAATGGGACACACTCTTTACACATAAAGCATGTTAGCTTGCTGAAAAGCTTTAGGAGTCTGGAGTGCCCCCTTTAAGCCATCTTTTACGGTATATTTAACCCCTTAAGGACACATGACATGTGTGACATGTCATGATTCCCTTTTATTCCAGAAGTTTGGTCCTTAAGGGGTTAAAGGGACACTATAGTCACCTGAACATAGCTTAATGTAGTTGTCCTGGTGTCTACTGCCTGTCCCTGCAGGATTTTGTATGTAAACACTGTTTTAAATTACTGCCTATGAACACCTCTATTGGCAGTCACTCACTCGGCACTCTACATTGTGTGCAGTACTGATGTTTAGCATCTCCACGCTCTGCATGGAAGCACTAAACTTTCCTCTTAAAGATGCATTGATTCAATGGCTCTCAATGAGGAGATGCTGATTGGTGCATCTTGACATTTTGCCTATGCAAAGTATTGAGATCATACATTTTGGAAAAAGGGTGAGGGTTTTTTTTTTAGTTTTTTTTTTTTTTTAACCAGGGATGAGGACGGGCGGCCAACTAATCAGCGGTTTCAAACCTACAGTGTCAGGAATACATGTTTGTATTCCTGACACTATAATGTTCTCTTTTAAAGATCACACGCACCTTTTAGTTGGGAGTTGCACGGTCTGAGTATGCGTTTGCCATGTGTCAGATTTGGAGGCAGATGGAGAAGATTAAGCCACTAGCCATTGGTGAATGAAAATTCACCTGTGGTGAGAGTAAAACTGACCCTCCAGTCTTGCAGTGGCAAATAACTAAGCCCTTGGTTAAACTATAACTGTAGCTTTAATAAATAAGATGAAATGACAATATTCAGTAGCTTCTTGCACTATGAACCATGCAAGGCACCTAAATAGGCCTTTTTACTCTTAATTGTTACTAATTGGTTTGCATAAGTGTTGATTGTATAATTTTCTGACAATTTAAAAAAAAAAAAAACAGAAAAACACTTAAAACAGGTCTGGTTTGAGTGTCTCAACAAGTCAGCATACATTCCTAACACACCCACTGAATTGAAATAAGACCTCTTCAACTTTTGACTTTTCTTTCTCTTTTATTTCTCATTTCAATATGTTCGTAGCTAAAATCTCTGCATTCAAATGTGTAAGAAACAGTGTAACGCACTGACAAAGAATTGAAACTCAGATGAATTGCGTAACTGAAAAAGGGAATATGCATTTCTTAATAGCGCTGGTACCAAAATATATACAAAATAAACATTATAGAGTTGGGAATACACACTATCTGCCCTAGTCCCAAATAAGATTGATCCCCTCTCAAGAGGAATACAATTTACTTTATTAAAAAAAAAAAATGCTTTTGCTTACCTATTTTCCAGCGCCTATTCTCCCTATGCGCTGCTATTCGTTCCACCTGCTGTCACCTCATCAGTGAGGCATCGCTTCCTCAACGATTTTCTAATCCAGTGCTCTTCATAGAGGAGCATTGGGGACACGGTGCATGGTGAGCAACGCGCAGACATCCAATCAAATGCTTCTCATAGAAGACCATGCTTTCCTATGAGCTATTTGATGACGTTCAACATCTTCATGGATGTTTGACGTCACATGACCGAGTTTCACTCAAAGACCACAGGAAGTGATTTCACTGCACAGAGAGTGCCTGTAGTGGTTGCCATTAGAAGTGTATTAACCCTGCTATGGCACCATTTTAACTTGCATCATGGTGGCTTGTTGTCCCCAGATGTTGGTATTTGTAATTCTTGATGTAACCTAGAACATGGGAAAAAATATCATAAGACCCGAAGGAAGATGGTGACGACGTTGGTTGTATCCTATATGATCAATAATGTATATATCTAATTTTATATATATCACATGCAGTAAGAGCAGCCCCAACAGACCCCAGGGGAAGTCCACTCAGCTCTCACAAAGGTACGGGGGATTAAAATGGAAAATGTGTTTTTCTCTCTCTGTCCCTGTCTGTGTGTGTGTGTGTGTCTTTCCCTGTCTGTCTGTCCTATAGGAAAGCATTGGGAGGATATTGTGCATGTTCTCTATGGGTAACATTCAGCACCTCCATGCAGAGCGTGGAGACGCTGAACAGCGGTGCTGCACACTGTGCAGCACTGAAAAAGGACTCTAGTGGTGTCTGAGTGACTGTCACTAGAGGTGTTACTAGGCCGCAATGTAAACACTGCCTTTTCTCTGCTACAGGGACAGGCTACAGGCACCAGAACAACTACATTATAGGGACCCTTTAAGAATTGCATATTTCTCTTAAATTAAACTTTGCTAGTTTTGAAAAAACTAGCTCCTAACTTTTTTAGCTGGCTCCTAGATTCCAAACAAATTGCTCTAGAGAAAGGTTTGTATTTTGTCATTGGAATTTACTCTGCCATAGTTATCTTCATGAACAGTTCCTTTACAGCCCAGGCTAAAAGGTGCAATAAATATCAAAGATAAGAACTAAATATTTTTGGGGGAATAGGCAATTGTAACTATCCCTTTTTCATCATTTGTGAGATATACTGTCGGGTTCTAGAGAAAATAGTTTTTTAATGTAAGCTCCATCCTGTAACAAGTCTTTTAGCCAGACATCTGTTGGCCGGAGGCATTGTGATTGGTTCCTGATGACATCACTTTGCCACAGCTGGCTGTCTGTAGTCCCCTTTGGACCAGGCCCACAGCTGTAACATCTTTTGGCATGTAGGCTATGTTTTCTTTCAATCTGCTCATGTAATTAATGGCTAATGCTTTCTTAAGAGACAGAGTGAGCTTTTAATCCTCACTTTCATAGTTCACGAGGATTAGAGACTACCTTTTAGAATGAAGGAAGAGGGGTAGTAAAAAAAATCTCGTAGATGGCTGTAGATTTGAAAACAAAACAAAAACTAAATTTATGTTCCATCTCTACATAGAATACATACAAACAAACAGAATATGTGCACACAACCCCAGTGAAAAACAGTGATAAGTTTCCAGAAAAAGGTCCCCGAAGACTTCCTCTTGTCTTCAATACAAATACACAACAGAGTACGGGATCATCTGCTAAATACAGATCAAATAGAGAAACATAGCGTTTAACTGTGTGAGAGTAAGTGAAGATGTGTGGTTTATAATTGGTCACTCACAAATTATCAGATGTAAAACAGGCTTGAGTGAAATCTTTTTCTTCTGATTCTTCACACTCCCATCAGTCAATCAGAATATTTGCTCCAAAGAGAAAATATATGGAAAAAAATAAGGTGCAATTCCAGAGTAAAGTACAAAAAGAATTTAATAACTTACATATAAGTTAAAAACAATGAGCATATCACCACTGGACGTCCCGTTGTGATTCCAGTTGCCGTATCTTTTAATTGCTGTTTCCTTGAAGATAAGCCATCTTTCTGACTGCCACGATGTGAGGGCTTTGAACCATTATATCAAAAATGCTATGCTGCGGACTACTTTTGATACAATTGACTCTACATCTGTTACAAGTTAAGGTAGTCACTCAAATATGTATTTTCATTAGTTAGTCCATGTAGTTGTCTCATGCTGTTTGTGATGGGCAGAGATTTATGGGTATTGTAGGTAAAAAAACAAACAAAAAAAAAAAAGCTGAGTATGCAGTTCGAGACGGACTTGACCCTTCAGTCAACTTAATATGTACTTTTAAAAAAGCTTTTATTTAAAGTGGCTGTCACTCCTTTCCTGTCACCTCAAAAATGAGTGAAATTCCAACACAGTCAAAAGATATCCTAAGATAAATTAGGCACTACTTAGTATATTACCAATGACTGATAAAACCTGACAAAAGGCAGAGCTACCACCATCATGTTTTGTAATTACTCTCCACTAGTAATGGCTGGAGGCAAAAAAGCATGGTCTATGGAGGATCTTGTGGAATCCTCCATACATCTAAGTGTTGTACTTCTTGCTCGATGTGGGCTCCCAGCAGATAGAGAGCCAGGAGTTGAGGAAGACAGACCAGATGAGGATAGCGGCAGCCACGTAGGGCAGGCTTGGGTAAGTAAAACTCACCTTTTCTTGCACCCTCTGACCACTGCACTGCAAGCAGAGCAGTAACCATTGGGAGTCTTTGCAAAATATGTAAATACTCCAGACCGTGACAACACTGCTCAAAAGGGTTACTCAAGGCCCCATGATCTCTTAGTGATTAGAAGTGGTCATGGTGCCTGAGGTCTGTATGTGCAGAATTTAACTATGAAACTCAGCACATAAGGAGTTTAATCTTCTCCTTCCAAAGGTGTAACTCCACCTCTGACCACGGCATTGAGGCTTATGTAAATCATCTGACACCAGCACGTGCATTATGGTGGTGCCAGACGTCAGCCAAGGAGTGCAAGTTTGGGGGGGAGGTGGGGTTATGTTGACCATGACACTGTACATATTACACCCAATTCTATTTGAGGTGAATCCATTCTGTAAACCAGCAGAAGGTAAATAAATTAACACATTTTAGTTTCTTATTTTTTTTGCATCTGAAGACTTCTTGAAGTTTGTGACAGGAAGACATTGTCAGATGCATGCATACCGACATTGAGAGAGATTAATTTAGGGGATAGGGTCTAGTTTGCTGCATTTATGGTAATTTTTCCACTTCCAAACACATTATGACCGAGCTCCTCACACCAGTACACATAGCTCTACGTGTAATTGAATATGGGCTGTGCAGACAAAACTTGAATTCACCAGCCATTCTACTGTGACCCCCCATGACTCCCTGCCAACCATACTTTAGAAACCCGATGATGTCAAACACTGCTAATGCATTTCATAGGGATTGGCAAATGGTGGCGATTGCTGCACACACATCCTATGTGCCCACCGTTTGTCTATAAGAAGCCTTTTATTGAACAAATTAATCTGTATTTCACTGAAGAAGGATCAGTTGCAGGAAGGTGACTGTCCCTGCACTGAAATTACTCTAACTTTTTAAAATAGGTTTATTCCTAAATATATGTTCCTATTTAGCCATTCCTCTGCACCGTGCATCTGTTACTTGTGAATATATTCTGATCAAAACCACGTGTGCTACAGGTGAATAGTTTAAAGAGCTGAACTGTACTAGCCTGTCTGCATCAATGAGATTCAAGTTGTCCCTGCCTACTCTTTTAACCTTTTGATAGTCACCAGTAGGTTAAAGTTTACACTGCACTGTGCTGACTCTCAGTGTAATATGAGCACATTCCAGGCGCTTGAGATGTAAAGACGTTATTGTTACAAAATGTTTAATGGGTTTAGTGGTTTGAGGCAGGTTAATCCCATCATTATGGAAATCATTTACATTTAATGTGGGATTTTGTGTTCTGGTAGGTTGAGTTGTAAAGGACAGGCCAGGGTCATGTTTTGAGACCTCTTTGTAAATATTCACACCTGTCTTTGCCGAAGGCTTTTTTTCCCTCTCTCTTTCCATCAGACAATGTGAAATTGTCTCTATAAATGGTTTCATTTTCTTTTTCTATTTTTTTCCTATTCTTCAAATATCACCGGTGTCTGTGTATTTAATATGTTAAAGGGGCACTATAGGAATTATATTTATTTCATCTTATTAAATTGGTTATCATGCCTGGAGTACGCTGGCCACCAGAGGCGGCTCTAGACTTTTGGAGGCCTTAGGCGAAAATCAAATATGAGGCCCTCCCCCATGCGCAATAAAAAAGAATAAAAAAAAAAAAAAAAAGCAGGAAATATTAAAATTAACTGTATACATTGCATATTTTAAGGCAAACCTTAATAAACCCCATAATTTCAGTATTCAAACTTATTTTTGTTATTAAATTATTCTACAAATTATCTATACACAAACATTGGGTATAGATAAACAGTTTGTGTCTGACTTAGTTATTCTTGTTGGTGTCTCCTAAAACTGAAATAAAGTTGTCAACAGAGTATTAAAAGAGCACTATAGTATCAGGAACACAAATGTGTATTCCTGACCCTATAGTGTTAAACTATTTAGCCCCCTCCCCCCTCAATGTAGTAAAAACTTACCTTATTTCTTGAGCTGCACAAGTCTGCCAGCGCCGGATCCGCCCAATTGGCTAACATAATCTAAACTGATGATCTCAGTCTCCATCCCCCTTTATTTCCATCTCCTCTCCGTCCCCTTTATTTCCATCTCCTTTCACTCCCCCTTTATTTGCATCCCCTCCATCACCTCTCCTTCCCCCTTTATTTCCATCTCCTCTCCTTCCCCCTTTATTTCCATCTCCTCTCCTTCCCCCTTTATTTCCATCTCCTCTCCTTCCCCCTTTTTTTCCATCACCTCTCCTTCCCCCCATTTTTCCCATCTCCTCTCCTTCCCCCTTTATTTCCCTCTCCTCTCCTTCCCCCTTTATTTCCATCACCTCTCCTTCCCCCTTTATTTCCATCACCTCTCCTTCCCCCTTTTTTCCCATCACCTCTCCTTCCCCCCTTTTTTCCCCATCTCCTCTCCTTCCCCCTTTATTTCCATCTCCTCTCCTTCCCCTTTTTTCCCATCACTTCTCCTTCCCCCTTTTTTGTCATCACCTCTCCTTCCCCCCTTTTTTTTCCATCACCTCTCCTTCCCCTTTTTTTTCCCATCACCTCTCCTTCCCCTTTTTTTTTCCCATCACCTCTCCTTCCCCTTTTTTTTCCCATCACCTCTCCTTCCCCTTTTTTTTCCCATCACCTCTCCTTCCCCTTTTTTTTCCCCATCACCTCTCCTTCCCCTTTTTTTTCCCATCACCTCTCCTTCCCCTTTTTTTGCCCCATCACCTCTCCTTCCCCTTTTTTTGCCCCATCACCTCTCCTTCCCTTTTTTTGCCCCATCACCTCTCCTTCCCTTTTTTTTCCATCACCTCTCCTTCCCTTTTTTTTCCATCACCTCTCCTTCCCTTTTTTTTCCCATCACCTCTCCTTCCCCCTTTATTTCAATCTCCTCTCCTTACCTTTTTCTCTCTTCTCCTCTGCTCTCTTTCCTTCACCACCAGCAGCGTCTTTTTCTTCTCTTCTTCTTGGTACCGCAGGCAGGGGAATGCAGGGAGGGGCTACGTTGTTGCGTCGTGACGTCACCAACATTGGCATCGCGGATTGGCCGATTAGTGTGTAGGAGGAGGGGAGGGGACTCACTCCAGCACGGAACCCATATGAGAGGTTTCCATCTTTCGTTAGAGCCGGGCGGTGCCGCGGCGATGCGGCCGCCGGCCGGAATGAAAAGATAATAATTTATTGTTTTAGCACTACTGAAGCGTCTCTCTAATCACACGGTTTAGGCGGCCGCGAGGCCCCTTTTAGCGCGAGGCCTTAGGCGGCCGCCTAAACCGCCTAATTAGAGAGCCGCCTCTGCTGGCCACCCACAGCCCAGCCCCCACTGGAGTTATTATGATCCATTTTAGGCAATGGGTGTCCCACCTTTTGGCTTCCCTGGGCCGCATTAAGGGCAGATGTATTGTCTTGGGCCACAAATCAAATATATAATATAGATAATGTATATAAGTAATATAACTTTAAAAGCTGTTTTCTTAATTTTGATAGTTCAATTCTTTAGTAGATCACTCCCTTATTTGTTTTCCTTATGTGGGATTGCCATATTTAAGGATACCAAATTAGGGAGCTATCTACTAAACACATACGTGTGTGTGTGTGTGTGTGTGTGTGTGTGTGTATATATATATATATATATATATATATATATATTGTTTCATATATATATATATGTATGTGTATAGGTCTGAGTGTGTGGTTATATGTGCATAATCACAAATCTATACACACACACAATCACAAACCTATACGCACAATCACAAATACACTTCACATATGTACACACACACATACATATAAAATCAATCAAAGACCCCCCACACACATACATTTACAGACATACACACACACACAGTCAGACACCTATGCACGAAAATCACTGATATACACAAATACACACATACAATCAAACCCACACACAATCACATAATGAGATACACACACACACACACACACACACACAATCTTACACAGTCACAGCCATATCCACAGACTCCTTCCTCCCCTCCCCTGCCTTAAACATTCATTGACAAAACTTACACACACTTAGTACTAAAGAGGTCCACCCAGCCGCCCTACCTTTCTCTGGGAGGACTGGAATGGATCCTCTTTCCCTGGTGGCCTGTGGTTGCTGCTGGGCTGGGACCTCTCTGCCCTTCCTGCACAGGTCCCCTGACACCGATGCCGAGATGACGACATATCCTGGCGGCCAGCTCACTGCAGGGTGCACAAGGGAGCTGTGTAGGAGGAACACAAAATGTAATGGGCTTCCTGCCTGCCTTGCCGACGGGCAGCGCAGGCGGTAACCGGGCCGCAGGTAGGACACCCGCTTTAGACAAAGATTACACACTTTCTTGTAGACCTACCAGTAGTGGGCGCTGTAATATGCGGGAAGCAGTCAGCTGAAACTCTCTGACTCTGAAATTTCCACCTATTGCTACTCAGGGTAATTCCTCTTCATTCGCCCTAAAACTACTAACTAGAACATTAAACTGTTTAATGCTGAATTGACAGAAGGCACATGGTGACTTTACACAATATAACAACTTTAGTAAGTTGTTATACCTCCAAACATTTTAAATGGACAAAGAGGGACACTTCCATTTTAGGGTTGTGGGGGATGGGGGTGGCCAGGGGCTGGGGCTGCTGAGAATTTTTTTCTTGACTTACTAATAACAATTAGTCTAACTAAAATGTAATTTATAACAAGAACAATGTACCTTATTTCTACAGACTATAGTGCTAAATCCACCATTTAGGTGGCTTGCCCCCCTATAAAAGTTTAAAACTCCCCTTATTTCCAGCGCCACGCGGGTCTGCCGGCTCTGGCTCCGCCCCTTTGGGACATCATCAAAATGGCTGATTTTTAGCCAATCCAATGCTTTCCCATATTGGATTGGCTAAAAATTGGCACAGGGTGTGGGGCCAAATGCATTTTGGCCAATCAGGACCTCCTCATAGAGATTCATCTCTATGAGGAAAATTCAGCGTCTCCATGCAGAGCGTGGGGATGCTGAACGGCAGAGCTGCCTATTGTGCATCCCTGAGCCAGGAAGCACCTCCAGTGGCCATCTAAGGAGTGGCCACTTGGAGGTGTCCCTAGGGGCAATGTAAAATGTTTGCATGAAAATACCTGAAGGGAGCGACTATACTCACCAGAACAACTACATTAAGCTGTGGTTGTTCTGGTGACTATAGTGCCCCTTTTAAGTGAATAGCCCTGCTGTTCTTTGTTTTATAGGCAGAAGACATTAATTTATTCTTTCTACTGTTTTTGACCTGTCCTTTTAACCCCTTAAGGACCAAACTTCTGGAATAAAATGGAATCATGACATGTCACACATGTCATGTGTCCTTAAGGGGTTAAGGGCTGGCACAATCATTAAACAAGGAAGAAGGTATTCACTTGGGGCTTTTTGGGTGCCAGTTCTGGAGATCATGGATTGCCCTTTGGTAAATCCCCACTTAGGACTCAAACGTGTTCCTTTTAGCTCACCTGTGTAGTTTTGTTTACATTTTGATACCATGGAAATTGAAAAATACATAACCAAATCAATATAACAGGATTACAGGCTGTAATGGAAAACATGAGCTAACATATGCTGTAATGGTTTTGTAAATACAAAGCATACCTTTCAAAATTGAAGCTTTTGAGAAAGTGGTGTAGTATTGCTTGGGCCACCAGGAAGACAATGATAAGGGAGGGAAACTTTCCTTTTAGCTTGGCTTGCTATCATATCCTCAGTCTTAAAGGACCACTATAGGCACCCAGACCACTTCAGCTTAATGAAGTGGTCTGGGTGCCTGGTCCAGCTAGGGTTAACCCTTTTTTTAATTTATAAACATAACAGTTTCAGAGAAACTGCTATGTTTACACTGAGGGTTAATCCAGCCTCTAGTGGCTGTCTCTCATTGACAGCCGCTAGAGGCGCTTGCGTGCTTCTCACTGTGAAAATCAGAGTGAGAAGACGCCAGCGTCCATAGGAAAGCATTGTAAATGCTTTCCTATGAGACTGGCTGAATGCGCGCGTGGCTCTTGCCGCGCATGCGCATTCAGCCGCTGACGTCGCTTGGAAGGAGGAGAGGAGGAGGAAAGCTCCCCGCCTGGTGCTGGAGAAAGGTAAGATTTTAACCCCTCTCTCCAGAGCCAGGCGGGAGGGGGACCCTGAGGGTGGGGGCACCCTCAGGGCACTATAGTGCCAGGAAAACTAGTATGTTTTCCTGGCACTATAGTGGTCCTTTAAAATGAGCTACCGGAGTCTTCCAGGACATAAGGGGTCGTTCAGTTGTGTATATATATTAAAGGGACACTGTAGTCACCAGAACAGCTACAGATTAATGTAGTTGTTCTGGTGAGTATAGTAAGTCTCTTCAGGCATTTTAATGTAAATAATGCCTTTTCAGTGAATAGGCAGTGTTTACATTGCTCCCTAGGCACTTACTCCGACAACCACTAGAGGTGCTTCCTGGGTGCAGTACCTACGTTCAGTGTCTCCACGCTCTTCGTGGAGACCCTAAAATTTTCCCATAGAGATGCATTGTTTCAATGCATGTCTATAAGGAGATGCTTAATGGCCAGCATGATGTTTGGCTCAGCCTCCTTGGCTGAGATCATCAGAAATGCCACTCTCAGCCAATCCAATGCTTTCCCATGGAAAAGCCTTATATTATCTAAGATAGTCAATTCTGCTGTCCGTCAAGGAGGCAGGTCGGGGCCAGCACTGGCAGAACCCTGCGGCGGTGGAATAAAGGTTAGTTTTAAGTCTATTTCAGGGGAGGCCGAGGTGCTAAAATGTTTTTAACACTATAGGATCAGGAATACACGTTTGTATTGCCGACCTTATTGTGTTCCTTTTAAAACAGCAATACAGGCACCATAACTACTACATACAGACGTAATAATCAGGGAATGAATGGCCATGATGTGTTAAGGGGCACAGACTAGATCTCGATAGGAGCTGCACTGACTTGGGCCCCTGAACATCCTTGCTATGCACACTATCTCTTTGCACAGTAAACAGGAAGTAATTTCATATAACTTTTTCCCATTGCACAAACTGCTAAACTTGTGAATAGGGGAGCTTTCCCCACTGCTACTGGGAACTCTTACTGGTAAGCTACCATCCTGCAGCCAAGCTGTATGCACACAGGAAGGTAGTTAAAAGTAGGGATTTGAGTGTGAGTGTGTTATGGCAATGTATAGCTGGAAATGTGTCTAACTGTGCTTGTTTGTTTCTGCAAATACATGTCTGTACTTGTGCGCATGTGTAAGGGTATACCGCCAGGGGCTTCTCAAAATGTTTCTGTATGGAGATCCATGATTTCTGATGGCTACCTTGGTCCTGGATACGGTGCCATTCGTTAAATGGCAATGTTTCAGTGTTACTTTTGCAAAGAACCCTGGGTGGCTCATGAAGCTTAATGGTATCATACCAACTACTAAATGTGTATTTATACAATATTTTACCAGGAGGGATACATTAAGATTTTTCTCGTTTTCATGTATGTCCTGTTATAGAACCTAGAATTCTTAATAAATGATTATCTGTTGGCTGGAAATGGATATGGATGGATTCCCTGTAACTTGTCACGGCACTGCGATTTCAGTGTAAGTTCTCTCTGCCAATATGGGACACTTTAAACCTTGGGGGTTGGTGTGTAAATTTAGGAGCCATGCAAATTTATTCTGGACCAACCAAACTTGTTTCAAAAGTCCATTCGTGATGTACAAATCAATGGAGTCTGTTTAGCCATACTCTAAAACTGAATTGTTACTAATAATAATAATGATTATTATTGTGTTGCAATACTTCCTAATCCTACAGTGTGATTTGTGTTCCACACAATGTTTTCTTGATTTTGGTCTCTTTTAAATAAGTAACATTTTGAACCATTTTTACGTACAAAATAAAGCTATTAAAAAAATAAATAAATAAATAATTTAAAAAGGAGGGGGAGGGGGGAGGTGTGTAAAATGATATGCAAAATACTTGCATGATTTCCCACCAAGGTTTAATGTTTACATAGTGTGTAACAGAGTGAATTGTTTGCCTGTTTATTAATTATTAACAGGTTTATTTCAGAAATAACAAAACTGAAATAATGTGATGATAACTTTTTATCTGATCTCTGCTATAAACCATTCACGTTCTTCAACTCCCTTCTGGCCTAGCACTGAATTAGGAAATCTAATAACCCCTGTCGGCTGTGTTACTGATTAAACTGGAGTCCAGACATATTTCTATTGTAATCTAAAATAAATCCTACAGTATTATGCACTAGACAAAAGGCTACATTATAGTCCAACCATTACTGGTACTGCTGGAGACAAGTTGCATACTGCATTGTGTTATTTGTTGACCATGTTGGCCTTATCGCATAGTTTAAACAATCTAGTAATATTTTTATTTTTTTTAAAAGAAGTTAATCAAAGATTTTTGTTAGTGGCACTTTTTTTTTTTTTTAATTCTTTATTTTTGGGTGCAAAAGGAGAAAACGGTTACAGAAGCGTTTGCCATGCCCCAACAGCATGTACACGGGATATAGTAATTAACATCAATGTAGTAAGGCATGACATAGGAACACATTGCACATTTTTGTATAATGACATGAAAGCTAGTTTTAAACTTAAATACTTATGAAATAAGAGGTGAGAATGCAAGCTATGACATAATATGCTAGCTGGTCAGCATTACGCACAAACTGCACATTTTATTGTTAAGCAATATAGGAGACATGTTAGTCCAGGACGTCTGAGCAGTAAGAGACAATATGCAACCATATGCGAGATTAGTGTACCAGATTGAATTATGTTTCTACAACTTTTTGGCAGTAATTGCAGTTAATATATATAACGACAAGATTAAGAACATGCTTAGTGACACTTTTCTAGTGTTTGTTTGTAACACAGGTTCACAAGATATGCATATTTATCGAGACTCTATAGTAAATGAAAACAATTATCAATAGTATTATTTCAACAGGCTGTATAACCACTGGGGGGGTCACTTCAGGCCATCTCCGACAGCATTGGAAGCTAGATGCAAGATTAATTGAGGATGCTGCCCGCCTCTTTCTTCCCATGCCGCTGATGGCCATGTAGGGAGGGGTATTTCTACGTTAGGTGATGTTTCCTTAAAAGTTAAAGAGATTCAATGTAGGCTCTACGTGTGGGTACAGTGACCTGGAAAAAAACCGCAGAGTTACAGGTGGATTGAGCTTAATGAGTGAACACATTACTTAGAGACTTATAAAGCTGAGGTTCTCTGCCAAGAATATAGTGGGCATGATTTATCATTAATGCTGGGTACCTAGAGCATGCTAAATCAGATAAGCATGAGTCTCTGCCTGTCACTGCAGGATAGTTATCACTTTAACTGGCACGAGCATTGGAAAGGCAAGGAAATAATAAAATATAAGGCAACAGGCCAAAATCAAAATAAAACTGAGGCTCAATTGCATCTAGTGAGGAGGTTTGGTGACCTCCATCTTATGAGTCCTCCTCTGTTAAATCCCCAGTAGTGGGAAGTTGCCGGAGTGTGTTGACTGGTCGGTGCTGTCTCTTCGTCCAAGGCTTCTAGGGGTACGCCTGCAAACAGGTCTGTTCCTGCCTCCAACCGGTGACATGTAGCAGCTTCATGCTGTATAGTCTGGAAAGCACCACGCCGCCGGCACTCCATGGGCCCGTTACCTGCAGCCTCTGTTTTGGTGGTAAGTCCAGGGGTAAGGCTCTGGTGAGAGAGTTTACCTCAGAGGGCTCCATGCCCATGCCCCGGAAGGCAGCCGTGGGTACCCGCCCCGATCTGTGTTTTAGTGGGCCAGAGCTGCCGGAGGGCTTGTGTGTCAGAAGCATTAGGCAGAGTCAGACTGCAGTCGCCCGCGGGTATGCAAAGTTGTTGAATTCAGCATCAGTGACTCTGCTGCCATTTTGGTGCTCAGACTCGTGGTGTACTGTGCTGGGTAAGCCTGGTGAGGGGCCGATGGTAGATGGTAAAACCCCCCAGTGGGGACCGGGATAACCCCCCCGGCCCAAGGGGGGGGAAGCGGGACCTGCGAGGGATATTGCAAGGTCGCTGCACGGCAGCCCGGCTCACAAACAGGACGGCGGCCGGCCGTCCTGGTCTTCATCTTCACAGGCTGCAGGCCCCAAAGCCTCGAGTTGCCCTCAGGGGCTCCGAAGCTCCCGATCTCGGGGACCGCAGTGCCACCGGCAGCTATCAGGATACTTAGGGTAACTCTTGGACTCCAATGTAGGTGGGATGCTTAAGTATTTTGCCCTTGGAGAACATGTTTTACAGGAGCCTCGTCAACCTGTGACCGGTCAGCATGGCGGTTGGGCCCCGCCCCCTTTAGTGGCACATTCTTAATGTTAGAAATACATACACATATTTCTAATGTTAGTTTCTTCTTAATCCTTTAGATTTAGACCCATAGAGAAGCATTGGGGAGCCTATTTTCCATGCATGGCACCAGGGCCGGTGGAAGGATTTTTGCCGCCCTAGGCAAAAAAATGATTTACCGCCCCCCCCCCCCATGTTATGACATCACAACCATATGACCCGCCAATCTCAGTTTATTTGCCCAGATTCCAGTAAAGCCACCACGTGCTGCGCATAGGGATGTGCAGTGCATTTCAATAGGATGTGTACCAGGAAATTATTAACCTATGTTATTTTTTTATTGTTGTGTAAAGTGAATATTTATTTAATTGTTGAGTGGATGTGTGGTGTGGGTGTGCGTCTTGTGTAGGGTGGCTGTAAGTGTTGTAGCTACGTATTAGGTGTTTGTTGTGGCTTTCTGTGTGTGATGTATAAGGCTGGCTCTGTTTATAGCTGTGACTGATGTGGGTAGATGTGAGTGGTATGCAGGGCCGGACTGGGATAAAAATTCGGCCCGGGCATTTTTTTATCACAGCGGCCCACTAAGAAGGGGCGGTGCAGAGAGGGTGTGTTTGGTCGTCACTAACGACAAACACGCCCCCTTCTCAAAGTGCAGGCCAGGGCAGACCATGCGCAGAGCTCTGCTAAAGAGCTCTAGCATGAGAAAAAAGCCCTGTATTTGTTCTGCACAGTGCAAGCACATTTAATAACATGCTTGCATTGTGTTTCCTTGCAACTTGTCTCTGGTGTCTCTATAAATGGATACCAGGAGACAAAAATGGCAGGAAAGAGTATCGTGTTGTGTTTGGAGCCTGCTTGTGGGATTGTGTGTGTGTGTGTATAGAGTGAGCTGATTGTGGTGTGGTATTGTGTAATAAGGTCGGTTTTAGTCGTGTTGTGTTTGTGGTGTAATGTAATGCATATGTGGCTAGGGTCTGTAAAGAATGTGTGTGTATAGGGGATGTAGCAAGTGTGTGCATACAGGCTATAGTGTGTGTGTATATGTGATGTAGTGTTTGTAGAGAGTGTGTGTTTAGGGGTGTAGTATGTGTTTGCTTACAAGGAATCTAGTGTGTGTGTATAGGGTATCCAGAGTGTGTATGTCAGGAATGTAGTGTGTGTGTGTGTGTATATATATATATATATATATATATATATATATATATATATATATATATATATATATATATTTGGAAGTATTGTGTATGTGTGTGGTGCAGTGTGTTGGGGAGGTTCGGTGTGGATGTGAGGGGTGCAGTATGTGTGTATGATGGATGCTGTGTGTGATGTGTGTGAGGGTGCTGTGTATGAGGGTGCTGTGTATGATGTGTGTGAGAGTGCTGTGTATGATGTGTTTTGTGATAGTGCTGAGTGTGATGTGTGTGTGAGTCCTAAATGTGATGTGTGTGAGAGTGCCGAGTGTGATAGTGCTGTGGATGATGTGTGTGAGTGCTGAGGGTGATGTGTGTGAGGGTGCTGTGTGTGAGAGTGCAGAGTGTGATAGTGCTGTGGATGATGTGTGAGGGTGCTGTGTGTGATGTGTGTGAGAGTGCTGTGTATGATGTGTTTTGTGATAGTGCTGAGTGTGATGTGTGTGTGAGTCCTAAATGTGATGTGTGTGAGAGTGCTGTGTGTGAGAGTGCCGAGTGTGATAGTGCTGTGGACGATGTGCGTGAGTGCTGAGTGTGATGTGTGTGAGAGTGCTGTGTATGATGTGTTTTGTGATAGTGCTGAGTGTGATGTGTGTGTGAGTCCTAAATGTGATGTGTGTGAGAGTGCCGAGTGTGATAGTGCTGTGGATGATGTGTGTGAGTGCTGAGTGTGATGTGTGTGAGAGTTCTGTGTGTGATGGGTGTGAGAGTGCTGTGTGTGAACGTGCTGTGATGGGTGTGAGAGTGCTGTGTGTGATGGGAGTGAGAAAGCTGTGTGTGAAAGTGCTGTGATGGGTGTGAGACTGCTGTGTGTGATGGGTGTGAGAGTGCTGTGTGTGAAAGTGCTGTGATGGGTGTGAGAGTGCTGTGTGTGATGGGTGTGAGTGCTGTGTGTGATGGGTGTGAGTGCTGTGTGTGATGGGAGTGAGGGTGCTGTGTGTGATGGGAGTGAGGGTGCTGTGTGTGATGGGAGTGAGGGTGCTGTGTGTGATGGGAGTGAGGGTGCTGTGTGTGATGGGAGTGAGGGTGCTGTGTGTGATGGGAGTGAGGGTGCTGTGTGTGATGGGAGTGAGGGTGCTGTGTGTGATGGGAGTGAGGGTGCTGTGTGTGATGGGAGTGAGGGTGCTGTGTGTGATGGGAGTGAGGGTGCTGTGTGTGATGGGAGTGAGGGTGCTGTGTGTGATGGGAGTGAGGGTGCTGTGTGTGATGGTGATGTGTGTGCTGTGTGTGAATGTTAGAAGGGATTGAGTGTTGGGGGGGTAAAATAAAATAAAAGAGTATGCATTATGTCCCCCCCTCCCTTCTTACCTTTAGCCTGGGAGGGGGGACCGGCATGCTGGTGAGTGGGAGGGGGGACAGGCACTCCGACGCCATCCCTGGTGGTCCAGTGGTGAGTGAACTCTAACCTGAGGGCTAGAGTTCACTCTCGCGAGATCCGGTCGTTGCCATGGCAACGCGCCGGATCTCGCGAGAGGAACCCGGCGGAGCTGCAAGATAGAGCTCCGCCGGGTCCTCTACCTCCCTCCCCAGCCGCATGTCTCTCCAAGGGGGCCGGTGAGGGAGATCTCTGATCTCCTCACCGGCCCTTCATTGAAAACAGCGGGGCCGGCGCTCGGATAGTGCCGGACCTGCATAGACCGGCAGGGGAGATCCTGGGACCTTCCCCTGCCGGCCTCGGCCCATGGCCACCGCGGCCCACCGGGCATTTGCCCGGTGTGCCCGATGGCCAGTCCGGGCCTGGTGGTATGTGTAGCTGTGTGAGTAGCCATGAGTGAAAAGTTTGGGCCACTGTGAGTGATAGGTGTGTGGCAATGTGTGAGGTGTAAGAAAAACATGTAAAAAGTAGAGGAATTTCCATTTAGTATAAGATGGGAAGGGAGAATCAGGGTTAACTCCAATTGTATTGGGGTTTAAAGGCAGCTGCCAGAGATAGGGGCAGCACTGGAGGTTAGCGGCTGAAGGGGGGTGGTCAGGAACTGTAGTGGTGGGTGAGGGGCTGTTGATTGGGATCACAGGCAGTACGTGGGGGTTAGGGGCTGTAATGGGTATAAGGGGCAGTAGTGGGGGTCAGAGGCGGAGGTATGAGGCTGTTGTGGGGGGTCAGGACCTGTGTATGGGTGAGGGGCAGTAGGGGAGGGTCAGGACCTGTAGTGGAGGGGCCAGGGGCAGTATTAGTTGATCAGAGGCAATAGTGGGGTGTTTTGAGCTGTAATGGGGGTTAGGGGCAAGAGTGTTGTTGGGACCTGTAATGGGGGGTTAAAGGACCACTCTAGTGCCAGGAAAGCATACTCGTTTTCCTGGCACTAGAGTGCCCTGAGGGTGCCCCCACCCTCAGGGACCCCCTCCCGCCCGGCTCTGGAAAGGGGAAAGGGGTTAAATCTTACCTTTTTCCAGCGCTGGGCGGAGAGATCTCCTCCTGCTCTCCTCCTCCGATCCTCCTCTTCTCCTCCCCGTCGGCTGAATGCGCACGCGCGGCAAGAGCTGCGCGCGCATTCAGCCGGTCACATAGGAAAGCATTCACAATGCTTTCCTATGGACGCTGGCGTGCTCTCACTGTGAAAATCACAGTGAGAAGCACGCAAGCGCCTCTAGCGGCTGTCAATGAGACAGCCACTAGAGGACATAGGGGGAAGGCTTAACCCATTCATAAACATAGCAGTTTCTCTGAAACTGCTATGTTTATGAAAAAATGGGTTAACCCTAGAAGGACCTGGCACCCAGACCACTTCATTAAGCTGAAGTGGTCTGGGTGCCTAGAGTGGTCCTTTAAGGGCAATAATGGGGGTTAGAATCAGGAAGGAGAGCGCCCTGGACTGTGGCTCTGCCTAAAGCTGAACATAGCCTGGTTCACTAAACGGTGTTCTGGGTTATGTGAAACTGATGGCTGCTGTGGTACTTGCATCAGTGTTTAGAGCAGTTTCAGTCATTTTAAACACTGATAGCAAGTACCACAGCAGCTATCAGTTTCACGTAACCCAGAACACTGTTTAGTGAACCAGGCTACGTTCAGCTTTAGGCAGAGCCACAGTCCAGGGCGCTCTCTTTGCTGTGAGTATGTCACCCCTTACTTTCTCACTATCACTCCACTTCCTTTTCTTCTCACTCCCCTAGCTGTACGTCTGCATCAATTGACCATTTATTAACCTCTTTCTCCTCAATCCCCCCTTTTATTTCTGCTTTAACTTACCTCTTCCTGGTGTCTCTTTGCTCTCTCTCTCCTCCAGCCCCTGAGCAGCATGCCTCTGCGTTAATCTTTCCTCCTGCAGACAGCTCCTCCTAGCAGTGTTTACCATGTGCTGGGAGGGAGCACTCAGAATGTGAGTAGAAGGAGGAGGGGACGTGTTGTTACTCCCTATCCCCTCCTCTTATTCAGGACTGAGCACTCCTCCCAGCAAACAAACAGCAAGACCTGGTATGGAGATTTTTAGTGCAACCAGATCTTGCTCTATTAATTGAAAGGGAGGGGGCGGTCTGTTCAGGGAAATCGTTTGATCTCCCTGCCGGCTTGTTCAGCAGCAGGCTCTCCTTTGCGGCTCCCCCCAGTGAGCTGACACCCTAGGCCACTACCTAGATGCCCTAATGGAAGTGCCGGCCCTGCATGGCAATCAGCATCTCTAGTCTATTTGCACCAAAATCACTACATGTACCACTTAAAAGTTGCTACGCTATTTGACCTACTAAAAATGGCCTTGCTTCAATAAGGTAATTCTTGGCAAGCACTAGCCCACTTACCCAGCTGTTCAGTGTGGTGCTCAAACTAGTATAGAGACATTTGCAAGAAGCTAGATTAGTTAAATAAAGAGAACTCTGGAAGACCTACAAGTCTACCAACATCTGATAAACACTGCTTAATTCTCATAACTTTTAGAAGGAAAGATGGACATGCTTGTCTTTTATCGGCAAAGTCTTGACACCAAAGTACTGACTTCAAATCTAAAAAGTTGTCTTTTCAGAAATGCGCACGAACATTTGCAGAGAAGTAAAAAAATTATTGTACTCCATAAAATATTACTTTTCAATTCATCCGGGAGTCTTGTTTCACTGCAATCCATGACAGAACGTCTTATGGAACAGTAATTGGAACACTTCCTTTTTTTTTTGCCGATTAGTATGATACATGGGGTTTCTATGTGATCTTAGAGCATTGCAGCCAAAGGGGAAAAAAAGTCAATGGACTTGAGAATGGGTTATCTAATAGATTTTCATTAACTCTCATGTACCTTCTGAAAAGTTTCCGAGGTTGTTCTCATGCTAAAAAAACATCATTTATATTTTTAAAGACATTTATAAAACAATTATACCAAGACTTTGCCAATACAATTAAGAGCAGTGCTTTGCAGTTGTGATATCTTCATGCAATTTGATTGGCCTCCTCAGATCAATGACGTCCATATAGCCAAAGCTGTGTGGTCCTTAGACAAGAAAAAGAACATAAAGCAGACGGGCGAAAGAGGAGTTATGACAAATATTGCAATACACTTGGAATGATTTACCACAGGACATTAAAAATAAAACAACAACAAAAACACATACACAACAGCCTACCAAAACTTTGTTTTGCATTCTATGGGAGTCTAGAGAAAACAGTTCATAAAAACATGTTTTTTTTTTGTTTTGTTTTTTAATTTATAAACATGCTTTTATATAAAAAAAAAAAAGTTCTACTGTTGTTTTAATTGTAACGTCTTCAGACACTTGAAACCTCAACAAGCCTTTCCAAATTTCAAGCCCTCCATCATTGATGACTGATGTTACTGGTTTCTCTTGACATGACTTCAATTGTATCCTATGTAAAGTCATATCCTGGTGATAATCAGCGCATGTATAGAAAAAGTCCATTGCTATCAACTGTCTTGTGCCATCTTCCTAAAAGTCCATTTTCTGTTCTCATGTAGGTGTGAGAATAGAACGATAATTCAAATAGCAGTCATTTAAAACTGGAATTTAACCTCCTTTAAGGAGCACTCCAAGCAAATTTTATTTTGTGTTTTTAATATTAATTTGTACGAGATAAATCTCAATGTATCCATCCTGGTAAAATATTTTCTAAATAAATACAATAACCATTGACCCTTCCAATTTTAAGTAGTCAAACGGTTTATAGGGCAGCTGAACTTCTTACCTGTGGTCCACAGAGCACCATTCCCCACTTCCACTACGATAAGATAGTTATTCATGAAGTGCATTTATATGACAAATGGGATTTCCTGTAGGTGCTACATATTCCTATAAATACTCCTAATATACGGCAAATGATCAATGTACAGCTCCAAAAAAACAAACAAACAGGGCAGATATAAAGCAAACCATGCTGTTCGTGTTTGTCTTATGAGACTTGTTTTTATATAAGGCTGATTCATTTATTTAGAGATTTGTTCTCTTGCAAGTGTCCTTCTAGACAACGGATGACTAGCGTAAATAAAATGTGTTGTTCCTTCTCCAAGTGGTTTTACAGACTCAGCACAGCACTTGTGGATGTTATGACATTAACACAAATGTTTTGAGTCAGATTTATAAATCATTGGTTGATTTTGTTTCCAGATAATATGCTTGAGTGCATTCGAGAATACAGTTATTGGGACATAACTCTGTTGTTCATGATGGATAATCACTGAGGGCTACGGGAAGATGGTTTGTAGCTTTTTACACGTCTGTGGGTGGTTAAACACAGATGCCTTTCTAATCTATAAGGACAGTGTGGCACATGTCAGCATCTATGTGTTTATGTAATGGAAGTAAGGCTGTATTTGGGATGATGACTGTTTTGTTTTATCTGAGCAGCTGTCTTTGATCAACTCCATGTATAAATGCTATATATTTGTAAATAAATACAATATTTCTTGATTATACTAGAATAAGTGTTCTAAGTATTTAAATAACAGTATTCCACAGATCTGCCTCGATAGCTGTAGATTTGTCCTAGATTAAACTGCTTCCCTAATGGATGAGGAGAAATTTTCCACTCTGACAAATACAAGCTTTTTCCATAATTCTACACTGCAATTCAAAGCCCTTTTATCAGTATATATTGATACATGGAGACACCAATTTTTCAAATGTGGCTTTCTCTCTATTCCAGGATCCTGTTATTGTTTAGTACTTAAATCCATAGGCATATGTAAGTGGTGTGCCAATTGCTGCCACGCAGAATTTGGACCAAATTGTCCTCCGTTGCTTATTTTAGTCTTCTTTTGGGGTCAGTTTGGGTTAAAATCAAAATGCAAACTTTATTTAAACCCCCCCCCCCCCAGATTTAAAACAATTTTCCTATTTGACTGTAGCTACAGTTTGGCTTTTTTGCTTTAAATGTTGTAATTCAATTTCAATTCACAACAGTTTGGTATTTAAAGGACCACTATACTCGTTTTCCTGGCACTATAGTGCCCTGAGGGTGCCCCCACCCTCAGGGTCTCCCTCCCGCCGGGCTCTGGAGAGAGAGGAAGGGGTTAAAATCTTACCTTTCTCCAGCACCGGGCGGGGAGCTTTCCTCCTCCTCTCCTCCTTCCTAACGATGTCATTGGCTGAATGCTTTCCTATGGACGCTGGCGTCTTCTCACTGTGATTTTCACAGTGAGAAGCACGCAAGCGCCTCTAGCGGCTGTCAATGAGACAGGCTCTAGAGGCTGGATTAACCCTCAGTGTAAACATAGCAGTTTCTCTGAAACTGCTATGTTTATAAATAAAAAAACAAAAAGGGTTAACCCTAGCTGGACCAGGCACCCAAACCACTTCATTAAGCTGAAGTGGTCTGGGTGCCTATAGTGGTCCTTTAATTACTAAGTCCATAGGTATTCTGTGCAAATAAGAGCCTCTTAAAGAAACACTGTAGAGTTAGAATTACAAAGTGCATTCTTAACGCTATAGTGTCCCTCTACCTACCTCTAAATAGGTGTCCTGCTCTAGCTGTTGTAGAACTGCAATTACCATGATGCTTTGCCAACTTCGTTTTACTCTTAATTCCCAAACAGACAATATATCTTGCAGACACACTGACCCAGCACCTCAAACTGCTTGACAAGTATTGAGGTTTTATTTGTTAGACTCCATCTGATCATCATCAGCTGCATGTAAAAAGCACATACCACTTCTTTCACATCATTAAGTGCATTCTAAAAATAAAATGTTGCCTATGTTAAAATAATGTTTTAAAGTTTCTAATAAACAAAAAAACACACTTTATGCCCCAATCTGCATATTAGCAGTATTTCACTTCAAATAATGTTTTCAATAGATTTCCCTTTGTTTCAAGCAGGGAAAGCGGCCATTTGTCTCTCATTACAGTCCTCGTTTGTCAGTGTCAAAGGTCAAACCTACGCAGCCTGTTTACAGATCTTGCTGTTTACCATGGAGGGGTGATAATGATTGTAAAGAGCAGGTGCAATTTGTGAAAAAACTCTGATACAGCATAGCAATCCTTTCAATTATAAAGTGTTGAGGTATTATGCCAAAGTTGGTTTATGTATCAAGTTCACATTTAACCCCTTCCTGACATTAGGGTGTCCAATGCTGTCCTACAGCAGGAGGGCTGTAACACTGTTAGGGCCTTCCTCCAGAATACTTACCCTGCACTCTGACAACCATCAGCATATAAAATCCCAGCACTCAACAAAAATATCAGTAATCTGCAATATGCCAAAACACAAATATGAATAAACATGATAATTGAAAGCATTTAAAGGACTTTCAAAGAAAATTTGTCTTTACCAATACATGTCCAACAAAATCGACGTATCAACCCTCTTGTTTGATAATGACCCCACAGGGTCGAAACGTCGCTTTTGTTGAATATGTATAGGTCAAGATTCTTTTTTCGGAAGTCTTTTGTGTGCTGCCAATTATTGTTTTATGTTTCTATGTAGTATTCATAAAGCCCAGCAGAAACACCAGAGATTTTAATTAGCAAGCCCTATATCTGTCCCTGTAACTTTCCAAAACCCCATAAAACCTACATATGGGGGGGAATCATTGTACTTGTGGGACATCACAGCAATATGTGTGTTTTTTGTGTTTTTTTTGCAGTAAATTATCAAATTCGCTGTTAAAATGCAATGCAGAACTTGGGAAAATAATGTATTGATTTCCCACACTTTTCTTTCCAGATTTTATTCAGATTAAATCGTTTTATTAATATTTTATGTGACATGAAAGCTCTATTTCTTCTACATATATTGATATATAATGAGTGTGTGTGCATGTAACGTGAAAGAGGCAAATAGCTTGAATTCTAGGTTTTGTTTAGAACTTGGACAATTGCCTCCCTCATTAACCCCTTCAGGACGGGTGACGGACGAGGTCCGTCATCCAGGGGATACCCTTAACGACGGGTGACGGACCTCGTCCGTCACGCGGTAAAATTAACCCCAGATCGCCGCAATTGCGGCGATCGTGGGGTTAATGGTGCTCCCGGTCTGCCTCTGTATTAGAGGCAGACCGGGAGCACCGAATCCGGCTGCCCCAGCACATGTACCTGCTCTGACAGCATGTCAGAGCGAGCACATGTGCTGTGTATACTCACCTTCCGCCTCCCTGCACTTCCGGGTTCACTGTGAAGTGCAGGGAGACGGACCAGTGCTGATCCTGCCCCCTAGTGTAAAAAAAATAAAGTAAATTTAAAATCCCACCCCCCTTTACCCATTTTAATAAAAAATTAACCCCTTCCCTGCCAATTGATCACTGACTACAGTGATCAATTGGCAGGGATTACATTTTAATATGATCTGATTTTTTTTTTTTTAACCCCTGAGGGTTAATTCTTTTTTTTTTTTTAACCCTCAGGGGTTAAATTTATTTTATTAATTAATTTAAATATTTTAAAATTATAAATTTAGCTAGCTGGGGAGGGTGGAAGTTAGTGGGGAATTGGGGGATTTAGTGTTAGGCTAACTAGGGGTTAACGTAAAAAAAAGTTTTAATATAAGCTTTAAAAAATTAAGTTAAAAAAAAGTTTTAATAACGTTTAAGTAAAAAATTAAAAAAAAACCTTTACCCAGTCCAAATAAAAATTAACCCCTTCCCTGCCAGTCGATTACTGCCTACAGTGATCAAAATACAGATCACAGTATTATACTGTGATCTAATTTTTTTTAACCCCTGACGATTGACTTTTATTTATTTTTTAACCTTCAGGGGTTAAATTTATTTAATAAACTAATTTTAAATATTGTATAATTAAATATTTTGCTAGCTGGGGTGGGTGGGAGTTATGGGAAAATGGGGAATTTACTGTTAGTGCTGCTTACTGCTAGTTAGGGGTTAACGGTAAAAAAAAAAGCTTAGAAAAATGTTAAATCTGTAAAAAAAAAGTTTTACGAAAGTTTAAGAAACTTTAAAAAAATTAATAAGCATAACAAAAGTTTAAAAAATAGTTTTAAAAAGTAAAAAAAGTTTTAAAAAGTTAAAAAAATACATTTAATAACGCTCATTACCACTACACCTGGTACAAGCTAGCGGAAAAATGATCCCACGCTAAGGTTCAAAATATGCCTTTTGAAATACCCTGGGATGTCTTCTTTAAGAAATGGTATGGCTTTATGGGATATTTGGATTATATAGCCTGGTAAAATACTCTAAAATGGGACATGGGCACAGCGTAAAAATTCAAAGTTTGAAAAAAAAATGGAATGGCTGTGTCCCAAATGTGCCCCTCCGATGTCCACGTTTACCTGGCAAAGGTACATACGGGGGTATTTTTGTACTCAGCTGACATAGCTGAGCAACATATGAAGTATTATACAGTCGTAGCACCCATAAGGTTTGCAAAATATACTGTGCAAACTCACTTTGTGTGTCAAAAAGGCAGAAAAAACGCTTATGACCACTACACCTGGTACAAGCTAGCGGAAAAATGATCCCACGCTAAGGTTCAAAATATGCCTTTTGAAATACCCTGGGGTGTCTACTTTAAGAAATGGTAGGCCTTTGTGGGGTAGTTTGAATTTAAAACCTGCGAAGATGCTTGGAAATTGCACATAGGCCCAGCGTCAAAATCCAAAGTTCTGTAAAAACTGATATGGCTTGGTCTCCAATATGGCACTGTAGCTCCACAAAATAGTGCCAAAGACATTAATTGGGGATGTCTTTTTACTCAGAAGACTTAGCTGAGCATAATTTGGAGGTTTTGAACTTAGTGGCACATATGAAATATACAAAATGCCCAGCAAAAATGCAATCCGTATGTGTAAAATGCACAAAATAATTTTTACCACATACTTTGGCATGTAATGGTAAAAAAATGGGGGCATGTTAAGGCACAATATGCACCTTATGAGATACCCTGGAGTGTCTACTTTTACAAATGGTAGGCCTTTGTGGGCTTTTTTTGAATAGTCAAACTGTCATAATCAGGGCCGGTGCAAAGATTTTTGGCTACACAGGCGAAGGTGTTTTGCGCCCCCCCCCCCCCCCCCCCCAGGGACAGGGGGACAGGGGCTGTAGTTGAGAGTTAGGGGCTGTAATTGAGTAGTTAGGGGCTGTAGTAGGGGGACAGGGGCTGTAGTTAAGAGTTAGGGGCTGTAATTGGGGGCTTAGTAAATGTAGTGGGGAATTGGGGCTGTAGTAGGGGGTTAGGGACTGAAGTAGGTTGATGGCTGCAAGTGGGAACAGGGGCTGTAGTGTGGGGGATATGGGCAGCAATTGGGGGAGAGGGGCTGTAGTGGGGGTAAGGACTGTAGTAAGGGAATAGGGGCTGTACAAGGGAGTGGAAGGGATGTGAAATAAGGGAGTTACGGGCTGTAGAAGGGAGTATAGGGGCTGTGGTGGGAGCAAATGGGCAATGTGGTTGGAAAAGGGAAGTAGAGGGGGACACAGGGGCAGAATGGTGTGGGCACAGGCTGTAACGAGGGACACTGCGGCAATAAAGCAGTGTCACACGAACACTATGGTGGGGGTAAATGGGAAGTAGAGAGGGGGACGGGGGAACAGGGGCTGTATAGGGGGTAGGGGAAGTAGAGGGGGGAGACAGAGGCAGTAGAGGCGTGTGAAAGGGGGGCAGAGGCAGGGGGCAGGGTCTGTAGAGGGAAATAGAGGAGGCACAGGGGATAAAGAGGGGGTCACAGAAGCAATAGAGGGGGACATGGGCAGTATAGTGGGGACAGGGGCTGTAGAGGGGGGACAGGGGCTGTAGAGGGGGGGCATGGGCTGTATAGGGGGCGCATGGGCAGTATGGTGGGCTAGAGGCTTTAGAGGGAAATAGAGGGGCTGTAGACAGGGCAAGGGCTGTAGATGGAAATAGAGGGACTGTAGAGGGGCAGTATGGTGGGGTAGGGGTTATGGAGGGAAATAGAGGTGCTGTAGAGTGGCACATGGGGCAGTAGAGGAGGACAGGGTCAGTATGGTGGGGCAGGGGCTATAGAGGTGCTGTAGAGGGACACATGGGGCAGTATGGTGGGGGCAGGCGCTATAGAGGGACGTAGAGGGGGCATGGGCAGAATGGTGGGGGCAGGGGCTATAGAGGGAAGTAGAAGTGCTGGAGAGGGGCACATGGGGCAGTATGGTGGGGACAGAGGCTATAGAGGGGCTGTTAAGGGGCAGGGGTAGTATGGTGGGGCAGGGGCTATAGAGGGGGCAGGGGCAGTATGGTGGGGCAGGGGCTATAGAGGGGGCAGGGGCAGTATGGTGGGGGCGCAGTATGGTGGGGGCAGGGGCAGTATGGTGGGGGCAGTATAGTGTATAGTGGGGGCAGGGGCAGTATGGTGGGGGCAGGGGCAGGGGCAGTATGGTGGGGGCAGGGGCAGGGGCAGTATGGTGGGGGCAGTATAGTGTATAGTGGGGCAGGGGTAGTATGGTGGGGGCAGGGGCAGTATGGTGGGGGCAGGGGCAGTATAGTGTATAGTGGGGGCAGGGGCAGTATGGTGGGGGCAGGGGCAGTATGGTGGGGGCAGGGGCAGTATGGTGGGGGCAGGGGCAGTATGGTGGGGGCAGGGGCAGTATGGTGGGGGCAGGGGTAGTATGGTGGGGGCAGGGGCAGTATAGTGGGGCAGGGGCAGTATGGTGGGGGCAGGGGCAGTATGGTGGGGGCAGGGGCAGTATGGTGGGGGCAGGGGCTGTATGGTGGGGGCAGGGGTAGTATAGTGGGGGCAGGGGTAGTATAGTGGGGGCAGGGGTAGTATAGTGGGGGCAGTAGAGAGGGGCTGCAAAAAAAAAACAAAAAAAACGTTTTGATTTAAAAAAATAAAATAAAAGTAAACATACTAAAAGTTATTCCTCTTCCCCTCCCAGGGGCTTACCTTGGGCCAGGAGGGAGAACCTTATCCCTGGTGGTCGACTGGGACAGGCTGGAGCTGCTGCAGATAGTCAGGACCGCTGGGGAGTCTGGAAGCAGTAGAAGTCCCGCCCCCTTCTGACATCATCAGAGGAGGACGGCTGGCTTCACTGCCCTGCTCCTGTGTGCTGGCTGCAGGGAGAGAGGTGAGATTAAAAATCCGAGTCTCCAGCTAGAGGCAGGGGATTCGGATTTTTGCGCCCCCCTCCTCTGGCGCCCTAAGGCGGCCGCCTGTGCCGCCTTATGGACGCGCCGGCCCTGGTCATAATACCCCAAATGGAAGCATAGGCTCATTAAATCCGTCTCTCAAAATTCTACTGTGAATACTGAAAAGGACAGGTCTCCTATATGGCACTGTAGCTTCACAAAATAGTGCCAAAGACATACAATGGGGGTACCGTTGTACTCAGCAGAAGTAACTGAACACATAATAAAACTTTGTACAGGAATAGCACACACCAACTTTACAAAATACACATGAGAAGTTCTTTGTTATAAGTTTGTGTGCGAAAACCCCCAAAAAACACAATTTTACTCCAATATTTAGCAGAGGTTGGCGGTAACATGGCTACGTAGAAAGTGTCAAAACAACCTTAGGTAAATAGCCTGTGGTGTCTACTTTATATAAATATATACTTTTGTGTGGCAATTTTGTTTTCTTTCATGGCTATTAAGCTTACAAGACAAACATACCAAATTCTAAAATCGCTCCACATTAAAAGTTTATTTTACTCCTTGTGCTTTGTGACCTGTAACTACCAAAAAAAATGTAAAATCCCAGACACATTATATATGCTGTAAATCAGAACAACTAAATGAATTTATTTTTAATTACTTTCCTTAACCTGCACTAATTGTGCACACATTATTATTGCAAAAACTGTTAAAAAAAAATCAAGATTTTTCAGTTTTTTTGCATTTTTCTGTATTTTTTAATAATAAATAAGCATTTATGTAAATATATGTTACATCAAATTAAAGCCCTTTCTGTCCTTTAAAAAAACGGTATATAATATGCGTCGGTGCAATAAATTATTAAAATGCAAATTGCAGTTGAACGCAAACAGCAAAAAAATGCAAAAAATGCTTGTCATTAAGTGAAAGTCAAGCTTCTGAAGCTCTGTCCTTAAGGGGTTAAAGGAACACTTTAGTATTAGGAATACAAAGATGTGGAAGTTTATACTTCTACATTTTCATAACGACTCACAGCTGGTTTGTTTAGTATTCATTGACTGAGAATGTCCCTTTTCAAAGTTAAAGAGTTTACTTTGAGATTGCTGGTCAGATTTTAAAGGGGTACTTCAGGATGGAAGTCAGCCCTATTTATTTATTTTTTTGTGCGTGTGTGTTTTCTTTTTTTGAGCACTTTAAAGAAATATGCAAAAATAAAATGAATACAAATACTTTTTGTCTGCTGCTTATCCAGAGAAAATTGTCCCCAGTATAAAGCCCCTTCCAAATTAGCAAGAGGCTATTAGGCCTGATTTTATCCCCCAAAAGTCTGGCAAGCAAATTACCCGATTAGTGGAACTGATGATAATACTGATAGCCATACTGCAGCTGCTATAGCTTTGGCAGCCCCTTTCACAAATATTAATCTGATGTCCTTAGAACCGCTATTGGCTCATAGCTGCGTAAGTCAAATGGCTACAAGTCACTAGAGACTATGGTTCCTTGCACCATATCCTTTTCAATTAACAAACATTATATGCTTGGAGTATCCCTTTAAAAAGTGACATTTGTAAGCAGGCTGGCTGACAATGTCTGGGCCTAGGGCAGCACTTTTGAGTGGACAGCAGATTTCTCCCCCATGTATTTCACTGTCTCTACTGAAATTATATATAATGTGTATATATGTTACCATCCGCTCCTGTAGAGTTCTACTTCTACATCTATGTATAGAGCGGATGCCAACGGACACTGGAGTCAGAGCACTGCACTAATAATAAGCTCGGTTAGGTTCCGCCCCCTCCATGCCATTTCCTTCCCATCCTTTTTCTTTTTTTAATTTGATGATAGGATGCCCACAGTAGCTCAGCTGAAATTTTTTTTTCTTCAAACTGGTTTAGAATTCACACATTAAATATAAATAAGCAGTCACACATGCTTACATACATACACATATCTAATATATAATCTATATACACGGTATTGTGAAAAATGCTGTAAAGTAAAAAAAGGTTTTAAAATATAAATTTGACTAGTTTTTATTTTAGAAATTAACAAAATGCAAAGTGAGTGAACTGAAGAAGAATTTATATCATCACAGTATTTAATGTCCCCATCCTTTGCCTTCAAAACCATATCAATTCTTCTTGGTACAGCTGCACAGTGTATTGGGTTTTGTAGGCATGTAGTAAGGTGCATGATTAAACAATTATACCACACTGGTGCTAATGATCAACCACTTCATTTGTAGGGTGAAATACAATAAATACGTGATTTATGTGTAGGAGGAATAAACCTGGGTGAGGAGCAGCTAAACTCTGCTAATAAGGTTTAGGTTGCTGAGGACCTTTTTAATGATACAAGTCTAAAACCAAGACTGAGCATAGCAACAAGACACAAGGTAGTTATACCTCATCAGCAAGTACCTAGAGTTACAGAAACGTTAAAACCGCTAAATTATTGAATGCCCTGTTTTCAATTCTATGGCGTGACTTACTAGCCTGTCCAACAAGCGGCCATGCTGTCTGACTGTATAGGGTCTCAGTTGGGACAATCCTGGCCTCCATTGTCATTGGAATATTATTGGTAGCCAGTTTGAGTACTGGTGATGGAACAGGATATGCTCAGTAAGACATCTGACGTCAGGTTTTCTAGGCAAAACCCAACTGAGCAAATTGTGAAATTTCTTACTGATCCCAGGAATAAATATATAGGTTTCTCTGCTCCATTAATCTATATTTTTCCACCCGTTTCCTGAATAATAAGCCTCAGTTTGTATAAACATTACTCATCTCTTTTGTGTAGAACCTTTTTATGTGTTTGACTCACGGCTCTAGCAACACAAAGGTTAACTATTGTGTTGACATGGAGGCCAGTGATACGGTTTAGACCGAGAACCCTGGCTCCACAGATGCTGGGCTTTATTCCAAACAGAAGCGTCAATCTATGTGGGAGGATGGACATCTGTGGAATGTGTTGGCCTGATAACCCTGTTTAAAGATAGCTAGTGTGAAAGCCAGGGAGGAAACACAGACACCTCTATTGTGATTGATACTCAAATATAATCAAGAAGTATTTTTAACTGAATGCTAGAAGGTTATCCTGGAAGTACTCCTGTTCAGAAATCTACCACTTTTATATGTATAGAAATTGGATAGGTGTGTATATATGTTATTAGTAATGTAACAAGGGCACCATGTTGACTTTAATGGTGATAAAAATAAATAAATATATGTGTATATATATATATATATATATATATATATATGTGTGTATATATATATATATATATATATATATATATATATAATTTTAGGGTCTCCATGCTTAGGGGATGGCAAATACATTGAAATACTTCCAAATCCAGCAACAGAGATTCCATCATACTAAGGACCTTTTATTGGAACAGGAACATGACAACGTTTTGGCCAATATAGTTAGCTTTTCGCAAGATCCTACTCATCTTGTAGAATATGCATTTGATAAAAGTAGCACAGACCCAATTGGAACGCAATGGGGTCTTTTCATTAAACCGGGAACTTTGGAGAATTGAAAAACAAAAAAATTATTTGATACAATACATTTTCTGGCTTTGCCATTTTAGCTTAAACTGCACAATCCCTTTGTAAATTCTCAGCCATTGTCTGTTTCTAGTAGATAAAACCGAATGTGAATCAAATATCCTGAGACACTGATTTTAGAAGTTATGATTTTTCTCAGTCGGGTGAAACTGGCTGTGTTCGATGATACTGCAACGTGAGGCGACTTAGAACAGTATATAAAGACTTTGGTGTGCCTTGATACAGCTGAAATACACCTCTTCATTTCGTAATCTGACCAGCAATCCAGCTCTACATTTAGAAACATGTTATGACTTCTAGGTACGTGTAGATCATGTGCGCTAAATAAACACTTTGTAGCTCAACTCTTCTTTGTGTCTATTTTTAGTTTTTAGTTTTTTGCTTTTTTTTTTTTTTTTGTCATACTGGTTTGCATCAGACTATTATAGTATTGCCATTTAATACAACAGAAACCCAGTCTAGATGTTTTTTAACCCTCTCAGCATTTACCTTTTAACACAAATCTGTGAAGTATCCAAGTGAAACTCCTATCCAAATCCAAACCAGAATCTTCAACTTTCTTGTCTCTGTTGTTGGGCTAAAAATTTTAAATCATTCCCAAGGATTAATGCAATGAATAATAATATATATTTTTTTAAATTCAGGCACATTTCAGCAGGGAATGATGCACCAGGTAGTAGAAGAATATTTTTTGGTAATGAAAATGCATAGCACTATTAACTAAAGTGTGAGTTGTCAGACATTCAAAGTGAATTTGAATTATAGACCAAAGTAGGTGAATTGGCAAATTACACGTCACTCTCTAGTGATTTACCCTAAAACATGGCTTACATATTGAAGCCCTGTTTTACTAGCCAGGCCTTAAAAGGTATTTGCCGCTGCAATACATACAATGATGCATTTTTCCCTCCTCCCCCAAAATAAATGCATCTTCACCTGTGTGTCTCTTAACCCCATTTTTGAATGTCTTACTCCTTTAGTGTATCTTATCCCTCGTTGTGTATCTCTTACAACTCCCTTGTTTCTTTCCCCCCAGCCACTCTGTGCGTCTGTTCCCCCTCCAGCCACTCTGTGCGTCTGTTCCCCCCCAGCCACTCTCTGCGTCTGTCCCCCCCCCCACCACTCTGTGCATCTGTTCCCCCCGCCACTCTGTGCATCTGTTCCCCCCGCCACTCTGTGCGTCTGTTCCCCCCCGCCACTCTGTGCGTCTGTTCCCCCCCGCCACACTGTGCGTCTGTTCCCCCCCGCCACACTGTGCGTCTGTTCCCCCCCGCCACACTGTGCGTCTGTTCCCCCCCGCCACTCTGTGCGTCTGTTCCCCCCCCGCCACTCTGTGCGTCTGTTCCCCCCCGCCACTCTGTGCGTCTGTTCCCCCCCCGCCACTCTGTGCGTCTGTTCCCCCCCGCCACTCTGTGCGTCTGTTCCCCCCCGCCACTTTGTGCGTCTGTTCCCCCCCCGCCACTTTGTGCGTCTGTTCCCCCCCCGCCACTTTGTGCGTCTGTTCCCCCCCCGCCACTTTGTGCGTCTGTTCCCCCCCAGCTGCTCTGTGCGTCTGTTCCCCGCCCAGCCACTCTGTGCGTCTGTTCCCCCCCCCAGCCACTCTGTGCTTCTGTTCCCCCCCCAGCCACTCTGTGCGTCTGTTCCCCGCCCCCAGCCACTCTGTCACACACACACACACACTCATACAGCCACACACACACACACACACTCATACTTCCAGACACACATACTCACTTCCAGCTACACACACTCACTCGTCTGTTCCCCGACCACAGCCACTCTGTGCGTCTGTTCCCCGACCACAGCCACTCTGTGCGTCTGTTCCCCGACCACAGCCACTCTGTGCGTCTGTTCCCCGACCACAGCCACTCTGTGCGTCTGTTCCCCGACCACAGCCACTCTGTGCGTCTGTTCCCCGACCACAGCCACTCTGTGCGTCTGTTCCCCGACCACAGCCACTCTGTGCGTCTGTTCCCCGACCACAGCCACTCTGTGCGTCTGTTCCCCGACCACAGCCACTCTGTGCGTCTGTTCCCCGACCACAGCCACTCTGTGCGTCTGTTCCCCGACCACAGCCACTCTGTGCGTCTGTTCCCCGACCACAGCCACTCTGTGCGTCTGTTCCCCGACCACAGCCACTCTGTGCGTCTGTTCCCCGACCACAGCCACTCTGTGCGTCTGTTCCCCGACCACAGCCACTCTGTGCGTCTGTTCCCCGACCACAGCCACTCTGTGCGTCTGTTCCCCGACCACAGCCACTCTGTGCGTCTGTTCCCCGACCACAGCCACTCTGTGCGTCTGTTCCCCGACCACAGCCACTCTGTGCGTCTGTTCCCCGACCACAGCCACTCTGTGCGTCTGTTCCCCGACCACAGCCACTCTGTGCGTCTGTTCCCCGACCACAGCCACTCTGTGCGTCTGTTCCCCGACCACAGCCACTCTGTGCGTCTGTTCCCCGACCACAGCCACTCTGTGCGTCTGTTCCCCGACCACAGCCACTCTGTGCGTCTGTTCCCCGACCACAGCCACTCTGTGCGTCTGTTCCCCGACCACAGCCACTCTGTGCGTCTGTTCCCCGACCACAGCCACTCTGTGCGTCTGTTCCCCGACCACAGCCACTCTGTGCGTCTGTTCCCCGACCACAGCCACTCTGTGCGTCTGTTCCCCGACCACAGCCACTCTGTGCGTCTGTTCCCCGACCACAGCCACTCTGTGCGTCTGTTCCCCGACCACAGCCACTCTGTGCGTCTGTTCCCCGACCACAGCCACTCTGTGCGTCTGTTCCCCGACCACAGCCACTCTGTGCGTCTGTTCCCCGACCACAGCCACTCTGTGCGTCTGTTCCCGGACCACAGCCACTCTGTGCGTCTGTTCCCCGACCACAGCCACTCTGTGCGTCTGTTCCCCGACCACAGCCACTCTGTGCGTCTGTTCCCCGACCACAGCCACTCTGTGCGTCTGTTCCCCGACCACAGCCACTCTGTGCGTCTGTTCCCCGACCACAGCCACTCTGTGCGTCTGTTCCCCGACCACAGCCACTCTGTGCGTCTGTTCCCCGACCACAGCCACTCTGTGCGTCTGTTCCCCGACCACAGCCACTCTGTGCGTCTGTTCCCCGACCACAGCCACTCTGTGCGTCTGTTCCCCGACCACAGCCACTCTGTGCGTCTGTTCCCCGACCACAGCCACTCTGTGCGTCTGTTCCCCGACCACAGCCACTCTGTGCGTCTGTTCCCCGACCACAGCCACTCTGTGCGTCTGTTCCCCGACCACAGCCACTCTGTGCGTCTGTTCCCCGACCACAGCCACTCTGTGCGTCTGTTCCCCGACCACAGCCACTCTGTGCGTCTGTTCCCCGACCACAGCCACTCTGTGCGTCTGTTCCCCGACCACAGCCACTCTGTGCGTCTGTTCCCCGACCACAGCCACTCTGTGCGTCTGTTCCCGCCACAGCCACTCTGTGCGTCTGTTCTCGCCACAGCCACTCTGTGCGTCTGTTCTCGCCCACAGCCACTCTGTGCGTCTGTTCCCCGCCCACAGCCACTCTGTGCGTCTGTTCCCCGCCCACAGCCACTCTGTGCGTCTGTTCCCCGCCCACAGCCACTCTGTGCGTCTGTTCCCCGCCCACAGCCACTCTGTGCGTCTGTTCCCCGCCCACAGCCACTCTGTGCGTCTGTTCCCCGCCCACAGCCACTCTGTGCGTCTGTTCCCCGCCCACAGCCACTCTGTGCGTCTGTTCCCCGCCCACAGCCACTCTGTGCGTCTGTTCCCCGCCCACAGCCACTCTGTGCGTCTGTTCCCCGCCCACAGCCACTCTGTGCGTCTGTTCCCCGCCCACAGCCACTCTGTGCGTCTGTTCCCGCCCACAGCCACTCTGTGCGTCTGTTCCCGCCCACAGCCACTCTGTGCGTCTGTTCCCGCCACAGCCACTCTGTGCGTCTGTTCTCGCCACAGCCACTCTGTGCGTCTGTTCTCGCCACAGCCACTCTGTGCGTCTGTTTCCCTCCCCCCCCCGGCCCCTCTGTGCGTCTGTTTCCCTCCCCCCCCCGGCCCCTCTGTGCGTCTGTTTTTCCCCCCACCCCCCCTGGCCTTTCTTTCTCTCCCCCAGAACATAGTTGCATAGTTACATAGCTGAAAAGAGTCCATCAAGTTAAGCCTTCCTCACGTATGTTTTTGCTGTTGATCCAAAAGAAGGCAAAACAACCCAGTATGAAGCGCTATTACCCCACGAAATAGAAATTATATCCCTGTATGTTATGTTTTGCAAGTATTTATCCAATTGCTGTTTAAACATCTGTATGGACTCTGATAAAACCACCTCTTCGGGCAGAGAATTCCATATCCTTATAGTTCTTCCTGTAAAAAAACTTTTCTTTGCCTTAGATTAAATCTATTTTCCTCCAGCCTAAAAGTTTAACCTCGTGTCCTATGTATAACAATTCCCAAATCCTTCTCGTGTGTGTTTTTACCCCTAATTCACTACCATTTAGGATGTAAGTTGCTTGTGCATTCTTGACCCCGAAGTGCATAACTTTGCATTTCTCTACATTAAATTTCATCTGCCATTTTAGTGCCCAGTCCCCAAATCTATCTAAATCCCTTTGCAGCAAAGCAATATCCTGCTCACATTTTTATTTTTTTTAATTTCTTTATTTTGTGCGAGTGATCGCGTAATGGTAACATGACACCTGAAACACGTCAAAAAAATTAACAATCAAACATGGTACAATTGCGGGTTACTCAAGGTCTCATTTCGGTATTCGGAAAGAACAAAAAGGAAGATCTAAAGAGAGATGGGGAAACTCCTCATCCCTACACTAGATCAACCAAAGGAGGAAACCCCGTCCTAAATGTAATGCTCACTTATGAGGTATTGAAACCTGTTAGAAACACTGATTTCGGTATTCCACTCATTTTTAAGTTATATCAACAAGGTTTCCCTATTATGGGCAGGGTGCGTTATGGCAGTCTACGTTTATAGAGGGGTCTGGCCTTAGATCTCGTAGTGCCTCTTAGGTCTTATCGCGGTATGGCTGTGAGGAATCAGCTTCACTGAGGCCTTCAGTGAGGTTAACAGTTAGCCTGCTAGCCTTCGTTTGCTGTGACTTTATGCTTGGCTTACTATTCTAGGGTAGAAGGCCTGGGGAATAGCCCGTGCGGGCATAGTATGCTTAGTGAAAGCATTAGGAACTTTAGGCCATTGCTCATTGTGGGGGGGGTGGGGGGGGTGTATCGTAATATAGGGCTAGTCCGTTGGCTTACGGAGCCAGTTTAGACCTGAGGGGGGGGGGGGATGTAGGTATAAAATCTGCATAATAGGCAGTCTTACGGTCCACCAACAGTATGAACAACCAACATGGGTGTCTGTAAGTCCTGCACTCAGGTGGGTGAGGTGTCCATCTCACGTCTCCCCCTTCCAGGAACAAAAGGAGTGATTCCAGCAACTGTCCATGTTGGGCGCTCTGTGTGTGGTGCTTTCTCCGCTGGTATGCCTAGGCATTGGAGAAAAGTGGGTGCTTCTGAGAGGCATGACATTGTGTGCATCTTGACGGCTTTATCTGCCATAATTCGGCGTGGGCCCCATCTGTAGGGGATAGAGTGTTCCTGCAATGTCTGGGTGACTTGCTTGAGGGACCTCCGCCAGGTAAGTGTGTGCCTTGAAAAGTCTCGAAAGAAAATCAGCTGTGTCCCCTCAAACGACACTGTGGAGGAGCCTCTTACTGCCCCCATTATCGCTCCGCGGTCGGAGTCTCGGGTCAGCTTTAGCAGGATGTCTCTGGGCGCTTCTGGAGCGGTGTTGGATGCCTTGTTGAGGCGGAAACAGGAGTCCACCATTATTTGCTTCGCCTGTTTGGGCATGAGCAGCGTGGCGAACAGTCTCTGGCAGTAGTGGGGGAGTTCTGCCCCTGCATTCGACTCCGGTACTCCCCGTATTCTTAGGTTGCGGGCTCTGGCTCTGTCCTCCATGGTGGCTATTTGCACTTGTTGGTCTGCGCATTGTTTCTGGAGCGCGCCTATAGCTGCATCAGTTGCTGATTGGGCCAGTTTAGTGCCCTCCATTCCTTCCTCAAGTGCTTGTACCTTGTCAGTTAGTTTTGTGACCGCTTCTCAGATCGGGGCCATATCAGCGTTAAACATTTTTTTGATTTCAGCCATTAGTGCCCTGATGTCTGCTTTGGTTGATGGTGCAGACTCTGCCAGCTCAGTGGTTGTTTGTGGTCCTAAGCGTGGCTGGGAAGGAGGTAGAGAGTCGGCAGCAGTGCTGTCATCATCCAACGACGTTGTCGTGTAGGCCTCAGCCAGCGCCATCTTGGCTGTGTCAGTCCTCGAGGTTGTGCGGAGGAAATCTCCAATATCGCGGGTGCCCAAGCCCGCGTCCGCTCGATGCTTCTTAGGTTTTTTCCCCATGGCTTCGGGAGTCGAGCTGGTGCCTCTGGGGTGGTATAGCAGTGCCTGGGACGGTAATTATCCCTGTTTATCGAGTTTATAGCAGTGTCTGTATGCGTCCGGCTTGTACAGGCGCTGGCTCCGCCCCCCCCATCCTGCTCACATTTTACTACTTTACAAAGTTTTGTGTCATCTGCAAACACTAAGACATGGCTTTCAGTGCCTATTTCAAGATTATTTTAAAATATGTTAAGTAGAAGCGGTCTTAAAACAGAACCCTGAGGGACACCACTTACCACTTTTGTCCAGCTTGAAAATGTACCATTAATGACAATTCGTTGTACTCTATCCTTAAGCCAATGTTCTACCCAAGAAAAAGAATATTCATCTAGACCAATTTATTTTAGTTTGTAGACTAACCTATTATGAGGAACTGTATCAAATGCCTTGGCAAAACCCAAGTAGATCACATCCACTGCAACACCCTGATCTATACTTCTACTTACTTCTTCGAATAACAAAGTTCTTCCCTGTGAATTCCTGAATATTATCTCTTAATAGCCCTTCAAATATTTTCCCAGTCACAGAAGTTAAGCTCACAGGTCTATAATTTCCAGGCAAGGATTTTGAACACTTTTTAAATATAGGAACGACATCTGCCTTCCTCCAATCCTCCAGTACAATACCTGAAACAAAATCTTGAAAGATTAAATACAGAGGTTCACTTATTTCCCCTCTTAGCTCCTTAAGTACTCGTGGGTGAATACCGTCAGGCCACGAAGCTTTATGTACATTAATTTTCTTTAACTGATGTAGCACCTTGTCTTGAGTTATCCAATCACAAGTTATCTGCAAGTTTTTTGCAGCAATCATTTGCATATCTCTTGCCATAGGATCCTCGTTCATATATACTGAAGAAAAATAGTTATTTAAATTTCTGCCTTTTCCTGGTCTTCATTAACTAACAAACCCATCTCTGTTTCGAGTGTACTTATTAGAATTGATGTACTTAAGAAACATTTTGTGGGTTGGTTTTGGATTCTTTGGCTATCAATTTCTTATTTTCTGGTTTAGCCACTTTAATTGTCTGTCTATCTTCTATAGGATGCCTCTGATTTGTCCGATTTTTAAATGCTTTAAATTCTCTTTTCTTATTTTTTTTTTTTTAAATTCTTTATTTTAATTTGTGCATGATAAAACAGTAGGCTTTCTCAGCCACGATAGCATTCTTCAGTGGTAACAAGGTATAACAATTCAAACATGGCGTATGAATATACGGCACATTTTTACATTTTGTTGAGAGGAACATAGTCAGTGGGCATACATAGCATTTAACATGTGCTCTTTCCTGTCTGACCTGCCCATTGTTTACTTTTTATGTTGTCTTGACACGGTATGTTGCATACATGGGCTTACATGGATTAAACATAAGTTAGTATGGTTCCACATGGTTTGACCGAGATTTACATGGATTAATATCATCGTTCAGTGGACATGCAATGGGATCTCTGGTATCGCATTGTGGACATGTTGTCATATTTCTCGTTATGTGGCTGTGATATAATATCATGCGTATCTGTAACTCCGGTCTGTGTGATCTATATGTGTCTTGCTAGTGTTAGGTTCACACCCTGCCTATGGCAAGTCGCAGGTGATGTTATTGGCTATTCAGCCGCGTCCCTCTTCCGCGGTGTCAGATGTCTGTATGTCCCATGAGTCTGCTCTTTTCTTATTTTTAATCTCGTTTTACTTCTCTACTAAGCCACATTGGTTTCAATTTGTTTCTTTTATATTTATTATCCAATGGTACATACTGAGAAATGTGCCTTTCTAATATTTAATTGAAGAGTTTTCATTTATCCTCTCTCTCTCCCCCAGCCCCTCTGTGTGCCTCTCTCGTGGTCCGCACAGCTGCTCTACGCGTCTTTTGTGGTCCACGCTGCCACTCTACGAGGAGTGATTGGCACGTGGGGGAGTGCTGTGAGCTCCACTCCTGCCGGTCCCGCGGATCATGTGCCCTGGATTTGTGCATGTTACCGATTATATCCTATTCCAATGTTCTTCAGTCAAATTAGTTAAAACCCAAAAGTTCTTTTAATTCCATTGATTGAATAATTTTACAGTGTTGTGATTTTTATTTTTCAACAACATGCTTTTAAAACACTTGCTAACCATTTCAAAAACCAGCTGGTGTTGACACACAATTTTAATTCTCAATAAAGTTAATGCCTCTAATAAACTCCGGTCTCCAGGTCACACTATACTCCTTACTAATTGAAGATAAAGCAGGAGGAATGCTGTGGACTGTGCAGATCATGTAAGCTTACACAGAAAATAGATTACATTTTTTTCCTCCTAACCGATCATATCAATAGAGCATTATTTGTGTTCATCAAGTTCCTCAAGGTGGAAATCTTCCAATGAATAACCCAAATTATGTAGATAACACTGCCTGGATAAGTTGTAAGATGAACTGGCATGCTTTGAGACAGAATGTTCCTGGCGTGATATCCTCCTGATGGAGGGAAGTTCACTGGTTGTGCAAGGCTTTTATTTATCTTTTAAGATGAGATACTAGAACTGCTTTTTCATGCCTTAGTGTTCAGCTGTAAAATCACAACATATGGCCTGTTAATACAAATTGCATTGGGTAAAGGAAAACTAGAGTGTTAGGAATACAAAACTAACACTATGTAGTTCCTCTCATTTCAAATGGAGTTTAAAAAAAACTTTTTACACTTACCAGATTCCAACGCTGATGTCCCTTTTTCTCTGCTGATGTTAGCCGATGGGGGAAGACCTAATGCTGATGCACGCCTAGCGCCTCGCATTCATTAGGCCATTCGGTCTTTCCATGCATAAGATGCAGATGTTAGTGGTGTGGGAAATGGTGATAGGACAGAAGAAGGTCACTCTCAGAGTGAACTGAACGAGAAGAGGGGTATTTGTTGAGTAATGAATTGCAATGGGGATTAGTTATTAATGGCTTTGTAGGTTGGTGTTTGCAGTTCGAATTGGATCCTGAAGGGTACAGGGTAAAGGGAGCTTGTAGATCACTAGCAGTTGGTAGCTTGGGTATGTGGCCTGGTGACATGCCGAACTGGGTTGAAATACCCAACACAATTTTTGCTTAAGGATCAATTCAATAAACAAGTCACTGTTGGCTTCATCCCTTTGATTTTGTTTGTCCTCCCTCACCCCTTTGGAAATTCTAATTAGTTGGGGGTGGAACTGCATCCTGATTAGAGACTCACACCAAAATATGACTTTGGTGTTTCTAGTTGGAACAGTGTTTTCGGAAAAGCTGGACAGGTCGAAAGAGCACAATATGATTTCAGAAACACGAAGGCATTTATACATTTGGCATTTGCCATGTTTGTTCATATAGTAACATTGTTTTGGTAGTGGTTTGAACAATCAGTGACATTATGTATATAAAATCCAGAAGGCTTAAACACAGAAATACTTGACATAACTAATTTTAAAGTCCAATAAATTCAAATGTTCTATATGTCTAGAATTATCATCAGGTGTTTTTCCAGACTGAGTATCTATTATATACACTACATTGTCTTTGTGAGAGTCAAATAACTGGAAACCCCTTATAATGTCTGTATTAAAGGAAAATTACCAGTAAAATGCATTGAACCAACGCGCTTGTAGCAACCCCACTCATTTTACATAAGTAATTAATTGTGTTGGAAGTATTCCTGACTCTGCACAGCCCACATGCTGAATAATGGGGCAAGTGGGCGCTAATCTGACTGAATTATTATTCCTTGCATGTAATGCCAAAGTACTGTATAATCATCTTGGATAATAATGGTTTATGGGGCAAATGCCGTGTCTATTATAATTTTAAGCTGTAAAAGGCAGTGAGAATCTCCAGCTTTCAGATATGAGCTACCCGACATGTTTCCTTTAGAAAATCTTTTATTTTTATTTTTTACTTTTTGAACCTGATTTCTGACTTTTATTGTGGGCTAGATTAAGAAAACAAAATGTATCACAATGTTTGGGTTCTTATTAGACATTGTCTTTTAATGCTTTCACTTTAAGTGGGATTCCGAGAATCCCATTTATGCCTCAGGTATGATATTGTTTGCATGACCAAAATGATAACCTCTCTCTTTGTTTATCTTTTAGTTATGCGATTTGTGTGATATCTCTCTGGAATGCTTTATAGTACTCTGCACTTCACAAATGAGAAATAACATACATTTCAAGGGCATCCATAGCCAACCCCCATTACCTTGGGTTATGTATGTCTTAATCTCCTATGATTCATATTATGCTTCAAAGGTCTGATAGCCTATGGATTGGATATTGTGGACATTGGGCTGTAGCAGGATGGTCCTGGTGTAGGACGTTCAGCTCTGTTTTTCAAATAAACTAATAAAGAAGGTGAAGTTGTACAATACCATTTTCCATCCATGCTTTTAAATCCTTAATCTATCTAAAAATAAGCAAAGTGCCCTGCTACCGTTTCATTCTGACTTACTATTGTTGTGAATTTTGTTTTACACACTCTTGGTTGGGTGACTTTGGCAGCATGTTACATGAGCTTTAGATCCCACAGTGAACTTAATATACAGCGTAGATAAAATTGGAGTAACCGGTAGGAACCATTAGTGACCTTGGTTATCAAGATGTTGTGCGTGTTCGTGTTTGTGTTCATGTTCCAACCATTTTATTTCTTGCATGTTGCAGAGGTACACAAGAATAGAAATGGTTAAACGGTATATACCTGTTGCAGAACTGCAATTTCTACAATAGTTTGCACATCCGAAGGCTGATCATCCTTCTTGGCTGTCCTGGTACTAACATAACTGGGGATATAATGCTTGACTTAAAAAGCAAACAGAAAATACTTGATGCCAAAGTATCACATAGCATTGACATTATGATACTAGATTGCTGACGCTAGTATTAACATGATCCTTTACTCCAAATCAGAATATAACATTTTGTGAAAATGATGCCAACCATCCAATATGTGAACATGTTCACTGCTAAGCCTCTAAGATGAAACGGTTATTCATTTTGACATAATCTGCACCCTCATGCTTTAAATGTGACTGTTAATCACCTGCAAGCTTATGTTACATTTGGTTCAATTTCTTGGCAGAGTTCTGTGCCAGAGGCACCGAATGATGTGGAGGCCTCAAGAACCAGTGTATCTACAGTTGTGGAGAATGGACACCAATCTCTGTCTGGTAAGAGGATATTTTGTGCGTGTATAAATATTTGTTTCTGTAATATGCATATTATATATTTATTACACCATGGGGGTCAGCAAATGTTCAAACAAAAAAAGTCTAGATGAAATTTAAAAAAAATCCTTGTATGGAAAAATAAAACCAGGATAGCCAATTTAATTACCCTATATGGCCATAAATAGAAAGTATCCTGTGGTTGACAAAAAAAAAAAAAATTTGTTTTTTTCTTCTTGTGTTTCTTTTGATTGCTATGTCTATAATGATGAGTTGTGTAAGAAACCTTCTCATGAAATACTCTGTGTGAACAAAGACTGATCACATGCAATGCTTGGCCCAAAGATGGAATTATAACTTTCAGTATTAATTTTTTTTTCCCTAGACAAAGTGAAAATCTCCCCAGATCCAGTTTCTGTGGCTCCCATGCCCTCTGCCCAGGAACATTTTCCAGCACTGTCTGCGAGGAAGCCACATATGCCTGTCACTGCTATAACAAAAGTGATAGCAGAGTCCCAACCTGGCACAACCAATGGCAATAGCCACCAGCCTGCACATGATGTCAAGAGTCCACATGAGATGTCACCTAAGCCGAGCAGCACTCAAGGTTAGCATCCAATGACAGCTGTATGTGTGTTTCATGCACAGAGAATCTATATACTTAAAATAGAATCTTCGCCTCTTCAAGTGGAAATCCATGACTGATCAATCCATTCTTTGCAAGGGTACATCATAAAATAATGCGTTTTTAGATATTAAATTATAGTTGGGCCTCGATTACATATTATTTTTGGATATGCTTTTAAAATAAAAAAAATTTCAAAATGTAAAATATGAAAATGATATAAATATGGAAATATTTTTCAAAATATCACTTTAAAAATGTATCAATAAAGGAACACTATAGTATCCTTTAAATATACTAGTATTCCTAACACTATGCAGCACGAATCGCTGTTCCCGACTCTCCTCTACTTGGAGATTAAAGGTCATTTTACTAACTTTGTTTCCCATGTCTCGCTGAATCAATGCATCTCTATGGGGAATATTCAGCACCTCCATGCACAGTGTGGATACATTGAACGTCAGCACTGACACAGGAAGCACCTCTAGTGGCCGTCTGAG